>NC_091629.1:76449822-76762441 GCF_027580195.1 Bos mutus | reverse complement strand
CTGTTGATGTCAATTCTGGAAGAATGTGCTAGATTTCCAAAAGTCCAAGTAGGAAGTGAGCAAGTAAGTTGGGTATTTCCTTCCTTGAGATGGGAGAGGTGGAGAATGCCAGTATGCCTAGTTCTATCCATGTAGGCCATCAAGGTAGAGATCTCTCTGCTTTCCACTGCCTGTAAGTTCAAAATATTAAGATTCAAGCTGAATCAAAAAAAAAAAAATAATAACACATCCATAGGTATATCATGGGGAAAAATCTTGATCTCTAAGGGAAAAGAGCAAGTATGCAAACACTCTTAAAGGTGAAAAAGTAATCTCCTATGAAATAATGTCTTATCACCAACATTAGATGGAAGAAGCTGGTTGGTACAGCATCTACTTATACCCAGCGAAACTATCATTAATCTCTCCATGTGAACAAAAGTTGTAATAGAAGAGGAAAGAATTTGGAGAGCACATCACTTAAGAACCTCATCTGAGAAAAGCACTGAAAAGTCTCTATTCCAACAACAAATGAGAAACTTCAGAAACCTGAAGAGATAAAAATGTGATCAATAATTATACATAATATGCATGGTGCAGGTACATATGTGCACATATGTATATATATATATATATACACATGATAAATACAAGTTTATATATAATATTAAGCTATGTAGATAACTATTCAAAAATAATAGAAGTTTATATAGCAACATGTAATATCAGAAATTCTTCATGACCCAGATAATCACGATGGTGTGATCACTCACCTAGAGCCAGACATCCTGGAATGTGAAGTCAAGTGGGCCTTAAAAAGCATCACTACGAACAAAGCTAGTGGAGGTGATGGAATTCCAGTTGAGCTATTTCAAATCCTGAAAGATGATACTGTGAAAGTGCTGCACTCAATATGCCAGCAAATTTGGAAAATTCAGCAGTGCCACAGGACTGGAAAAGGTCAGTTTTCATTCCAATTTCAAAGAAAGGCAATGCCAAAGAATGCTCAAACTGTTGCACAGTTGCACTCATCTCACACGCTAGTAAAGTAATGCTCAAAATTCTCCAAGCCAGGCTTCAGCAATACGTGAACCATGAACTTCCAGATGTTCAAGCTGGTTTTAGAAAAGGCAGAGGAACCAGAGATCAAATTGCCAACATCCGCTGGATCATAGAAAAAGCAAGAGAGTTACAGAAAAACATCTATTTCTAAATAAATAAATTTAAATTAAAAAAAAAAAAAAACATCTATTTCTGCTTTATTGACTATGCCAAAGCCTTTGACTGTGTGGATCACAATAAACTGTGGAAAATTCTGAAAGAGATGGGAATACCAGACCACCCGACTTGCCTCTTGAGAAACCTATATGCATGTCAGGAAGCAACAGTTAGAACTGGACATGGAACAACAGACTGGTTCCAAATAGGAAAAGGAGTACGTCAAGGCTGTATATTGTCACCCTGCTTATTTAACTTCTATGCAGAGTACATCATGAGAAATGCTTGGCTGGAAGAAGCACAAGCTGGAATCAAGATTGCCGAAATATCAATAACCTCAGATATGCAGATGACACCACCCTTATGGCAGAAAGTGAAGAGGAACTCAAAAGCCTCTTGATAAAAGTGAAAGTGGAGAGTGAAAAAGTTGGCTTAAAGCTCAGAAAACGAAGATCATGGCATCTGGTCCCATCACTTCATGGGAAATAGATGGGGAAACAGTGGAAACATTGTCAGACTTTATTTTTCTGGGCTCCAAAATCACTGCAGATGGTGACTGCAGCCATGAAATTAAAAGAGGCTTACTCCTTGGAAAAAAAGTTATGACCAACCTAGATAGCGTATTCAAAAGCAGAGACATTACTATGCCAACTAAGGTCCATCTAATCAAGGCTATGGTTTTTCCAGTAGTCATGTATGGATGTGAGAGTAGTCTGTGAAGAAAACTGAGCGCTGAAGAACTGATGCTTTTGAACTGTGATGTTGGAGAAGACTCGAGAGTCCCCTGGACTGCAAGGAGATCCAACCAGTCCATTCTGAAGGAGATCAGCCCTGGGATTTCTTTGGAAGGAATGATGCTAAAGCTGAAACTCCAGTACTTTGGCCACCTCATGCGAAGAGTTGACTCATTGGAAAAGACTCTGATGCTGGGAGGGATTGGGGGCAGGAGGAGAAGGGGACGACAGAGGATGAGATGGCTGGATGGGCATCACCAACTCTATGGACATGAGTTTGAGTGAACTCCAGGAGTTGGTGATGGACAGGGAGGGCTAGCATGCTGCGATTCATGGGGTCGCAAAGAGTCGGACACGACTGAGTAACTGAACTGAACTGAATATCAGAAATTAATGATACCAAGTCAGAAGGACATATTTAAGAAAAAGTTAACATTTAGCAAGTTAGTAAGTACTACACTTTATCTCTCAAGCCTATGAGAAATGGTTACCAAAAAGGCAGCAAAAAGATTTCAATATCTTTCTAGGGAAAGAAAAAAATGAAGGGGAGGAGAATAGAAATAGGCTTGTAAAATCTCATTTTTTTTTTTTTGGAGTAAAGTGAGGCAGGAAGAAAATAGTGATTTTTCTTCCCAAGAGGGAGAGGGAATCTCCTTTTTTAAGAATACTAGACATTGTTATATAATCATTTAGATCAAGAGAATAGCTATTAATTATCAATGACAAGGACAAATACAGCAGACCTTTCAAATTAGCAAAGAGGAAAAGCAAATAAACAGGAATAATAATACAAAGAAGAAAGAACATTCTATCTAATAGTAAACATAAAATAAGATCAAAGCGATACACCCAGCATCAGTCACTGTATAAAATGTAAAAGAAGAGGAATCTATCATGAAAAGACAGAGGAAACACATTTGTTTATAATAAACCGCAGCCAGATGTTATATATAAGGAAACTTCTCAAAGTAATTCTGAAATAATACAAAGATAAGTGGAGTGAGAAAAGAGATATCAGAAAACAAACAAAATGGAAGCAAAAGTGGCAATATTAATATCAAGAAAGTGTAATTTAAAGGTAAAAGGACCAAACAGGATCAAAAGAGACAATATAGAATGATAAATGGCAAACAGTAGAAGTAGCAGCAGTTATAAATGAGATGAGCCAATCACTGTAGCTGCTCAATACTTAACATTTATTTTACAAGAAAGAAAAACTTGCTAGAAATATAATGGTGGAAACACCAAAGTACTTCTCTTACAACCAAAAGATCTAGTTTAAAAAAGGGTCAAAAACTAAAAAATACAAATAATAAGCAAGTCAGTATGTCACTTCATTATTGAATGTACTTTTAAAAATAGTCATTGAACATTTTAAAGGTTGGTCACATATATGGCCTCTTAGGGGAAAAATAGAAAAAATGTGTAAGTAGACAGTTTTTATACACAGCATTCTCTGTCAGAAGCAAATAAAATTAAAAAGAAAAAATAAATGGTAACCAATAAGATTTTAATGACCTGACAATGAAGCAGCCTGCTTCTAGATAATCTTTGATCAAAAAGGAAATTAAAACCTGCCTAGAAAGTAATGAAAAAGAACACTCTGAACAACAAAACCTACAGAACACATCAAAAGCTATATTCAGAGGAAAATTTATAGCCTTAATTGCCTTCAATATTAAAAAAGAAAGCTGGTGATAAAAGTAATTTTTCACCTGAAAACTGAACTACAAAGGCAAAATCAAGCAACACTTAAGAAAAAGAAATTTTATACTGTTTTCACATGGGAAAAAGTAGTGAAAAGGACAAATTAAAAGATGATTCAGATAAAGGAGCAAAACCAAAGTAAAGGGAACCAAGGAAAGAGTGAGCCACAGCCACAGTACAAAGGAGATCACCAGCATCATAAAAATACTACATGCAACTTGATGACTACAAAAGAAAATGAATCATTTTAAGCAAAATATTTCTAGCCCACCAACTTTTCATGATTTCTACTGTGTTTTACCAGTTTACTGTCCTTTTAAAGTATCACATTTTGATCAACCATCTTCTCTTTCCTGCCCAACTCCCCACCCTTGGTGGACTTTTTCCTTCAATCCGGGTCGTTTTGGTTTCACTGGTGGAATGTAGGTGGAGCACACTTTGTTTATTCCAGCTCAGATTCAGTAGGGGTAGATTTTGTACTTTCACTCTCACACCCTACTTCTAGGTTCTTAGAAGTACCCCATTTAGCCCATACATGGCATCACTCTCTTTTAATATCTCAAAGTTCTTTCACATTCAATATAGTAATAATTTTTGAAATTTTAGATTGTAGAGAAAATCTTTATATGAAAAGTAAAATAAATAGTTCTGATAAACTGAAACGAAGTTTTCCACTAGTTTTTTTTTTTTTCTTCTTCTTTTTTTTTTAATTTTTGGCTATTCTGTGTGGCATGTGGGATCTTAGTTTCCTGATCAGGGAGGGACCCTGTGCCCCCTGCATTGGAAGCCCAGAGTCTTAAACACTGGAACACCAGGGAATTCCTTCCACTAGTTTTTAATTATTGAACACATTTCATAGGCAGTAGATAATAGCTATATTATCTCACAACTTACTCTTAAAAAAGTTAAAATAGCCTTTTTATGCAGATAGAGAAAAACCAACATAATCAATATTAAATGTGTTTGCCCTTTGCATCAGTAAGCATTTGCTGTGTAACAAACTATCATCAAATGAGTAACTTAAAACAATAGCCAATTATTTAGCCTGCCACTCTGTGGATCGGCCATCTGGGCTGGGTTTGACTTGGTTAGGGGGCTCTGCTTCTCTTACTGGGTTTTCTTCATACCCATGGTCAGCTGATGGTCAGCTCTGCTCTCTGTCTAGGGATTTGGCTGAGGCAACTAGGTTGATTCAACTCTCGTCCACATGATTACCAATTTTCTAGAAGACTAATTCACTCTTATTCACAGGCATATCGGTCACGGTTCCAGTAGAGAGTCATAGGGAGCTGCTGGGGAGGCACAGATGTGGGCCTGGTACAGTTTTATTCACTTAACCCAGTTCCATTCAATTGCTCTCTCTCTTGCCTCTCCAGCCAGGAGTAATACACCAATCCCGGTGCCTCCCATCTTTAAATTCCATGGGCTTTCCAAGTGGTGGTCCCCTCCTCACCTAGCTTCATGCTTATCTCCCCCAAGAGGTGGGGGGAGATGCACACTCCCCAAGCAATTCTTTCCAGGTAAAGCCACACTAGCAGCCTTTCTCATCTCTCTTTGTCTCCTTTTCTCCATATACAAGTAACATGCTAAGGGGTTAAAAACTAGTTTCTTGTTTTTCTTAATTTGGGTTCCCCCAGAAGCATTAGGAGATGTGAGCGCAAGAAGATTAATTAGCGATGTGATCCCAAGAATCTAAGAGGCAGGAAGAGAGGCAGGGAGGAGCGGGAAGCCAGAACAGTCTGTGTTTTCAACGTAGTTATCACTATGGGAAAGTATTCTGAGTCAGGGTGCGATGCAGACCTCCAAGTTGCCCCACCTGGGGGTGAGGGAGCTGGGGTAGGCCCGCAACGCTCCATCTGTGTATAAATACACCATTTATACAATCAACCTGTTGTTACTGAAGGCACTCTATGTAAGCTGGGCCTAATTCCCTGACACTTCCAATGTGCTATGAGTACTTTCAGGCACAGCAGGCACCAGAAGCCAGAGAAAACCATCAGACAAGGAGGGCGGTGCTGGAAAGAGTCCAGAACACAGCAACAGCTTCTGGCTGTCATGCTCGTCTTATGTAGATGGTGTGGCAACTCCATCAGACTTCAAAACATCAGGAAATGTTGGTTTTAGCATCCTATTACAGATATTATACACTCAAAAAGCATTCTCTTAGCCTCATCCTCTTTCAGAAATATGTCTTTTCCTTCTAGCCAGTCTCTATTATTTTTTACCAGTTACACATCGTTTCCTTCCCTGTCTTCAGAAAGCTCTGAAAACTAAAGTTAAGATTCATTGTCTCCTCCCTTTCTTCTTCCTGTCTTCTCTCTTATCATTCATTCCCTCCTGCCAATATCTTCTCCTCTGACATATGTGTCACATATACTACAGGGTCTGGCCAATAGTAGAGGTTCAACAAGTATTTCTGGAATAAAAGAATTAATAAGTGAGCTTCGTTATTTTTTTGCAACCAAGCATCAGGGTATTTTCCATGACAATATCCAGATACAAAACATCCTTGTGCTTCCTTTTCTCAGCTCCCTGGAGAGGTGCAACCTCTCATTACCTGAAAGTTTGTGTTAGTTGTAACCAGAGGTTTATCATGGAAGAAATTCAACCTGACACTTCCCATTTGTCATAGTCATTCTATTTCCTGCAACTTTAAAACTGTTATTTTTTTTTTTCCCCTGCAGGTCTATGCCTATCACTGTCCATTTTGAAAGCACCGATTACCAAGCATCTTGTGCATTGTACTCTAGGAATAATACACTCTCCATATTATCTATATATAATATAATATATACTATATAATAATATACTCATTATACTCTAGGAATAAAGAACTGCATTTCTCTCTACTTCACCCTCTTTCTCTTTCCTTCTCTTTTTCCTTCTCTCTTTCAGAAATAGACACAGACACATAGCAGCTGAATCATGAATTTTCATAATGTTCTCTCTGCCAGGAATTTCATTCCTCTAGTCATCGCCTATACACCTCAATTGTTTTTTAGCATACTTTCTATTGAGGTGAAACACCCACATGGAAAAGGCAAATAAATCATCTAGTATAGCTGGGTGAATTTTCCCAAGGGATGTGGAACCAAAGTGCCTTCCTCAGATGCACCTTCAGCCTCTCTCTGCTGAGGGCTCCTGGCCCTTCCCGTAGGACCGCTGACAACCTCACTAAGACTCAGTCTCCTCCGTGGTCCTCAGCCAGGTATGGAAGATCCCAAACATCACTTACCTGTGAAAGGCAATAAGGCTACACTGCTCAGCTTTCCAGTCATATTTTTAGTTCTGTTTTCAGGTTCGGAATGTTACCTGCTTACTTTCTAGCTCCATCCTCAGTCTTCCTGTCTATTGTCTGATCCTTCATTATATAAGTTCCCCTGTTTTCTGTAATTTCTTTGAATGTGCAGCATGTGTGGTAATTCACTCGGAGGGTCCTCTGTTTCAGAGAAAGTCTCCCAGGGGCATCTTCAGACCTTTGCATATAACATTCGTTTCACCATTTTGGAGAGTAAGTGCCACGATCTCTCAGTCTGCTTCACCATCTAGGCCCATCTATCTATTCTGAGCCTAGAACAGAGCTTGACTCATTGCTTGTACTCAAATATTTGCTACATGAATATGAAATGAAGCTTTGTCTGCTTTCCACATGGAGACCTTTGGCTTCTCCCTGATCTTTGGATGGGAGCAACTCTCTTCCAACATTCAATTACTGAAAAACATTCAGATAGCTTTTTAGGGTAGGAGTGTGCAAGGTGTGATTAGGTGACTACGCGGAGAAATGTGAGTGACAAAAGAGAAAATCCAGGAGTGTGAAAATCACTATGCTGTTTTGGAATAGTTTTCTAGTGATTTTCTAGTTTCTGTCCTAAGAACCTTCTATCAGCTGTAAATACCTACACCCTTCCCAACACAGACACAGACACAGCTACCCATACACCCAGTTAGCATCATGCTTGAAAGTCAATGCTGATGAATCCTTATGATACTGTTGGCTACTTCTCATGAATCCTCACTGCCTTAGCTCTAGGCCAGTTCTCCAGAGTAAGCATGCAGTCCACAAAAAAAGAACGACAATAAAGGTAATGTGTTTAAAGTATGTTTTCTTTAGCCCCCTGCCCCGACTGCTGCATCAAGCCAAAGAACACATTTAAGGAGGCTGACTTTTCCTTTTCTGACTCCCATCACATTCCATTTATTTGTCATTCACACCAAATCCTCCCATTTATTTTCAAAGAGTATAGCACCCTGCTTTAAACCTGAGTGCTTCTGTATTTACTCATGACATCTTCCCTTGAATTTATTTCCATGTTACACTTAGCTAATATTCTTTATTGTCTGTGACCATGGGCTTCAGCAATCATCAGTGGATCTAGTTGGGGTCTTGTAATTTTCAAGCCTCTCCTCTCTACCCTCATGCCAACAGGTTTCAGGAGGGAAAATGGAAAAAAGCCATTATTTCACCATCTTTTCCTGAAAGTCTTAGTCAATATTTTAAAATATCTTTTTAATTACTAAGATGCTCTGATTTGAATACTCTCATGTCACAGCTGAACTCTATTTCCCTTGTGGAAAATAGGAAGAGCTCATCAGTAAATAAAAGCATTTCACAAGCTATGTTCAAAGGAAGTTTTGAAGTGAACACTGTCTGATCCGCAGCCACATTCTTAGGACAACTCTTACACCAGTGACCCAGAAGGTGCTGAGTAGGAACTTCTGAGCTTTAAAATTCTGTGAAGTTAACTCTTATCTTTGATTACTACTTTTCTCTGTCCATATTTATATCCTTATAGGGTGCAATTAGTCATTCAGAAACTACAAATCAGATTGTTGGGAGGAGAAGCTGAGTCAGCCATTCATCATAGACCTGTTCTAGAATCTAGAAGGGGAAGCAGAAAATCATAGTGCTGGATTTTGGCAAGGCCATTTCTCAAGCTCCTTCTTGGAGCCAACTTGTCCATAGATGGTTCTATGCCCTGAGAAAATCCTTTATCTGATGAGAACCTGATATATAGATGGACCCAATATGGCATACACATATACCACCCCTCTGCCATAGAAGTAGCCAACGGCCACAGTTATGTGTGGGCATACTTCCTCTGCCCTCTCTGCCTCCTCTCCTATATCACAGCTGGATGTTCACTGCTACCCCTACAAGGACTCCCACAGAGATCTTTTGAAGAAAAAGGTTCTAGTGTACAAGTTGTTCCCCAAACTGGGTTGTATAGAGTGCTGAGGTCACGTGAAGATGTTGCCTGGAACTTGAGAGGCACTCAGGGGAAAACTGTGTGAGCCTCCAGGTGACATCAGGTCAGAGAATATAACGTTGCCTTATCTGTCCTATATATGGAATTCTTTACATCACTCTGATTTAAAAACAGAAGATCACCCGATAAAGAGAAGTCGATAAAGATTAAGCTTCTGCAACATAGATGATGTGGTATTGCATCAACTATCCACAGCACAAAACGCTTAATGGGGGGATCTCTATTAAATATACTGTGGCTAATAATGGTTGGGATTTTCAAGTAGAGCAATTTCCTTTTATCTTCCTTCTGTCCTTTCCATCAATGCACTAATCAAACCAAAGGCTTTTTCTCCTCCCCCAGAGGATTTCGATTGGCTGCCAGTGTTCTAAAGCCTCTGCTGCTGTTGCTGCTGCTGCTAAGTCGCTTCAGTAGGGTCTGACTCTGTGCGACCCCATAGACAGCAGCCCACCAGGCTCCCTAGGATTCTCCAGGCAAGAACACTGGAGTAGGTTGCCATTTCCTTCTCCAATGCATGGAAGTGAAAAGTTAAAGTGAAGTCGTTCAGTCGTGTCCAACCCTTGGCGACCCCATGGACTGCAGCCTACCCGGCTCTCCATCCATGGGATTTTCCAGGCAAGATTACTGGAGTGGGTTGCCATTGCCTTCTCCGTCTAAAGCCTCTAAAAGGCCGATAATTGGATGAGAGGGGACTAGGAATGGAAGCGGGTATTTTCCAGCTGCAGTCATAACACATGGATGCCCGCCCCCACCCACTCATGACTCACTAAGGACATTGGTAGTAGTCGGTCAAAGTCAAAATTAAAATCAGCTTTGTTCTGGATATAGCACAAGACTCAAAGGTGGCTGTAATAGTCAACGGTTCTGAGAATTTCCGGGCTGGTGGGGAAGACATCTTTGACCAAAGTGTCTCAAACTCATCACAGAGACTAGAACCTAAACACCTAAAATCTGACCTCTTACTCTCTTGCTTTAATTGATTCTGTAGAATATATGGCATTTTTGCTACCTTCACACTCATTCTACACTCAAGATTATTGAACTTCAGTAGATACTCTCCTCTAAATATAAATAGCAGCAGCATTTACAGGCTGTAGATAAAACATTACAATGTTCCCTGAAAATACGCTCAAAGGCTACAGTTAAATAATAATTAAGTGGCCTAAAATAGTTTCTGAGTGCTAAAAAAAAAAAGAACTAGACTGAGTGTTTATTATTAGCCAGAATATGAGAAACCTTGCTTTAACTGGGGATGGAGAGGTGTGTGTGTATGTGTTCATCATAGCTCTCAAACTGAATATGGTGCACAATAAACTGTAAGACAAATGAAGAACCACACTATACTCTTCATGTCAACCAAATGCCTTGAGACTAAAGGTCATTGGCGATACATTTGAACAGGTGGGCATGGGTTTTTTCTGCCAAGGGGATGGACCTGCGAGCAACAAATGCTGTTCCCTGCCCCCTCCTAGTTCCAACTAGTGAGACTGTGTTTGCTGGGCTCTGACTTCAGCTCAGAACTGAGTGTGGGTGTTTTGGGGGCTGAGCTGGTGAGCTGGCTGAGTGAAAAGGTTGATTCACATAGACACACACCCACACACATCCACATACATAGAGGCATCCAGGGATAAATCAGGTGTCACCTCATAGGACCTTGGTTCTGTTTCCGTTTCCATATTTTTAGGCAGAGAAGAGGGGAATAAGAGAGAAAAGGAGCAAGTTTTCCTATAATCTGCTTGCAAATAGAGTAGCACATCCTTAACCACAGTGAAAGGGCATCCATAAAAAAAGCTTTCATGAGCGGTTTGTGGCTTCCTTAAGTATACATACAACAAAAATAGAATACATAGTTTTGTTTTTTTTAAGTTTTGTGTACATACAAAAATATTTAAAAATTCTAGTATATTTATATTTCCATCTAGAAATGTAATATCCCTCTGTCTTGCAAATTCCACCCAGTGTTGTTTCTTGGTATTTGAGACATCATACAGAATTAATGGAGAGGCCTGATTGGGAATCTGTGTTTAATCAAAACTCTCAAAAATTAGTCTTCTTTCGAAGATTATTTGATGAGGAAAGCAAGATGCACTGATACCAAGTGGAAACTGAGTTTTAACGTAATGAAAAATAATAATTCTTAACTTTTTAATGTAATTAACAAGTTGCCGCTGCTATGTCTACCCAAATTTAATGACCCCCAAGGAGGTATTAAAACACTAGTTTTATCCTCCAGGGTTTCCATCTGGCCCAACTGGAATCTTCTATGATCTAGCATTGCAGAAATGAAGAAGTGGACATTTTAGGGGTGAGCAGAACTGGGTGTGACATTGTCTATTCCAAATATAGGCTGTTTCACCATGGGTGAGACCAGTAACCAACCCAAACTTCAGTCGCTCCTCTGTACAATGGGAGTCATCATGTACTGTCTGGATGATGTGCCCATTGGTGTAATGAGTTGTTAAATTCTCCTCCTATCATTGTGCTACTGTCAGCTTCTTCCTCAATGTCTGTTAATATCTGCTTTCCATAATTAGATGCTCTTATGTTAACAAGTATATGTTATTTTTCTATTGATCCCTTTATCATTATATAATGCCCTTCTTTGCTTTCATTGTAGACTTTGTTTTAAAATCTTGTCTAATATGAGTATTACCACCTCAGCTTCTTTGTCATTTCAATTTGCATGAAGTATCTTTTTCCACTCCCTCACTTTTAGTCTCTGTGTGTATTTACATCCAAAGTGAGTCTCTTGTAAGCAGCATATAAATCAGTCTTGTTTGTTTTTTAATCTAATCAGCATCTTTTGACTGGAATCCATTGACGCTTAAAGTGATTATTGATAGATATATACTTGTTGCCATTTTGTTACTTATTTTATGATTGTTTTTGTCATTCTTCTCTGTTTTCTTCTTCAAGTTTATTCCCTCTGGTTTAATGATGTTCTTTAGTAGTATATTTGTATTCCTTTACTTCTAGTTTTTGGGTATTTATGGTAAGTTTTTGAATTGTGGTTATGATGTGGTTCATATATATTGACCTATATCTTCCAGTTTTAAACTGGTAGTCATCTAAATTCAAACATATCCCAAAAGATCTACATGTTTTTAACCCTCCTTTCTCATATTTTCTGTTTTTGGTGTCATATTTTACATCTTCATGTTTATTATCTCTTAACTGTTTGTTGTAGCTATAATTGATTTGATAAGTTTTGTCTTTTAATCCTTGTACTAGCTTACTTAAGTGGTTGGTCCATAGCCTTTACTATATATTTGCCTTTGCTAGATACTTGCATGGTAGTTGAGTTACTCAGTTGTGTCAGACTCTTGTGACCCCAAAGACTGTAGCCCACCAGACTCCTCTTCCCAGGCAAGAATACTGGAGTAGGTTGCCATTTCCTTCTCCCGGGTATCTTCCTGACCAAGGAAGCGAACCTGGGTCTCCTGCATTGGCAGGCAGATTCCTTACTGACAACTACAATTTGCCTTTACTAGTGGGGCTTTTCCTTTCTTATAAATTCTTACTTCTTGCAGCTTTTTCTTTTCCATTAAAAGAAGACCTTTTTTAAAATCTTTTTTGTATGTTTGGTTTAGTATTGATGAATTTTTTTTAGGTTTTGCTTCTCTGAGAACTTTATCTTCTCTCCAATTCTGAACAATAATCTTGCTGGGTAGAGCGTCCTAGGTTGAAAGTGCCCCCCTTTCAACACTTTAAATATTTTATGCCACTGCCTTCTGGCTTGCAAAATGTCTGTGGAACACTCAGCTGATAGCTCTATGGGGGTTCTCTTGACACTTTTGTTTTCTCTTTTGCCTTTAAAATTCTCTTTCAGTTTTGCCATTTTAATTATGATATGTCTTGGTATGAGTCTATTAGGGTTCATCTTGTTTGGAGCCCTCTATGCCTCCTGTACCAGGATATCTGTTTTCTTTGTCTTTGAGAAGTTTTCAACCGTAATGTCATCAAATACATTTTTGACCTTTCCTATTTGTCTTCTCCTCTGGAATTCTTATAAATGTGAGTATACCTGATATTGTCCCAGAGCTCCCTTAGACTATAATTTTGTTTAACATTCTCTTTCTGATGAAATTAGGTGAAACACAGTTACCTATACCAGCCTTGAGTCACCTTGTGTGGGGGCACCCCTATATAGTCTGCATGGCTTTGATGGAAGAGCTGGATCTGAAATGACCATGGGTCACATCTTCATCTGGAGTGTGATGGGACCTGTCACCTTCGTGGGGCGTGGGGGTAGAGATGAAGGGGCTAAAGCAAAAGCTAAGGAGAACCTGGACTTTTCTTATGCTCAGCAGCCATAACTGCCCTAAGGTTGGGGGGGCGGGCAGTGTCCCAGGGTGCTTGAACAGAAGAAGCCTTGAGGATTGAACCAAGCTGGTTCAGTTCCATCTTTGTGTGTGCTCTCTCCATCTCCACCAAGAGCACCTTTACCCCAAAGGGAAGCAGCCCTGGAGCTTCTAGTGGCATAAAGTGGGCACTGGTGCAACCAGGTTGAATGCTGGGACTGTCCTGGCAAACTAACCAGAGTTCCAAGGAGGATTCACTACCTCCTTGCATGCCAGCAGTGGCCACCTTTGCCCTGTTCAGATGCAAGGCGGGGTCTAAGCAGGTGCCGTGCCCTCCCCCTGCCCAAGTGTGCACTTTCTTCAACGATGGCAGCCTTTGCCCTAGCAAGGAGCTGTGCTGAAGCAAGAAGGGCCTTAGCAGCACCAGCTGTGGGCTGGGGCATGTGCTGGGCAGTGGAAGGAAACTGGCTAGAGCCCTGGGCTCTTCTCAGTCTTCTTCTTCCACCTTGTTCCTGGGAGTAAGTAGGCAAGTGTGTGAGCTCTTCACAAGCAGATTCACTGTTTATTACAGCCCCCTGGTAAGTGCCACTGGTTTTCACACTAGCTACATGGGCTAATTTTTCCATTGTTGGAACCAAGGACTGTGCTATCTAATAAATGACTCAAGGTCCTCACTCCCCAGGGAGGAGCCCATGACATCCCCCTGACCTCCTGGGACACGGGATCCAAACTGATCACTTCTCTTCCCTTCCCATTCTACTTTGTGTGGATATTTCCTTTACAGTCTTGGTTGTAGAAGAATCTTCCTGTTAGCATCCAGATTGTTTTCAGTGAAGACAGCTCCACCTGAACATGTATGTTGGGTGTGTTCTTGGGGCAAGGTGAACTCAGTATCCTCCTACTTCATCATGCTGATCTCCTTCTCAATTATCCATGTTGTAATAATTTTTATCCTAATTATTTTTAATTTATATTTTCTTATCTTTGCTATCAACTAATAACATTAAGATGACCTGGTTAGCTCTGCCTTGAATAGAAGTTCCTCTGATGGTGTGGAATCTCTGAGCGCTCAGCTCTCCAAGCTAAGTCAGAGCCTCTCTGCCTCTCCCACCTGACCAAAAGGAAAGTGCTATTATTAAACTACCCAGAGTCCAGACCAGCAGAACTCTTCCTGGGCAATGTCTTCTTTCCTTAGAAGAGAGGATTGGTATCTGAGCTTAGGAGGAAAGGCTGGAAGAGAGGGTATCAAATAGCCTTAGAAAGGAGCATTTCCTAGTGTGTGCATTCTGAATCTTACTAGAAGTTTGACCTTGACTAAATTACTTACCATCTTTGTAACATGCTGTTTTCATTTTCTAAGTGGAGATAATAAGGTCTACTTCACAGAATTGTTGGAGGTTTAAGTGTGAAAAATCTATCAAATTTAATGCAATGACTAGCATTTTAGCAGCATTCCATAGATAGGTGTTATTGATCATTCTTTATCTACGCTGTTTATGCTTTATTCCTCTTATATCCTAATGGTCTTTTGACTTTGATTGTAAAACTATTTGCCCCTATGTTTTCCTTTTTCCCTTTCTTTTGTCCTTACATTTCCCTATTTTTAAATTAATCATTTATTAGTTCAGAAAAGAGCTAAGAATTTAGAAAGTCAGAAAGGATGGCAAAAAAGCCATATCTATCTCAACCATACACAAACATACACACACACAAACACACACATAATCAAGACAGCCTTGCCATTGGCATTGTGTCAATTCAAACCTTAGTTCGCTTCTCAGCTTAACCATTTCCTGTTTATATACCCATTGGCTATTGTTTAATCTTATGCAAAATGCAAATGGGTTCATAACTCCAGCTTTGTAGTTACAGCTCAATGAGATAATTGCTACTAACCTTGAGTTTCCCAATCTAGAAAACATGGGTATTAATGATATCAATTTAACAGAGTTAATAAGACAATAAGCTGGAAATTGACTATCATACATGAGATCAATAAATGACGGTTGATATGACCCAGTAATCCCACTCCTGGGTATATATCTAGAAAAGATGAAAACGCCAATTTGAAAAGATACACACAAACCAGCTGTCTGTATCTCAGCACTATTTATAATAGCCAGGACATAGAAACAACTCAAGTGTCCATCAATTGACAATTAGCTTAAGGAAATGCGATGTGTGTGTGTGTGTGTGTGTGTGTAATATTTGTTGTTGTTTAGTTGCTAAATGTTTGTGCATGCATGCTCAGTTGTGTCAGACTCTTTGGAACTTCATGGAGCCCTCCAGGCTCCTCTGTCCATGGGATTATCCTGGCAAGAATACCAGAGTGGGTTGTCAATTCCTCCTCCAGGGGATCTTCCAACCCAAAGATTGAGCCCGGGTCTTCTGAAGCTCCTGCACAGGCAGGTTATTTACCACTGAGCCACCTGGGAAGTCTATAAGTCGTATCTACTCAGACGTAAGGAGATTGAAATGTTCCTGTTTGCAGCCACATAAATGGACCTAGAGAATATCATGCTAAGTGAAGTAAGTCAGAGAGAGACAAATATATGATATCATGTGCATATGGAATCTAAAAAATAATACAAATGAAGCTTTATACAAAATGGAAACAGACTCACTGACATAGTAAACAAACTTAATGGTTACCAAGAAGGAAAGGGAGCGGGGAGAGATAAACAAGTTCAGGATTAATAGATACAAACCACTATACATAAAAGAGATAATAAACAAGGATTTACTGTATAGCATAGGAAACTATATTCAATATTTTGTAATGGTCTATAATGGAAAATCTGAAAACATAATATTTATATACATGTATGTATATATGGGTATATATGAATATATATATATATATAAACTGTATCACTTTGCTCTACACTTGACACTAATACAATATTGTAAATCAACTATACTTAAATACAAAGAAAATTAAATAAGACATAAAAATAAATGATGACTGCTATTATTTTTTGAAACAAATATAATAATTCTCATTTTATAAAACATTAATTAGGCTCAAGTGAGCTAATATGTAACAGGCTTTGCACAAAGCAGAAATTCTGAAACTCTGAATTTCTACTTTCTCTTTTTTTTCCCTCTGTGCTCAGTGAATAAGTCTACTTAAATGGGTTGATGGGAACACTTGTTGCAGATAACACATGTAATTTGCTGAAATAGCAGACTAGGATATTTCTCTTCACCAGTGCTAGCAATGATGTCTAGCAGACAAAATTTCACTCCAAAATAGACTTAACTGACTCACTGTGGGGACAGTGAAATCCCCTTGACCTCAACTCAATCAACATCACTCCCACCACTGGTGGATGCCAGAACCTAACTGTTTCCCCCTTACTTTTGACTTTGATGCATCTTCAGTGAGTTGAGTCGCTCAGTCGTGTCCAAATCTTTGCCACCCCATGAATCGCAGCACGCCAGGCCTCCCTGTACATCACCAACTCCCAGGGTTCACTCAAACTCATGTCCATCAAGTCGGTGATGCCATCCAGCCATCTCATCCTCTGTCGTCCCCTTCTCCTCCTGCCCCCAATCCCTCCCAGCATCAGAGTCTTTTCCAATGAGTCAACTCTTTGCATGAGGTGGCCAAAATATTGGAGTTTCAGCTTCAGCATCAGTCCTTTCAATGAACACCTAGGACTGATCTTTAGGATGGACTGGTTGGATCTCCTTGCAGTCCAAGGGACTCTCAAGAGTCTTCTCCAACACCACAGTTCAATAGCATCAATTATTTGGCACTCAGCTTTCTTCACAGTATGGAGTCCCTGGTGGCTTAGAGGTTAAAGCGCCTGCCTGGAATGCGGGAGACCTGGGTTCAATCCCCGGGTCGGGAAAATCCCCTGGAGGAGGAAAATGGCAACCCACTCCAGTACTCTTGCCTAAAGAATCCCATGGAGGGAGGAGCCTGGTAGGCTACAGTCCATGGGGTCGCAAAGAGTCGGACATGACTGAGCGACTTCACTCACTTTCTTCACAGTCCAACTCTCACATCCATACATGACCACTGGGAAAACCATAGCCTTGACTAGACGGACCTTTGTTGGCAAAGTAATGTCTCTGCTTTTCAATATGCTATCTAGGTTGGTCATAACTTTCCTTCCAAGGAGTGAGCATCATTTTATTTCATCGCTGCAATTACCATCTGCAGTGATTCTGGAGCCCAAAAAAGTAGTCTGACACTGTTTCCACTGTTTTCTCATCTATTTCCCATGAAGTAATGGAACCATTCATTTTCTGAATGTTGAGCTTTAAGGCAACTTTTCCACTCTCCTTTTTCACTTTCATCAAGAGGCTTTTTAGTTCCTCTTCACTTTCTGCCATAAGGGTGGTGTTATCTGCATATCTGAGGTTATTGATATTTCTCCTGGCAATCTTGATTCCAGCTTGTGCTTCCTCCAGCCCTGTGTTTCTCATGATGTACTCTGCATAGAAGTTAAATAAGCAGGGTGACAATATACAGCCTTGACATACTCCTTTTCCTATTTGGAAAACTCAGCAGTGGCCCCAGGACTGGAAAAGGTCAGTTTTCATTCCAATCCCAAAGAATGGCAATGCCAAAGAATGCTCAAACTACTGCCCAATTGCACTCATCTCACATGCTAGTAAAGTAATGCTCAAAATTCTCCAAGCCAGGCTTCAGCAATACGTGAACGGGGAACTTCGTGATGTTCAAGCTGGTTTTAGAAAAGGCAGAGGAACCAGAGTTCAAATTCCCAACATCCACTGAATCATCGAAAAAGCAAGAGAGTTCCAGAAAAATATCTACTTCTTCTTTACTGACTATGCCAAAGCCTTTGACTGTGTGGATCACAATCAACTGTGGAAAATTCTGAAAGAGATGGGAATACCAGACCACCTGACCTGCCTCTTGAGAAACCTGTATGCAGGTCAGGAAGCAACCGTTAGAACTGGACATGGAACAACAGACTGGTTCCAAGTTGGGGAGCACTGCTCTAGAGTAAGAGAGTGGAAGAGATTTATAAGCAGATTTCTGGGATATATGTTTAGGGATTTGTGTTTTGAAAAGAGGAGAGGAATGCTGGATTCCAGAGGTAAATGGAAGGAGGAGCCACAAACCTGAAAGGGGAATATATTGATGAGAAAGAAAATGTTGCCTATTTTGGAAATTTGCCCAGATTTAATCCTTAGTTCCAAAACATAATGAGCCTCCACTGCACATTGAGACCTGAGTGGGTGCATCCCCAAAAGGGAAGCACATTCTTTCTTTCCTGTTACCTCAGCCTGAGAAATGAGTGACCCTCAAATGGACTGTCCTAGTTCTTCAGCTCTTTTCTCATCAAGTTAAAGTTTCTGAGGTGTATTTTTGTGAAATTTCCTTCAGGGAAGATGAGACCAAGATAGTATTTGGTTTAGAAGTTCTAAAATGAAAAGTGAGACTACTCACAATTTTAACTAGTGATTACATGGAACAGCTTTCCCAAAACTGACAAGAAACAGAGAAAAAAGAAATATGTTCATTTTTAAAACTCTTCCATTTGAACAATTATCCTGAAAGACAAAAAAAAAAAAAAAAGTATTTTGAGTGAGTTATTTTTTTTAAGATGAGATTGGGCGTATTCAGCATGGTATGGTGGCAGACGAGATTTTTTTTTTTAGGACATGACCACACATTCTACCATGATATATGGAGTTTTCTGGGAGTGGGGAGGGCAGGACTGTTGAAAGTCCAGGAAAAGAAGTCATAATTTGAAGTAAGCAACAATAAGAATAGAAAACTCTTCAGTGGTTTCAGCTATATAGATAGTGGTGCTATTCTTTTTAAAAGTTTAAATGTGAATATTTAATTACATTATTTATCTGTCATGCACAGCAGAGAATCACTGATATTCCTCCAGGAGCAATGACATGGCAACAATCTCAAGACCCAGCAATGATTCCTCTTGCTCTAGGTCTGAGGAACGCTGACTGAGGGAGCTTTCACAGTCTGGATTTCAGCCATCTTGCCAGCTTCTCTGTGCTACTGAAATCTCATTGTTACACTCAGAATTTGTCTTCTCCTTGAGATCACTTTCAAAGCATTTCTCTGCCTGTGACAAGAGAGAGTCACTGCTGATGAGTTTGGAATTCTTTTTCCAGTCTCTCAGCTTTTCTATCTTATAGTTTGGCATCTCACTCCTCTGTTACATCAGATGCCATATTAGAAATCCCTGTTTGATCTTGACATATATCAAAGGTGCTGACTGATGAGGCTCTAGGTACAACTTAAATTCAGTCAAACATTTAAGAATGTAGTTAGGAAAATTCAGAAAGCACTTGAAACCTTCACATAATAGCAAATTCAGATTTTAGTGAGCCTGTCAAATGTTTTTAACACTTTCCTGATACCAGGATCAGAAGGCTAAGGCAGTTTCTCAATAGTTTCAGAAATAATATTTCAGACTAAAGTATACACTGGATATTCTATTTTGGTCTGTTTTTCCTCATTTTTACATATTCCTTTCTCTTATTTCTCGAAAGATGCTATTGAATAAAAAAATGGCGATAATCTTCAAAGTTCTCACCTAAAGGTAATGATATAAAATTTCTTAATCTGAGATAAAGTCTTTAAAAAGAGGGATCATTTTCTGGATCAAAGGATTAAAATAATGTATATTTAAGCCTATTAAATCTGGACTAACTAGTATCCCATTCAATTTACTATACTGAAACAAAATCATCACTAATGCACCTCAAAATTTTGCATTAATGACATTTAAAAGCATTAATAAAATTTAAAACATTTAAAAGCAGAGACATCATTTTGCCAGCAAAGATCTATATAGCCAAAGCTATGGTTTTTCCAGTAGTCATGTATGGATGTGAGAGCTGGACCATAAAGAAGGCTGAGCGCCAAAGAATTGATGTTTTTGAACTGTGCTGTTGGAGAAGACTCTTAAGAGTCCCTCGGACTGCAAGGAGATCCAACTACTCCATCCTAAAGAAAATCAACTCTGAATATTCATTGGAAGGACTGATGCTGATGCTGAAGCTCCAATACTTTGGCTACCTGATATGAAGAGCCAACTCATTGGAGAAGACCCTGATGCTGGGAAAGACTGAGGGCAGGAGAAGGGAATGACAGAGAATGAGATGGCTGGATGGCATCATCAACTCAATGGATGTCAGTTTGAGCAAAGTCTAGGAGATGGTGAAGAACAGGAAAGCCTGGTGTGCTATAATTCATGGGGTTGCAAAGAGTCAACGTGGCTGAGCAACTGAACAACAACTACAAAATTTAATTTAAGGAGTTCCAGATGAGAAGGCTCTAAAGAGGAGACAGTACAAGGCTGTTTATATATTTATATGAAAACATATTTATTTTTCAATTAGTAGGCCCCCTCATAAATCATTTTGTATATTGGCAATTTTACTTCAGTGGGAAAACTGCTAAAATTATTTATTTTCATTTCATGACAAAATCAGAGCCTGTTCAATAAAACAAATAGACTGCATATTAAATACAAATAAACTGACAATATTCACCAGATAACTATGATGTTTCTCCTGGAGAGTGAGAGACTCAGAGTGCCTACTTTCCAAGAAAATTATGTGTTTGCTGTGGTATTTTCTTATGCCTTCTGCAAATCTTTATTTTTTTTTTTCTTTTAAATTTTATTTTATTTTTAAACTTTACATAATTGTATTAGTTTTGCCAAATATCAAAATGAATCCGCCACAGGCATACATGTGTTCCCCATCCTGAACCCTCCTCCCTCCTCCCTCCCCACACCATCCCTCTGGGTCGTCCCAGTGCTCTAGCCCCAAGCATCCAGTATCGCGCATCGAACCTGGACTGGCAACTCGTTTCTTACATGATATTCTACATGTTTCAATGTCACTCTCCCAAATCTTCCCACCCTCTCCCTCTCCCACAGAGTCCATAAGACTGTTCTATACATCAGTGTCTCTTTTGCTGTCTCGTACACAGGGTTATTGTTACCATCTTTCTAAATTCCATATATATGCGTTAGTATACTGTATTTATGTTTTTCCTTCTGGCTTACTTCACTCTGTATAATAGGCTCCAGTTTCATCCACCTCATTAGAACTGATTCAAATGTATTCTTTTTAATGGCTGAGTAATACTCCATTGTGTATATGTACCATAGCTTTCTTATCCATTCATCTGCTGATGGACATCTAGGTCGCTTCCATGTCCTGGCTATTATAAACAGTGCTGCCATGAACATTGGGGTACACGTGTCTCTTTCCCTTCTGGTTTCCTCAGTGTGTATGCCCAGCAGTGGGATTGCTGGATCATAAGGCAGTTCTATTTCCAGTTTTTTAAGAATCTCACACTGTTCTCCATAGTGGCTGTACTAGTTTGCATTCCCACCAACAGTGTAAGAGGGTTCCCTTTTCTCCACACCCTCTCCAGCATTTATTATTTGTAGACTTTTGGATCACAGCCATTCTGACTGGTGTGAGATGGTATCTCATTGTGGTTTTGATTTGCATTTCTCTGGTAATGAGTGATGTTGAGCATCTTTTCATGTGTTTGTTAGCCATCTGTATGTCTTCTTTGGAGAAATGTCTATTTAGTTCTTTGGCCCATTTTTTGATTGGGTCATTTATTTTTCTGGAGTTGAGCTGTAGGAGTTGCTTGTATATTTTTGAGATTAGTTGTTTGTCAGTTGCTTCATTTGCAATTATTTTCTCCCATTCTGAAGGCTGTCTTTTCACCTTGCTAATAGTTTCCTTTGATGTGCAGAAGCTTTTAAGGTTAATTAGGTCCCATTTGTTTATTTTTGCTTTTATTTCCAATATTCTGGGAGGTGGGTCATAGAGGATCCTGCTGTGATGTATGTCAGAGAGTGTTTTGCCTAGAGGAGAACATAGGCAAAACACTCTGCAAATCTTTAATTTTACTTTAAAATAGATGTTGGATTTCATGCTCCTGCAAAGAGGAAACCTGAATTCACAAACAGAGGCACATGACATGAGATACATTAAACATATTTTGCAAATAGAATATGCCAGAGTTAGCAGAAAACTAGACTTTTGGGGAAACTTCTATTATGAATCAAATTGTTGTTTGTTACTTTTATTTTGCTGGGAGGCAAATTAGTCATCACATAGCCTGTTCCATTTTTTTTTTTTCCCCCTTGAAATCAGGTCACTTAATCCCTTCTGGGATGTATTCAGAATGAAAGTCTATATTTTCCTCTCAGATTAGTCTGGAGAGAATTTCGAGTTGCAGGTCTTCATATAATAGGGCACATGGAAATGGAGTCTGAAGTGTCTGACACTTTTAATGATACGACTTCATCCACAATGGCATTACTTGTGAGTATAATTTAAATGAAAATGTAGGCAAACCAAATCCCCACATGACTTCAGCAACTCTCAAATTATATTCTTGTAATGGGCTTTATACCTCCTATATCCTATATACAGCTGGTAACCTCTAAATGCCAGCATTTGTGGATAGAAATCTATTTCTGAGCACAATATGTCATCTGTTCCTAGGATATAACAGTTATTATTCACTCTTCAGGGGCAAAAATCCATGTTTAACAATATTTATGATTTAAAGGTAGAACTAGCCAAATGCATGAAATTCAGAGTTTCAGTTGGACAATCCAACTATTCACTGCCAGTTTTCTTGATTTTTCTAAATATAATAGCACTCGCTGAGGAAGGAGGGTGAGTTGGTTTCAGGTCTCTAACTTAAAAGCTGAACAACTGCTGCATAATTATTGAACTGATATTATCTCTAAGAAAAGTCTTCAAGATAAAACATTTCCTCTTTTCAAGGAATAACCAAAAATAGACATTTTGATGCTAGTAGGAATCCTTTTTCACATAGGGAAAAGATCTAGAGAAAAATCAGAATATAGATAGATAAATAAATAAATAATTCTCAAATGATCTGTAATGAAGGGCCAGTTCATTTTATTTTTAATTTCCAATCTGTCAAGGATATATATACATATATACACACACACACACACACATATATATGCATTTGTAGAATTTTAAGAATGGCTATTAGAAAGTGAAATAAAAAATAAGCCAAGCCACACAAACTACAAGCCCAGACTTCCATTATTAGATTCAACAGTCAAGGAAATTAAATTGGAATGAATATTACCAGAAAAACAATAACAGGAAAATTGGTTAGAATCTTCTAAATATTTACTCACAATCTATGCACTTTACACCACAGACTGACAGCAGTCCACTGGACCCTATTTTGAGAAACATTGAGATAGGACAAATATTTTTGCCTTGTCCTTCTCCCTATTTATTTCATACTTGGTACATGTCTCAGCATCTCTAAACAGTGTGTTAGCTGCAGTATTTTAGTGAAATAAGTAATTCTTCTCTTCTGTGTCTGCTTATCCTTATCCCCTGGTAGCTGGGGATGAGGCTGAGAGCCTGGGAAAGGTGCCATGCCACAGAAAAATGTTAGACGTGATTCCTACCCTAAAGAAATATAACTCACCAAGAAAGGAAAGCATCATAAACTTCTTAACGAAGTGTTTTGCCCACTGTGGTCATGGACAAGTAGAGTGTCATAGACTTCTTCCAAGGTGGAATTCCTGTGTGTACCAAACAATGTCAGCAGCTTGAATAAATGCTTTATGGATGTGAATGCTCCTGCATTTCCAACCAATAGGTGATTAATAAAATATTTGTTCATTTTTAAATGCTACCAGAATTGATAGTAACTATATGCCAATATGTATACACTCTGTTGGTAAATTCCAGAGATACTTGAGTCATGGGGGAAGGGTGTGGCACTCAGAAAAAGGGAGATATCAATCAGTGAACATTTTTAAAGGAGACCATACAGGGTTGGAGAAGGCAGTGGGGGAATAGAAATTTGAGTTTGTGCTGGAGGAATAGGTGTGACTGTTTTCATAGAAATCATTATAAATGGAGGGAGTAATATGAGTAAGAATATAAAGACACAACAGACTCTTCTATAGAAAATGAAATAGATTGTGGGGATGAGTTGCTTGAGAAGGACTCAATTCAGTTCAGTTGCTCAGTTGTATCTGACTCTTTGCGACCCCATGGACGGCAGCATCAGGCTTCCCTGTCCATCACCAACTCTGAGAGCTTGCCCAAACTCATGTCCATCGAGTTGGTGATGCCATCCAACCATCTCATCCTCTGTTGTCCCCTTCTCCTCCCGCCTTCAATCTTTCCTAGCATCAGGGTCTCACATCAGGTGGCCAAAGTATCGGAGTTTCAGCTTTAGCATCAGTCCTTCCAATTAATATTGGTCCAATGAGAAGGACTAGAACACTGCTAAAGGTGGTGCTTAACCACAACACCGGGACAACAAAAGCATTTCAATGAGAGTCTAATTCTCTGATTTACAAGTGGTAACTTCCTAAAGCTCGATGTTGACAATGACCCTAAGTTGTACCTTCACTCATATGTTGCATTTGATTACTGATGTTGGTCACAGGGATGGGCTAGGAAAGCAATGGCAGACATGATCACTTCTGCCCCTGAGATGTGGTTTCCAGACCTTCCTGAAAGTTGAAAAGCTTATGGATTTTAAACATTCAGCTCTACAAGCTCCACAGCATCTAGCAACTGGTCTATACACTAGAAAGGAATCAAAGACTTTTGAGGACATCAAGGTGAGATCTAAGAAGGAAAGGCTTGAGCTGGGTACAGAAAGGGCAAGAGTCCAAAACATGAGATGATAGAAGGCTGTGAGAAAATAAGTGCACAACAGAGCAAAACAAAAATTCTTGCTTGAGAAACATTCTAAAACATCATAGAATATTACAGCTGAAGATTAATCTTAAAATATCATCAGATCAGATCAGTTCAGTTCAGTTCAGTCACTCAGTCGTGTCCAACTCTTTGTGACCCCATGAACCGCAGCACACCAGGCCTCCCTGTCCATCACCAACTCCCAGAGCTCACTCAGACTCACGTCCATGAGTCAGTGATGCCATCCAGCCATCTCATCCTCTGTCGTCCCCTTCTCCTCCTGCCTCCAATCCCTCCCAGCATCAGAGTCTTTTCCAATGAGTCAACTCTTCGCATGAGGTGGCCAAAGTACTGGAGTTTCAGCTTTAGCATCATTCCTTCCAAAGAAATCCCAGGGCTGATCTCCTTCAGAATGGACTGGTTGGATCTCCTTGCAGTCCAAGGGACTCTCAAGAGTCTTCTCCAACACCACATTTCAAAAGCATCAATTCTTCCATGCTCAGCCTTCTTCACAGTCCAACTGTCACATACATGCATGACCACAGGAAAAACCACAGCCTTGACTAGACGAACCTTTGTTGGCAAGGTAATGTCTCTGCTTTTCAATATGCTATCTAGGTTGGTCATAACCTCCCTTCCAAGGAGTAAGTGTCTTTTAATTTCATGGCTGCAGTCACCATCTGTAGTGATTTTGGAGCCCAGAAAAATAAAGTCTGACACTGTTTCCCCATCTATTTCCTATGAAGTGGTGGGACCGGATGCCATGATCTTCGTTTTCTGAATGTTGAGCTTTAAGCCAACTTTTTCACTCTCCTCTTTCACTTTCATCAAGAGGCTTTTGAGTTCCTCTTCACTTTCTGCCATAAGGGTGGTATCATCTGCATATCTGAGGTTATTGATATTTCTCCCAGCAACCTTGATTCCAGTTTGTGTTTCTTCCAGTCCAGCGTTTCTCATGATGTACTCTGCATAGAAGTTAAATAAACAGGGTGACAATATACAGCTTTGACGAACTCCTTTTCCTATTTGGAACCAGTCTGTTGTTCCATGTCCAGTTCTAACTGTTGCTTCCTGACCTGCATACAAATTTCTCAAGAGGCAGATCAGGTGGTCTGGTATTCCCAACTCCTGAAGAATTTTCCACAGTTTATTGTGATCCACACAGTCAAAGGCTGTGGCATAGTCAATAAAGCAGAAGTAGATGTTTTTCTGGAACTCTCTTGCTTTTTCGATGATCCAGTGGATCTTGGCAATTTGATCTCTGCTTCCTCTGCCTTTCCTAAAACCAGCTTGAACATCAGGAAGTTCACTGTTCACGTATTGCTGAAGCCTGGTTTGGAGAATTTTGAGCATTACTTTACTAGTGTGTGAGATGAGTGCAATTGTGCAGTAGTTTGAGCATTCTTTGGCATTGCATTTCTTTGGGATTGGAATGAAAACTGACCTTTTCCAGTCCTGTGGAGTTTTCCAAATTTGCTGGCATATTGAGTGCAGCACTTTCACAGCATCATCTTTCAGGATTTGGAATAGTTCAACTGGACTTCCATCACCTCCACTAGCTTTGTTCGTAGTGATGCTTTCTAAGGCCCACTTGATTTCACATTCCAGGATGTCTGGTTCCCAATTTTAATTTTTAAAAATATAGAAACAGAGACATATGAATATTATGTCTCTTGCCCCCTCAAAAAACTTTAGCAACTTAAACAACAGGAATTAGAACCATAGTCTCTCCCAGTCTCTGTTTATGCTATCAAGAACACTTAGCAAATCATTGAATGGAAGAATCACAGATAATTCCAAAGTTTTGAGACTGAATTACTGGAGGAATCATAGTTCACTGTCAGTAGAAGGCTTTACATTTTAATTCTGATAATAAAATTCTTGTGATGAAATATAATATCTTTACTAGTAGAGGCATTTCTCCCTTAAGTAACTAGATGTATATTACATTATTCAGGGCAGGTTAAGTTAGGTTGCAGCAACAAATATCTCTAAAACCTCAGCATCTTAACACATCAAATATTTATCTCTTGCTTTCAAATTGTGTACTTCCTGGGTACAGGTGACTCTCAAGGGCAGCAATCCTATACCCACAGGTGTTAACTCAGCATTCCAGGGTCTTTATCCTAACAATTAAATGCTGCTATCCAGAAATGACACACATTATTTCACTTCAATTTCTCCGGCTAAAGCAAGTCACATGGTAATGTCAGCTCCTGGAAAAACAGATGCTGGTGAACAGTCATAATGCTAGCAACAATAACAGGTACAATAAAATTTAAAAGAAGGCAGAGATGAATGTATCCCAAATGAGGAATATCTCATATATAACAGAGTTTGTTTCAGTGATTTTTGGGGGCCAAAAGTCTTGTGGAGTTTTTATGCAATCCCTGAAGGGATTCTAGTCCACAAAAATGTAAATAATCAGGAAAGCTGTGTTTTTCTACATCTCCATATGGTATGTAGCTCAAAGGGAAATACTGTAAAGGAAAAATGAATTCCAGATCAAGAGTAGGATACATTTTATGACAACATTATCCCAAGTGAACAACCATAAATTTAAAAAACCTCCATTTTAACAAAATAAAATTCTAATTTACCTATGAAATGGAAGCATAAAAATTTACTGATTTTTCTAACTCTGATACCTAGGTAAATATGTGTTTGTTAGAATGTTGGTGTTTGCAAGTTAACTTCCTGAAGAATTTTTAAAGGGACCCCTTAAACAGTCAGGAGTATTATGCCTACACCAGCTCCATTATGTCTGAGGTATAAACTCACTTAGAGACGATTTTGGGGAAAAAATAAATTAGAATTTTTTTTAAAAAGATATGAATATTAAATTCTCAACCCCAAATACCGGTTGACTTTCCACAGCAGCAAAATAAACAATGAAAACTTGAAAAATTATGCTGATCAGCAAGTCATTTGTTGCTATGATGTCAAAAGTCTACATGTTCTATATATTTTAGAAAGTTAAGGGAATGTAGTAGTACATTCAAATTTTTTATTTTGATTTCTCAAAGATGTTGGAAACCATAATGTCAACATGAAAAATGTTGCCTGGTTATTTATACTAACTCTATATGAAACTGACATTTGTGAATTTCATGCCCTAATGTTGGTTCTCTGGGAGCCTCTGTAAGGAGCAATGAAGTGGCCCTTCCCAGATTCCATTTGTCTGTGAGCACTGCTCTTCTCCAAGCAGAGAATGGCATGGTTTTACGTGTTGCAACCTCACTGGCTTACAAAATGGCAGAGGAAGGACACTCCTGTGTACCTGTGAGCGTGTTTCTCTGGAGTGGAAGTTCTTAGGTGCAGGTGTTGCGAATATACAACTGGATTGCAAATGCCAGTTTATTTTCCAAACCTGTGTCCCCTGCATTGGCAGGTGGATTCTTAACCACTGGACCACCAGGGAAGTCCCACCTGAAGGTTTCTAAGAATCACTACTGAAGAAGCAAGAGGGTCTCCCCTTACATGATGAGAGGATCCAACACAGTCCTCTAATCCTAAAATAAGATGCGGCAGTCTTGGCCGCAGCTCTCTCCTGTCAGCTCCGTGTTGATAGCCACTGCCCCTCTCCTGGCAGACTTCATCCAAGGGCTGCAGTCCAAGCCTTCAATTGACATCTTAAGTGCTAAACTGCAGCCAGTTTCCATGGAGCTTTGAAGGAGGCAGTTCCTCTTCTGGAAGGCCAGTCTTCAGGGGACCTGTTCTTGGACAAATTAACTCTTCCCTTGCATTCTGCATCCCTTGCTTTCCGGAATAACTTTGTTATTAATTTCTAACTTAATTATGTTGAAGTTATAGTATGTAGTATTAAGATTATAAATCTTGGAAAGTTAAAAGATTTTCTTTCTGGTCTGCTGCCTCTGCTGCTAAGTCGCTTCAGTCGTGTCTGACTATGTGCGACCCCACAGACGGCAGCCCACAGGCTCCTCTGTCCCTGGGATTCTCCAGGCAAGAATACTGGAGTGGGTTCCATTTCCTTCTCCAATACATGCATGCATGCTAAGTCGCCTCAGTTGTGTCCAACTCTGTGTGACCAGGCTCCCCCATCCATAGGATTCTCCGGGCAAGAATACTGGAGTGGGCTGCCATTTCCTTCTCCTAGTGTAACATTAATTTTCATAAATTTTCTATGCATTGACAGGAACAATATTTTAAATGTGTCTGTTATGTCAAACTTGTTAGTTACATTGTTCAAAACATCTATAGTCTTATTTTTGTTTGATTAACCCATCAATCACTTAGAGAGGTATATTGAAATCTTCTAACATACACATGGATTTTTTAGCTTCCCTTCAAGGCTATATGCTGTCACTCTGCTTATTTAACTTATATGCAGAATACATCATGAGAAACTTTGGGCTGGATGAAACACAAACTGGAATCAAGATTTACGGGAGAAATAGCAATAACCTCAGATATGCAGATGATACCACCCTTATGGCAGAAAGTGAAGAACTAAAGAGCCTCTTGATGAAAGTGAAAGAAGAAAGAGAAAAAGCTGGTTTAAAACTCAACATTCAGAAAACTAAGATCATGGTATCCAATCCCATCACTTCATGGCAAATAGATGGGGAAACAATCGAAACAGTGCCATACTTTATTTTCTTGGGCTCCAAAATCACTGCAGATGGTGACTGTAGCCATGAAATTTTAAGACTCTTGCTCCAAAAAAAAAATAAAATAAAATAAAGACTCTTGCTCCTTTGAAGAAAAGCTATGATCAACATAGACAGCATACTAAAAAGCAAAGATGTTACCTTGCCAACAAAGGTCCATTTAGTCAAAGCTAGGGTTTTTCCAATAGTCATGTATGGATGTGAGAGTTGGATCATAAAGAAAGCTGAGCACCAAAGAATTGATGCTTTTGAACTGTGGTGTTGGAGAAGACTCTTGAGAGTCCCTTGGACTGCAAGGAGATCAAACCAGTCAGTCCTAAAGGAAATCAATCCTGAATGTTCATTGGAGGGACTGATGCTGAAGATGAAGCTCAATACTTTGGCCACCTGATGTGAAGAACCAATTCATTAGAAAAGACCCTGATGCTGGGAAAGGCAGTGGGAGAAGGGAAAGACAGAGGATGAGATGGTTGGATGGCATCACTGTCTCAATGGACATTAGTTTGAGCAAGCTCCCAGAGATGGTGAAGGATAGGGAAGCCTGGTGTGCTGCAGACCATGGAGTTGAAGAGTTGGAAACAACTGAGAGACAGAACAATGACAAATGTAGTTTTATACATTCTCAGTTTATTTATTTAAGGTCTACTTTGCAGGATGCATACATATTTATAACATATTTTTCAGATGAATAAAAACTTTATTGTTATGTAAATGATCCTCTTTCCCTCTTATATTGCTTTCTGCTCTAACTTGATTTTATTTTGTATTATTTCACTCCTAAAAACTTTCTTTTAATTAATATATGACAAGCATTTGTTCTATACCTTTAATTTTCAACTTTCCTGTTGCCTCTGTCTTTGAAAAGCATTCACTTTTTTTTTTTTTTTAATTGGAACCGAAAAAAAATCATTGAATTTCAGTAGGGAGTTTAGTTCTTTACTGTATGGATGATGAGTGTTGATACATTTATTTTTGTTTTTCTCAGCTTATTTTCTACCCACCTGTTATTGTTTGTGTGTTGGTTTTCCCTGTCTCTATGCCACTTCAACTGAGGTTTATTTTCCCTGAATATCTTACTAGCTTGAAAGTTCTGCATTCAATTGCCACTTTTTAGGGACTCCTATGGAAATTTTAACATGCATTATTAGCTTAAGACATTTAAAGATGATCTGTATCTTCAGTCTTCTCTACGTAAGAGATGAACTTCAGTCTTCTCTACATAAGAGATTTAATAGGAGTGCTCCAGTCACTTCTATTAAATAAGATTTGGTTATTGTCCAGAATTCAGGTCTATCTTGATTGCTTTAACCTTCTAAATTAGATATCATTATTGTTTCATTTAATCAATATTTTTTAGGTTTAACAGCATATTCATTATTTTAGTTTTGATTTCCTTCATTTCATTCAGGCATACCTTCTGGAATTATTTTCTTTCTACCTGAATAAATTCCTGATGCTCTCCCTTTGTGAGGTCTACCACTTGTGAAAGCTCTCAGTGTTTGCCTGAAAACATTTTTATTTCCCCTTGCTCTTGCTCAAGGTATACATTTACAAACTGACAGGTATTTCCAACACCTGCACTTTATCAATCTTATTCCCAATTCCTGCCTCCCAGTGTTGCTTCCAGAAGCCTGCTGTTACTCTCATAGCTACTCCTTTGTACATGCTATTTGTCTTCTTTTTGAAATAACTGATTGTGAGAGCCTCGGTGTACTCTGAGTTCACTATCATATATCGAGATGAGTTTCCTTTAAATTATTTTTCATGGGCTTCACTGGGACCTTTTAATCTGAGGACTGGTGTCTTTGACTTATTCTGGAGATATCTTGGGCATCACATTTAAGAACACTCCTTTTAGGACTTTCCTGGTGGTTCAGAGGTGAGGACTCTGAGTTTCCACTGCAGAGGGCACAGGTTCAATCCCTGGTCAGAAACTAAGACCCTGCAAGCCTTGTGGTAAGGCCAGAACAAACCACTCTCTTTCCCCACTTCTTCTTTTCTTTTTGTCTCTGTGTAGACATATGTGCATCTGAAGTGCTTTTTCATATTTTCATTCCTTCTTCTCTATACACTGAATTCTGAGTAGTTTCTTCAGATCTTTTTTCCAGATCACTATCTACTCTTCAGTTGTATCGAATCTGCTACTCTTAAAATCATCCACTGCACAGCAAATCCATATCTGAAACTCTGTGCCTTGGAAATACACAAGTCCAAATAGTTTTTGCTTAAAGGATACTCCTTGTAACTTTATTTGAAACAGGAAAAAGGAAACTAAATATCTCTTGGTAGGAAATTGTTCAATAAATTACACACATCTCTTCCATCAAATTAACATGAAAAGCTTTCTCACAGCAAAGGAAACCATCAACAAACAAAAAGACAACCTACTGAATGGGAGAAAATATTTGCAAATGATAAAAATATATGAATAGTTTATGCAACTCAACATCATAACCCCAAACAACTTGATTTTAAAATAGGCAGAAAAAATAAATAAACATTTTTCCAAAGAAGAAATGCAGATGGCCAACGAACACATGAAAAGATGCTCAACATCACTAATTATAAATAAATGCAAATCAAAACCAAAATGAGATATCACCTCACACCTATCACAATGGCTATCATCAAAAGAAAAAAAAAAGACAAGTAATAAATGTTGCTAAAGATGGGGAGGAAAGGGAATCCTCATACGCTATTGTGGGAATGTAACTTGGTGCAGCCACTGTGGAAAACAGTACAGAGCTTTCTCAAAAAACTAAAAATAGAACTATTATTAATACATGCTGTGCTGTGCTTAGTTGCTCAGTCGTGTGGCCACAGGACTGGAAAAGGTCACTTTTCATTCCAATCCCAAAGAAAGGCAATGCCAAAGAATGCTCAAACTACCGCACAATTGCACTCATCTCATACGCTAGTAAAGTAATGCTCAAAATTCTCCAAGCCAGGCTTCAGCAATATGTGAACAGTGAACTTCCTGATGTTCAAGCTGGTTGTAGAAAAGGCAGAGGAACCAGAGACCAAATTGCCAAGATCCACTGGATCATAGAAAAAGCAAGAGAGTTCCAGAAAAACATCTTTTTCTGCTTTATTGACTGTGCCAAAGCCTTTGACTGTGTGGATCACAATAAACTGTGGAAAATTCTTCAGGAGATGGGAATACCAGACCACCTGATCTGCCTCTTGAGAAATTTGTATGCAGGTCAGGAAGCAACAGTTAGAACTGGACATGGAACAACAGACTGGTTCCAAATAGGAAAAGGAGTTCGTCAAGGCTGTATATTGTCACCCTGTTTATTTAACTTCTATGCAGAGTACATCATGAGAAACGCTGGAGTGGAAGAAACACAAACTAGAATCAAGATTGCCGGGAGAAATATCAATAACCTCAGATATGCAGATGATACCACCCTTATGGCAGAAAGTGAAGAGGAACTAAAAAGCCTCTTGATGAAAGTGAAAGAGGAGAGTGAAAAAGTTGGCTTAAAGCTCAACATTCAGAAAACGAAGATCATGGCATCTGGTCCCACCACTTCATGGGAAATAGATGGGGAAACAGTGGAAACAGTGTCAGACTTTATTTTTCTGGGCTCCAAAATCACTACAGATGGTGACTGCAGCCATGAAATTAAAAGACACTTACTCCTTGGAAGGAAAGTTATGACCAACCTAGATAGCATATTCAAAAGCAGAGATATTACTTTGCCAACAAAGGTCCGTCTAGTCAAGGCTGTGGTTTTCCCTGTGGTCATGTATGGATGTGAGAGTTGGACTGTGAAGAAGGCTGAGCACTGAAGAATTGATGCTTTTGAACTGTGGTGTTGGAGAAAACTCTTGAGAGTCCCTTGGACTGCAAGGATATCCAACCAGTCCATTCTGAAGGAGATCGGCCCTGGGATTTCTTTGGAAGGAATGATGCTAAAGCGGAAACTCCAGTACTTTGGCCACCTCATGCGAAGAGTTGACTCATTGGAAAAGACTCTGATGCTGGGAGGGATTGGGGGCAGGAGGAGAAGGGGACGACAGAGGATGAGATGGCTGGATGGCATCGCTGACTCGATGGACATGAGTCTGAGTGAACTCTGGGAATTGGTGATGGACAGGGAGGCCTGGCGTGCTGTGGTTCATGGAGTCACAAAGAGTCAGACACGACTGAGTGAATTATCTGATCTGATCCAACTCTTTGCGATCCCATGGACTTAGCCTGCAGGCTCCTCTGTCCATGGGAAATCTTTTTTTTTTTTTTTTTTTTTTTTTTTTTAGAGTTGATTAGATCTTAATTTATTTTATTTCTTTTATTTTATTTTATTTTTTAAACTTTACATAATTGTATTAGTTTTGCCAAATATCAAAATGAATCTGCCACAGGTATACATGTGTTCCCCATCCTGAACCCTCCTCCCTCTTCCCTCCCCATACCATCCCTCTGGGTTGTCCCAGTGCACTAACCGCAAGCATCCAGTATCGTGCATCGAACCTGGACTGGCAACTCGTTTCATACATGATATTTTACATGTTTCAATGCCATTCTCCCAAATCTTCCCACCCTCTCCCTCTCCCACCGAGTCCATAAGACTGTTCTATACATCAGTGTCTCTTGCTGTCTCGTACACAGGGTTATTGTTACCATCTTTCTAAATTCCATATATATGCGTTAGTATACTGTATTGGTGTTTTTCTTTCTGGCTTACTTCACTCTGTATAATAGGCTCCAGTTTCATCCACCTCATTAGAACTGATTCAAATGTATTCTTTTTAATGGCTGAGTAATACTCCATTGTGTATATGTACCACAGCTTTCTTATCCATTCATCTGCTGATGGACATCTAGGTTGCTTCCATGTCCTGGCTATTATAAACAGTGCTGCCATGAACATTGGGGTACACGTGTCTCTTTCCCTTCTGGTTTCCTCAGTGTGTATGCCCAGCAGTGGGATTGCTGGATCATAAGGCAGTTCTATTTCCAGTTTTTTAAGGAATCTCCACACTGTTCTCCATAGTGGCTGTACTAGTTTGCATTCCCACCAACAGTGTAAGAGGGTTCCCTTTTCTCCACACCCTCTCCAGCATTTATTATTTGTAGACTTTTGGATTGCAGCCATTCTGACTGGTGTGAGATGGTACCTCATTGTGGTTTTGATTTGCATTTCTCTGGTAATGAGTGATGTTGAGCATCTTTTCATGTGTTTGTTAGCCATCTGTATGTCTTCTTTGGAGAAATGTCTATTTAGTTCTTTGGCCCATTTTTTGATTGGGTCATTTATTTTTCTGGAGTTGAGCTGTAGGAGTTGCTTGTATATTTTTGAGATTAGTTGTTTGTCAGTTGCTTCATTTGCTATTATTTTCTCCCATTCTGAAGGCTGTCTTTTCACCTTGCTAATCGTTTCCTTTGATGTGCAGAAGATTTTAAGGTTAATTAGGTCCCATTTGTTTATTTTTGCTTTTATTTCCAATATTCTGGGAGGTGGGTCATAGAGGATCCTGCTGTGATGTATGTCAGAAAGTGTTTTGCCTATGTTCTCCTCTAGGAGTTTTATAGTTTCTGGTCTTACGTTTAGATCTTTAATCCATTTTGAGTTTATTTTTGTGTATGGTGTTAGAAAGTGTTCTAGTTTCATTCTTTTACAAGTGGTTGACCAGTTTTCCCAGCACCACTTGTTAAAGAGATTGTCTTTAATCCGTTGTATATTCTTGCCTCCTTTGTCAAAGATAAGGTGTCCATATGTGCGTGGATTTATCTCTGGGCTTTCTATTTTGTTCTATTGATCTATATTTCTGTCTTTGTGCCAGTTCCATACTGTCTTGATAACTGTGGCTTTGTAGTAGAGCCTGAAGTCAGGTAGGTTGATTCCTCCAGTTCCATTCTTCTTTCTCAAGATCGCTTTGGCTATTCGAGATTTTTTGTATTTCCATACAAATTGTGAAATTATTTGTTCTAGCTCTGTGAAGAATACTGTTGGTAGCTTGATAGGGGTTGCATTGAATCTATAAATTGCTTTGGGTAGTATACTCATTTTCACTATATTGATTCTTCCAATCCATGAACACGGTATATTTCTCCATCTATTAGTGTCCTCTTTGATTTCTTTCACTAGTGTTTTATAGTTTTCTATGTATAGGTCTTTAGTTTCTTTAGGTATATATATTCCTAAGTATTTTATTCTTTCCGTTGCAATGGTGAATGGAATTGTTTCCTTAATTTCTCTTTCTGTTTCCTCATTATTAGTGTATAGGAATGCAAGGGATTTCTGTGTGTTGATTTTATATCCTGCAACTTTACTATAGTCATTGATTAGTTCTAGTAATTTTCTGGTGGAGTCTTTAGGGTTTTCTATGTAGAGGATCATATGCACCCAACATGGGAGCACCGCAGTATGTAAGACAAATGCTAACAAGTATGAAAGGAGAAATCAACAATAACACAATAATAGTGGGAGACTTTAATACCCCACTCACACCTATGGATAGATCAACTAAACAGAAAATTAACAAGGAAACACAAACTTTAAATGATACAATAGACCAGTTAGACCTAATTGATATCTATAGGACATTTCATCCCAAAACAATGAATTTCACCTTTTTCTCAAGCGCACATGGAACCTTCTCCAGGATAGATCACATCGTGGGCCATAAAGCTAGCCTTGGTAAATTCAAAAAAATAGAAATCATTCCAAGCATCTTTTCTGACCACAATGCGGTAAGATTAGACCTCAATTACAAGGAAAAACTATTAAAAATTCCAACATATGGAGGCTGAACAACATGCTGCTGAATAACAAACAAATCACAGAAGAAATCAAAAAAGAAATCAAAATTTGCATAGAAACAAATGAAAATGAAAACACAACAACCCAAAACCTGTGGGACACAGTAAAATCAGTCCTAAGGGGAAAGTTCATAGCAATACAGGCACACCTCAAGAAACAAGAAAAAAGTCAAATAAATAACATAACTCTACACCTAAAGCAACTAGAAAAGGAAGAAATGAAGAGCCTCAGGGTTAGTAGAAGGAAAGAAATCTTAAAAATTAGAGCAGAAATAAATGCAAAAGAAACAAAAGAGACCATAGCAAAAATCAACAAAACCAAAAGCTGGTTCTTTGAAAGGATAAATAAAATTGACAAACCATTAGCCAGACTCATCAAGAAACAAAGGGAGAAAAATCAAATCAATAAAATTAGAAATGAAAATGGAGAGATCACAAGAGACAACACAGAAATACAAAGGATCATAAGAGACTACTATCAACAATTATATGCCAATAAAATGGACAACAAGGAAGAAATGGACAAATCCTTAGAAAAGTACAACTTTCCCAAGCTGGACCAGGAAGAAATAGAAAACCTTAACAGACCCATCACAAGCACGGAAATTGAAACTGTAATCAAAAATCTTCCAGCAAACAAAAGCCCAGGTCCAGATGGCTTCACAGCTGAATTCTACCAAAAATTTAGAGAAGAGCTAACACCTATCCTACTCAAACTCTTCCAGAAAATTGCAGAGGAAGGTAAACTTCCAAACTCATTCTATGAGGCCACCATCACCCTAATACCAAAACCTGACAAAGATCCCACAAAAAGAAAACTACAGGCCAATATCACTGATGAACATAGATGCAAAAATCCTTAACAAAATTCTAGCAATCAGAATCCAACAACACATTAAAAAGATCATACACCATGACCAAGTGGGCTTTATCCCAGGCATGCAAGGATTCTTCAATATCCGCAAATCAATCAATGTAATACACCACATTAACAAATTGAAAAATAAAAACCATATGATTATCTCAATAGATGCAGAGAAAGCCTTTGACAAAATTCAACATCCATTTATGATAAAAACTCTCCAGAAAGCAGGAATAGAAGGAACATACCTCAACATAATAAAAGCTATATATGACAAACCCACAGCAAACATTATCCTCAATGGTGAAAAATTGAAAGCATTTTCTCTAAAGACAGGAACAAGACAAGGGTGCCCACTTTCACCATTACTATTCAACATAGTTTTGGAAGTTTTGGCCACAGCAATCAGAGCAGAAAAAGAAATAAGAGGAATCCATATTGGAAAAGAAGAAGTAAAACTCTCACTATTTGCAGATGACATGGGAATTCTTAAGGCAAGAATACTGGAATGGGTTGCCCTGCCCTCCTGCAGGGGATCTTCACAGCCCAGGGATCAAACCCAGGTCTCCCGAATTGCAGGCAGATTCTTTACCATTTGAGCCACCAAGGAAGCATATGATCCAGTAATTCCACTCCTGTGTATATATCTGAAAGAACTAATACCACTAATTTGAAATGAGACATGTACCCCAATGCTGTTCACAGCAGCATTATTTACAGTTGCTAAGATATGGAAGCAACCTAAGTGTCCATCAACAGATGAAGGGATAAAGAAGATGTGGCATATATACACAATGGAATACTCCTCAGCCATAAAAAGAATGAAATTGTGTCATTTGCATCAGCATGTATGGACTTGGAGGGCATTATGCTCAGTGAAATAAGTCAGACAGGGAAAGACAAATATTGTATGATATCAGTCATATATAGAATTTTAAAAATACAACCAACTAGTGAATATAACAAAAATGAAGCACAAGTACAGATACAGAGAACAAACTAGTGGTTACCAGTGGAGGGGTGGGCAATGTGGGAGTGGAGGAGTGGGGATACAAACTACTGAGCGTAAGGTAGGCTCAAGGACATATTGTGCAACATGAGGTATATAGACAACATTTTGCAATATCTGTAAATGGAAAGTAATCTTCAAAAATATATTGTAAAATAAAATTTTTAAAATATAAATTATTATAAAATATAAATTACAAAATCACATAGCTATTTAAAATCAAGGGCTTTGCTTCATAAAGTCCATCTCGGACCAATGCTGATCTACATACAGTAGAAAAAAATAAGTTCCAGTGAGTATAAATGTGTGTGCGTAGAGAATGGTTTAAAAGTGACTATTCCAAAAACTAACTAAATAAATAAAAGTGACTATTCCAAATGGACATGTTTTAGTGTCAAATATACTCTGGATATTAAAGACTTGTATGAAAAAAATTAAATTACTTCATTAATAATCTTATGTTGATTGTGTGTTGGAATAATAAAACTTTGAATATTATTTAAATTAATTTCACTTGTTTTCACTTTTTCTTGCCCAGTAGACATTTTAAAATTGCATATTATTTTAAAATGCTGTTGATTTTCTAATTAAAAATTTATTTTACAACTCTAGAATTATTCAATTCTTTCACTGTTAAGTACAATATTGATATTTCCTATTTCTTAGTCACACTTTTAATACTCCTTTATTTCTTAAATATGTGCATCATAATTATTTCATATTCATTATCTGGTAATTCCAATATTGACTGTCATTATAGGTGTAATTCTAAAATGTGTTGTTTCTGTTGACTCTCTCCAACGGTGGCTCATTTTACTCTTGTACTTATGAGTTCTCAGAACTTAAGAATTCTGAGTTTAATTTACATTTCTCCAAGCAGATTTGCATTTACTTCTGTCAGGAATATGGAACCCTGCCACTCCAGCACAAGTTAAAACATCTGCACACCATATGAATTTGGGAGAGAAATCATATAGGCATTATGAGTTTTTTCACTTTTTGTTATAGTATATATGCACAGAAAGATGTACACATCTAAGTAAAGGCTCAATAAACTTTCATAAACTAAGCATATCTGTACAGTCAGCAAAACTATGAAAGTTAAAAAAAAAAAAAACAAATATCACAAGTACTTAGAAGTAGATGCCCTCCACAGGTCCCTGCACTATAGAGTTTATAGTTTTGAATTCAGCAGATACCCTTAAGGTCTCCTGTATGGGTGTAGCCCTCCTTTCCTAGAGTTTGGTTCTGCTTCTTACTTGTCAGGATCCCAGGTTTTGTCTCTTGTCTCCCTGTGAGTGACCAGTTTAAACTTAGGCTTCAGGTATTTAGGGATGTGCAATAGCCCCAGGAAAAACACTGTTCCTACTACTTTAATATTCTCCAGATTTGAACTTTTCTTTTCCTCTGATCTTAGTCCTTATTTTCCTAGAAGCTAAGAAATGTATAAGAGGGAGACAGGGACATAGAAAAATTGAGAAATGCTTATTTTAACATCTAAACCTGGAATAGAGAATTAGTTCAATAAACTACCATAAATGATAAAGATGCAAATTCTACAGCATAGAAATTGTGCTTAAATGTCCGTGATGTTGTTCAGTAGCTCAGTTGTGTCCAACTCTTTGTGACCCATTGGACTGTAGCACTCCAGGCCTCCCTGTCCCTCACTGTCTCCTGGAGTTTGCTCAGACTCATGTCCATTGAGTTAGTGATGCCATCCAGCCATCTCATCCTCTGTACCCCACTTCTCCAGCTGTCTTCAATCTTTCCCAGCATCAGGTTCTTTTCCATTGAGTTAGCTCTTAGCATCCCGTGGCCAAAGTATTGGAGCTTCAGCCTCAGCATCAGTCCCTCCAATGAATATTCAGAATTAATTTCCTTTAGGATTGACTGATTGGATGTCCTTGCAGTCAAAGGGACTCTCAAGAATCTTCTCCAACAACACACGTCAAAAGCATCAATTCTTCAGCACTCAGCTTTCTTTATAGTCCAAACCTCACATCTGTATGTGACTACTGGAAAAACCATAGCTTTGACTAGATGGACCTTTACTAGCAAAGTAATGTCTCTGCTTTTTAATACACTGTCTAGGTTTGTCATAACTTTTCTTCTAAGCAGCCAGTGTCTTTTAATTTCATGACTGCAGTCACCATCTGCAGGGATTTTTGGAGCCCAAGAAAATAGTCTGTCATTGTTTCCATTGTTTCCCCATCTATTTGCTGTGAAGTAACGGGACCATGATGAGTCCATGATGTTATTAGAAAGAAAATAGTGATTCAAACCTGTGTATGCAGGTTTGTAAAAAAAAAAAAAAATTCATGTGTTTGTACAGACCTAAAAATTAAGGAAGGAAATGAATTAAAGTACTAACAGTGATTTTCTTTGGGGAATATACCCACAAATTCTTTTACTCTTATGCTTTTCTGTATTTTATGCAAGTTACTCATTTTATAAATGAACACAAATTAGGAAGAATTAAGAAGAAACAGCAGAATCCAGAAACACTTTTCTTACCCACCTTCACTCTTTTTCACACACTCAGACTATGTCAGTGACATGAGAGAAGCTGGAAAAAAAATGAATAGCCCCAATAATGCTCAACAAGAAAAATCTGCAGCAAAGTGGACATGATGCTGCTCTGTCTTCTACACATACTAATGATGATCAAATAGAAAGTGGTACCTCATTGAGGCAGAAGCTTTGACTCTTTCCACCCAAGGGTTTTCTTCTTTGTTGCATCTTTAAGCGGCCTTCCTTCTAACAGCCATTGTAGGTGTAGAAAGGATATAACAGAACTCTTCACATCCTCTCATTTAAGACTCACAATGTTTTGTTTCCTTGGCTTGATGGACTTTGTGAGGTACTGGAAGGCATGAGACTCAAGAAAGGACAGAAAAGCAGTAGTAACTTTTTTACAAATTTCCATTATTACAAATGGATTATTAGGAAGAAATATGCCCTTTTTTTCCAACATAGCATGTTGATCTGCACTCATGCTTTCAGAGCAGTGATGAGAAAGCAGGACCAGTTATTGAGGACAAGGTTTATTTTTTAAAAAGATGGAATAATTTGCCTAAGAAAATGCTTTTATGTTTTTCTTCAGAGTTGTGAATAGAGGCACCTGCCACTCCAAAATGTGGTACATGGACCAGTAGCATCAGCATCACTCGGAAACCTGCTGGGGATGCAGGATCTTGGGCCCTACTCCAAACCTACAGCATCAGAATCTCCAGGGATCTATGGTTTAACAAACTCCCTAATAATTCCTATATACACTCACAGTTCAAAACCACTTAAGAACATCCAAAAATAATATCAAGAAATCACACTCCAAGTTGAAAGGAAAAGGAGGCAATTTTATTCCTCTAAATATCTGAATTCCTCTCTTATCTGAGAGAAAAACATACTATAAACCCTCACCCTAGTAGCCACGATAGAGTGTGGGAACTCTTTGCACATCAATAAATAGAGGTCAGGGACATTTAAGTGGACTGGCCCATACCTGCTTTCCTTTCACAGTCAAGCCCCAGGAATAGGCTTTTTGTTCAATTTCTCCTTTCACGTCTTCTTTGAAGAAATGCAACTTTGAACCTACAGTGTCACTGTTGGGAACTGTTTTGTGCCTGCCATAAATTGTGTCTTCCTCTGCGTGACTCTCCGGTGAGCCAGTGCAAAAATAGGGACAAAACCAACAAAAATCTTGCAAGGAAAGAGGAAATGCTCTAAAACACAGGAGTCTGCCAGCTTAATTTAGTTGTTCTTTTCTTACACATCACTGTGCTATGTGATTTTCTGCCTTTTTTTAGAATCATGGTTAATTGAACACATAAAAAAATTCTTTTTGACTATAAGCATGTGACAAAGTATGAAAAATAAGTGAAAAATCTATGCATTTGGGATCTTCTTTTCTCATTCACTATAAGGACCAACATTTTTATAAACCCAACTTGTGAAAAATGTTGATTACTTACTTATTATGTCTTAGGAACTTTTCAGGGTCATAATTTCCTCTAATCAAAATTTATCTATCCAATTCCCTATTCTCTCCAAATGCTGCATTATGCTAATATAACGTATTGAACCATGATGGCAATGCATATGAATGACTGTGTTCCAAATATTTTTCTCCCTTGCTTCTGTATCAGTTATCTAATAATGCTTGTAACAACAACAAGAAAAAAAAAATCACAAAACTTCAGTGGCATAATACGGTAGTATTTATTGCTCACCTTTCAGGGGTCAGCAGGGAACTTGTTGGGGGCTTTGTGTCTTCTGACTGGGCTCACTCACTGGACTGTGTACCCACTGGCTGTCCATTGGTCTGGACCAGACTCAACAGGCTACCAGAGCAGTTGGAATCTGCTCCACATGTCCTTCGTGTTCCAGCAGGCCACCTTGGACATGTCCTCTTGGAGATGATAGAATCACAAGGAAAAGCAAGTCTTCTTGAGTCATAGACTTGGAGGTACCACAGGAGCAGTTTTCCTTCATGCTATTGGCCAGAGCCAGGCAGGTGGTCAAGTCCAGAGACAGAGGCAGAGGATGCTTCAAAGTGAAATGGTGAAGGGGATGCAGACAGGGTGAAGAATCAGGGCCGTGTTTGCAACGAGTCTGCCACACCTTTCATCAAGTCCATCAACAAGATTTGCTGAGTACTCTTTGGAAAGTCTTTCCACACCCGTGCAGAGTTCTCTGCTGCTACTGCTAAGTCACTTCAGTCGTGTCCGACTCTGTGCGACCCAATAGACTGCAGCCCACCAGGCTCCCCTATCCCTGGGATTCTCCAGACAAGAGTACTGGAGTGGGTTGCCATTGCCTTCTCCTGCAGAGTTCTCTACTGTATCACTAATACAGCTTCAGGCCACCATGACCTCTTTCCTACAGCTTCCTAACTGGTCCATTCACACCTTTCTCATCCATTGCTTCTTAGGCCATTCTCAACACAGCAGTGAGAGTAATCTTTTTATTAAGAAAATATTGAGTAAAGTTGACAGATACACACTACCATATGTAAAATAGACAGCTGTGGAAAGCTGCTGTATAGCACAAGGAGCTCAGCTTGGTGCTCTGTGATGACCTAGAGGGATTGGATAAGGGGGTGAGATGGAGGCTCATGAAAGAGGGAATACATGTATACTTATAGCTGATTCACATTGGTGTATAGCAGAAAGTAACACAACATTGTAATGCAACTATCCTCCAATTTAAAAAGAAAGAAAGAAAATCTTTTCTTGCTGCTCATTTACTTAAGTCCATTCAATGCTTCCCTGTTCTCAGGATAAAGGCAGAAATTCTGAAAATGGTGTATAGAGCCCTGCCCGTGTGAATGTGGAACCTGCCTCTCTGCAGCCTTACTTAGCTCTCCTGTAGGCTCTGGCTCCACCCACCAGGCCTTCTATTCCTTTCTCCAGTGCTGCACCGCTCTGCACCACAAAGGTTCCTCTACCTCAACTGGTCTTTTCCTAGTTCAAGACTGGGCATCCATCCGATTGCATGCAAACATCACTTCCTCCACCATCAGCCCCCTGACCTTATCACAATGTGTCCTAATTTTATGTTCTCAAAGCTGCCTATAATTTTCCATCACTGTCTTTGCCACTTTTTATAACCAACAATGATCATGTCATTAATTGATTAATGTCCACCATAAAACTATAAAAGCAAAGCATAAAACTCCATGATGTCACTAGTCATGGCTTCCTAAACACTTGCTAAAATATAAAATAAATTATGTTTTACTTAATTTTGAATACACAGTTGATTGTATCTTGAACTTAAGTGAAATGACTGTGTGATGGTGCTGTGTACCTAGATTCTTTTAATATAATTACATAGAAATATAGCAAAACATCAATCATTTCTGCACCTTCCAAATTTATCAGCCAAATCCTCTCATTAATTTGAGCACATATGCCTTGCCCCTGGGAATAAAACCATGAAATAGATTAACCAGATTGCTGGTAAAATTATTCCTGAAGGTTTGTGTTTCTTTTTTGGTCATTAAAAAAAATGATTACATCCCCTGTAGGGGGAAAGCATAAATTCAAGTCTGTTTTGTATTCTGACAACCGAGAAGCACTACCTACACATTCAAGGTAGCTAGTGTTTCCCTCTGACAAAAATGCAAATTACAATGAAAATTGCAAAAACATATGCATACAGTAGTATGTAATAGTGATTTGGTATAATCAAATTTTAAGTAATTCAGAAATTTGGTCAATGCCTTTTCATATGTGTTAACCTGATGAGTCATGTAAATACAATAGATTATCCTAGAAAAGTCACTTATTACATTCAGGAATATTTCCCTCTTAATTCCACACTTTATATTTTGCAAACCTGTTCTCAGACCCAAAAAGGAAGCCCTTTAGAACTCTCCCTTTCAAGGGGGTTTGATTGGGTTTGGACCTTGGATTCGAACTGGACTATAGTCCTCCTCCTGGCAATTTGTAATTGGGACACAATGGCATTAGGCTGCCTGCAACCAGAATGTCAGGCAAATTCCAAGACCAAATATCCTCTATTTAGGGAGGGTATGTAGGCTACTGAGCAATTAGAGAAAGGCAGTCTGCAAGAATGAGGGAACGAGAATACAGGTTAGACACAGGGGGACCAAGGAGCTCTTGTGGGGAGACAGGAAAGAAAAAGAGAAAGTGTGTAAGAGCAACATGACATTCTTGGTTCCTGATGCTCTCATTTCCAAGTCTAAGCCTGGAAAACCCTGGCTGTGTTTTCTGTCATACATTTTGAGAGAATTCCTTAAACCATGTAATAAATTCCCTGACTTATTCAGTGAATTTCTATTTCCTACAAGAAAATAATTTCTGGTCAAGACAGAGAAGAGAAGAGGCTGGTAAAGACATTCAAGCCCCAGAGAATATAGTCCTTTTGGGAGTTTCTAGGTCCTTTCATTCTTGGACTGTCATCATGGGATTCAGACTTTATCTGGACATTTGCTTCTTATGGTGAATTACAACCCTAAAATGGGGCCTCCTAAAAGCATCTGAATGCAGAGTTCCAAAGAATAGCAAGGAGAGATAAGAAAGCCTTTCTCATAGATCAATGCAAACAAATAGAGAAAAACAACAGAATGGGGAAGACTAGAGATCTTTTCAAGAAAATTAGATATACCAAGGGAACATTTCATGCAAAGATGGGCTCGATAAAGGACAGAAATGGTATGGACCTAACATAAGCAGAAGATATTTAAAAAAGGTGGCAAGAATACACAGAAGAAATGTACAAAAAAGATCTTCACGACCAAGATAATCATGATGGTGTGATCACTCACCTAGAGCCAGACATCCTGGAATGTGAAGTCAAGTGGGCCTTAGAAAGCATCACTACAAACAAAGCTAGTGGAGGTGATGAAATTTCAGTGGAGTTATTTCAAATTCTGAAAGATAATGCAGTGAAAGTGCTGCACTCAATATGCCAGCAAATTTGGAAAACTCAGCAGTGGCCACAGGACTGGAAAAAGTCAGTTTTCATTCCAATCCCAAAGAAAGGCAATGCCAAAGAATGCTCAAACTATCACACAATTGCACTCATCTCACACGCTAGTAAAGTAATGCTCAAAATTCTCCAAGCCAGGCTTCAACAATACGTGAACCATGAAATTCCAGATATTCAAGCTGGTTTCTGAAAAGGCAGAGGAACAAGAGACCAAATTGCCAACATCTGCTGGATCACCAAAAAGCAAAAGAGTACCAGAAAAACATCTATTTCTGCTTTATTGACTATGCCAAAGCCTTTGACTGTGTGGATCAAAACAAACTGTGGAAAATTCTGAAAGAGATGGGAATACCAGACCACCTGACCTGCCTCTTGAGAAACCTATATGCAGGTCAGGAAGCAACAGTTAGAATTGGACATGGAACAACAGACCGGTTCCAAATAGGAAAAGGAGTAAGTCAAGGCTGTATATTGTCACCCTGCTTATTTAACTTATATGCAGAGTACATCATGAGAAACACTGGGCTGGAGGAAGCACAAGCTGGAATCAAGATTGCTGGGAGAAATATCAATAACCTCAGATATGCAGATGACACCACTCTTATGGCAGAAAGTGAAGAGGAACTAAAAAGCTTCTTGATGGAAGTGAAAGAGAAGAGTGAAAAAGTTGGCTTAAAGCTCAACATTCAGAAAATGAAGATCATGGCATCTGGTCCCATCACTTTGTGGCAAATAGATGGGGAAACAGTGGAAACAGTGTCAGACTTTATTTTGGGGGGCTCCAAAATCACTACAGATGGTGATTGTAGCCATGAAATTAAAAGACGTTTACTCCTTGGAAGGAAAGTTATGACCAACCTAGATAGCATGTTGAAAAGCAGAGACATTACTGTGCCAACAAACGTCTGTCTAGTCAAGGGTATGGTTTTTCCAGTAGTCATGTATGGATATGAGAGTTGGACTGTGAAGAAAGCTAAGCGCCGAAGAATTGATGCTTTTGAACTGTGGTGTTGGAGAAGACGCTTGAGAGTCCCTTGGACTGCAAGGAGATCCAACCAGTCCATTCTAAAGGAGATCAGCCCTGGGTGTTCTTTGGAATGACTGATCCTAAAGCTGAAACTCCAGTACTTTGGCCACCTCATGGGAAGAGTTGACTCATTGGAAAAGACTCTGATGCTGGGAGGGATTGGGGGCAAGAGGAAAAGGGGACGACAGAGGATGAGATGGTTGGATGGCATCACTGACTCAATGGAGGTGAGTTTGAGTGAACTCTGGGAGTTGGTGATGGACAGGGAGGCCTGGCGTGCTGCGATTCATGGGGTCGCAAAGAGTTGGACACGACTGAGCGACTGAACTGAACTGAATTGATAGGAGAATCATCTACTTTTAATGCCATAAAAATCCTTACAGGAATTTTTTTTTTTCTTTCACAAGTGCATCAGAGCTACTTGTGAATTTTACAGGAGCATCGAATTTCGGGCCCAGCCAAATCTAGTGGTTCTGAATCACTAGGTTGACATCCATAGGTGATTATTGTATTTATGTATTATTGTAATATTATTATTGTATTACTATTATTAATATTGTATTGTATTATTGGAGACATCAGCCCAGCAATCCTTCCTTCAAAGGTAAGATCGTTGAGGCCATTATCAAATAGCTATTGCTATGTATTAATAACAAATAATCCCTAACTCCATGGTTTGAAATAACAAGAACGATGGCTTATGAGTCTGTGGGCCATAAGTGGGTGGCTTTTCTGGTCTTTGCCAGATCCACACATTCATACTGGTTCACAGAGGTGCTCAGCTCTCATAGAGCTGGGCCCTCTTGCATGTGGGGGGGACAGGGTCAAGGAGGTCCTGAGCTGGAACAACTAGGCTTTCTGCCCTGTGGTTTCTTGTTCCAGCAGGCATCTCATGGTTCTAAGATAAAAGAACAGAAGAGTGTGAGGCTCCCTGAGAGGCAGTTCAGAACTGATACAACGTCGCAGCCTCTGGATTCCATTGGTCATAGCGGGTCACATGTCCCACCTTGATTCAAGGGGTCAGGAAATCAACTGTATTTCTGGGTGAGAGGAGTTACTTAGTCTTGCAAGTGATGTGGATCCAGGGAGAGGTGAATTACTTCAAAAAATTTTTGCAATCAATCTGCTGGAGGCCCATAAAGGGTTAAGCAAAGCACAGCAAAGAAATAGATTCCCTGACATTTAGTTGAGTGCTTTTCTACCACCCAGGTTCAAGATCCCCTTCTGACGGGTCTTAAATACAGGTTCTCCCTTCAAGCTTCCCTGGGAATAACACTTGAGAATACTAATAGCGAAGGTTGGCTGTGGTTCCCTTTCAGCTTGAGGCTCGATGTCAGCTCCCATCAGCCAGTACAGCCTGAAGAGAGTCAGTAACTGCCAGGCGGCTTAGAAGGACTCAGAACACAAAGCCAAGAAAGCTTCTCAAATTCAGCCCAAGTGACCCAGTCACCTCCATCAAGACGAATGCATCTTAGGATAGTGCAAACCATGAACATTTCATTCTGCTTTCAAATGCAATTCTCAGGAGTGATTGCCTTGTCTACTAAGCAGCCAAATAAGCTCATTTCAGCAGAGGCAGAACTGGATACAAATCAAGTGAAAGCTAGATGCAGGGACTGGAGGTAGGAGATTAAAACAAGGGAGAAGAGAGTGGCAAGATCAAATGGAATAAACAGCCATTTACATGACAGCTTTGCTCCAGCAAACAGTGTGGAAACAGGAAAAGGCCATCACTGGCATTCCAGGTCTTCCAACATCAGTGTTCCAATAGCACCTGCTACTTCCAGCATCCTAGATCCCACATCACAGAAATGCAATGATGTCTTAAGTAGAACCAGCAAATGCTAGCACCTAAACCAGTGGTTCTCAATTTTGGTGGCCCAGTGAGATTGAGTTTGGAAATACTGAACTCTGGCTGCTGCCTCAGTAATCCTAATTTGATCAGTCCAGAGTGTGCCTTGAGCGCTGGGACATTTTAATTTTACCTCGGAGTTGTTCTATTCTGCCATCTGGGCTGGTCCTCTCTGCATTTTTATACCAAGTCTCATCCTTAGGGAAGTGCTAACAACTGTCTGCGGGCTTCCCGAGTGGGTCAGTGGTAAGGAATCTGCCTGCCACTGTAGGCGACACGGGTTGGATCCCTGGGTCAGGAAAATCCTCTAGAGAAGGAAAGGGCAACCCACTCCAGTATTCTTGCCTGGGAAATCCCGTGGACAGAGGAGCCTGGTAGGCTACAGTCCATGGGGTCCAAAAGAGTCAGACACGACTGAGCAACTACACAGTCTTCACTGTGTAGGACTCCAAATCTTAATTTTGTTTCAATTCCCCATTGAGTTTGAATATACCCTTGATTTGAGGACTTAAGGAGATGTCTGGGTAACTTAAGTCATGCAAACAACCTATTGTTTTAGGCTTCTGTTAGGTACAGAGCCTTCTGCCAGAAGCTGTGATGGAGAGGAAGTAGACAACTTAGTCCAAAGAAGAAGAATGACACCTCTGCCATTGAAGTCAGCACAAGCTGACCCAGAGCAGACGAATCTGTGAGGACGGCGGATGGCGTGCTAGACAGCACAAAGGAGGGGCCAGCCCCCAGGGCTACCACTGCCGCAACTTGCTCAGAATCACCCACAGACTTCCATGGAGCCACAGGCTGGAAAAATGAACCACTCAGGACTCAGAGCCAGAACCCAGATGTGAATGCTCCTTCAACCCAAGCCCTGTGAGTGGCCCTGGAGAAATGACAGAAGTCCCTCAAGTCTCCATTTCGTCAGTCATAAAACAAAGTAATATTTGTTTCTCACCTCAGGGATGTTGTGAGGCTTAAATGAGATAGTTTAAGTAAAACTAGAAGCACAGTGCCTGATGCACAGTAACTGTCCAATATATGTTAATAAGTAATTATTAACTTGGGCTTCCCTGGTGGCTCAGCTGGTAAAGAATCCTTCTGCAATGTGGGAGACCTGGGTTCAATCTCTGGGTTGGGAAGATCCCCTGGAAAGGGGAACCACTACCCACTCCAGTATTCTGGCCTGGAGAATTCCATGGAGTGTATAGTCCATGGGGTCACAAAGAGTCCGACGTGACTGAGTAACTTTCACTTTCACTTCCATTATTAACTTATCAATTCTGTTAAGAATAGAATAACAACAACAATAATACTTGATCTTCAGATTCTATCTTGAGGGCATTTTCACTGACCAGAGAAAAAGAAACTAAATTCTAAAAGTTAGCGAAAGTGAGAGTCAAGGTGAAATCAGGAGGTAGAAGAGACAAGTGAACACAGAATTAGACTAAGGATGGTGGCAGACATAATTTGACCAATTTCAGATGTGCTGCAAGAAAGCTAAGTCCACCTCTCCCTGTCTCAATACATCCCACAGGATTGAGGAGACTCCACAGATCCTCCTCAATGCCCAGCAAGACAGTCTTCTCTTCCCACTAAAAACCACCTGCTGGCCCAGGCCCTTAAAAACATCAGAAACAGAGGGAAGGCGCCAAGATGGCGGAGGAGTAGGATGGGGAAAACACTTTCTCCCCCACAACTTCATCAAAAGAGCATTTAAACGTCGAGTAAATTCCACAAAACAACTTCTGAATGCCGGCAGAGGACATCAGGCACCCAGAAAAGCAACCCAACTCCTCAAAAGGAGGTAGGAAAAAATATTAAAGACAATAAAAGAGACAAAAGGGAGGGACGGAGTTCCGTCCCGGAAGGGAGTCTTAAAAGAGAGAAGTTTCCAAACACCAGGAAACCTTCTCACTGCCGAATCCGTGCTGAGCTTTGGAAGCACAGAGGACAACATAACAGTGAGAAAAAATAAATAAACAATTAAAACTCGCAGATTGCGAGCCCTACGGTAACTCCTCCAGCGGAGAAGCAGCGCAGATGCCTGCATCCGCCATTAGCAAGCGGGGGCTGGGCAGGGAGGCACGGCGCGGGCTGCATCGCTGAGAGTAAGAATCTGGCCTGAATACCCTGAGCACTATCTGAGCGAAATAATCTGGGCTAGCAAACCAGACTGTGGGATATCTACCATGCGAAAAGCCAGCCCTAACCTAAGACACCGCCAGCCCACGCACGGAACAAAGGACTAAACAGAGGTAGCTGGCTGCAAACCTTCCCCCTCCGGTGACAGGCAGCCAGAGCCGGAAGGGGGCAATCGCAGCCCCAGAGAGACATTATCTATAAAACTGGCTTCTTTGCTAACTAAAACTTATTGGGGGTCTGGACGGTCAACATCTGCCTGAGAAGGTGCGCCGGTTTTACACCCAGATAACCGAGTGGCGGGGAGGCGATAAGTCGTAGCATTGGCGCTCGCCAAACACCTCATCACCTGAGCTGCTTGGACCTGGGAAGAGCACAAAACACAGCCCCAACTGAGTCTGCGCCTCTGAGGACTACCTGAGTGCCTGAACCTGAGCGGCTTGGACCTGTGAGGTGCATGCAACCCAGGGCCAGCCTCGGATTGTTCCCGGCGGAACAACCTAGAGCCTGAGCAGTGTGGGCAGGGAGGCTACACGCGCCGTGAGCGGGGGCAGACCCAGTGTGGCTGAGGCACTGCGAGCGCACGCCAGTGTCATTTGTTTGCAGCATCCCTCCCTCCCTCCCCATAGCACGACTGAACAAAGAGAAGAAATACAGCTCCACCCACCAGAACACCGACACAAGCTTCCCTAACCAGGAAACCTTGACAAGCCACCTCTACATACCCATACACAGCGAGGAAACGCCACAATAAAGAGAACTCTACAAACTGCCAGAATACAGAAAGGACTCCCAAACTCAGCAATTTAAACAAGATGAAGAGACAGAGGAATACCCAGCAGATAAAGGAACAGGATAAATGCCCACCAAACCAAACAAAAGAGGAAGAGATAGGGAATCTACCTGATAAAGAATTCCAAATAATGATAGTGAAATTGATCCAAAATCTTGGAATTAAAATGGAATCACAGATAAATAGCCTGGAGACAAGGATTGAGAAGATGCAAGAAAGGTTTAACAAGGACCTAGAAGAAATAAAAAGAGTCAATATATAATGAATAATGCAATAAATGAAATTAAAAACACTCTGGAGGCAACAAATAGTAGAATAACAGAGGCAGAAGATAGGATTACTGAATTAGAAGATAGAATGGTAGAAATAAATGAATCAGAGAGGATAAAAGAAAACGAATTAAAAGAAATGAGGACAATCTCAGAGACCTCCAGGACAATATTAAACGCTACAACATTTGAATCATAGGGGTTCCAGAAGAAGAAGACAAAAAGAAAGACCATGAGAAAATACTTGAGGAGATAATAGTTGAAAACTTCCTAAAATGGGGAAGGAAATAATCACCCAAGTCCAAGAAACCCAGAGAGTCCCAAACAGGATAAAACCAAGGAGAAACACCCCCAAGACACATATTAATCAAATTAACAAAGATCAAACACAAAGAACAAATATTAAAAGCAGCAAGGGAAAAACAACAAATAACACACAAGGAATTCCCATAAGGATAACAGCTGATCTTTCAATAGAAACTCTTCAAGCCAGGAGGGAATGGCAAGACATACTTAAAATGATGAAAGAAAATAACCTACAGCCCAGATTATTGTATCCAGCAAGGATCTCATTCAAGTATGAAGGAGAAATCAAAAGCTTTTCAGACAAGCAAAAGCTGAGAGAATTCTGCACCACCAAACCAGCTCTCCAACAAATACTAAAGGATATTCTCTAGACAGGAAACACAAAAATGGTGTATAAACTCGAACCCAAAACAATAAAGTAAATGGCAACGGGATCATACTTATTAGTAATTACCTTAAACGTAAATGGGTTGAATGCCCCAACCAAAAGACAAAGACTGGCTGAATGGATACAAAAACAAGATCCCTACATATGTTGTCTACAAGAGATCCACCTCAAAACAGGGGACACATACAGACTGAAAGTGAAGGGCTGGAAAAGATTTTCCATGCAAATTGGGACCAAAAGAAAGCAGGAGTCACAATACTGTATCAGATAAATTAGACTTTAAAACAAAGGCTGTGAAAAGAGACAAAGAAGGTCACTACATAATGATCAAAGGATCAACCCAAGAAGAAGATATAACAATTATAAATATATATCCACCCAACATGGGAGCACCATGATAGTATGTAAGACAAATCCTAACAAGTATGAAAGGAGAAATTAACAATAACACAATAATAGTGGGAGACTTTAATACCCTACTCACAGTTATGGATAGATCAACTAAACAGAAAATTAACAAGGAAAAAAAAAAAAACACATGTATCTATAAAGTTCACTAAAGCAAAGCACAGTAAAATGAGGTATGGCAATAAAAGGCGTTAAATTTATCAAATAAAAAAAAATAAAGTGCTGAAAAATTAAAGCTGTCAAAAAAAAAAAATAAAAAGTCAAAAAAAAAAAAACAAAACATCAGAAACAATTCCATCACACCTTTCTCCTCTTTCCTTTAGTCACAAAAGTTTATCCTGGGCTCTTTACCTTAATGAGCCCTGTTTATCCTCTTATCTAACCCAGTCTAATGCCTTCCTATCCTTCTCCTTTAACCCACACAGTATTGTTCTTGTTGCTGTTGTTCAGTCACTAAGCCATGTCCAATTCTTTCTGATCCCATGGACTGCAGCACGCCAGGCTCCTCTGCCATTCACTGTCTCCTGGAGTTTGCTCAAATTCATGTCCATTGAGTCAGTGATGCTATCTAACCATCTCAACCTCTGTTGCCCCATTCTCCTTTTACCATCAATCTTTCCCAGCATCAGGGTCTTTTCCAATGAGTTGGCTCTTCACATCAAATGGCCAAAGTACTGGAATTTCAGTTTCAGGATCATTCCTTTCAATGAGTATTCAGGGTTGATTTCCTTTAGGATTGATTGGTTTGATCTTCTTAGAGTCCACGGGACACTCATGAGCCTTTTCCAGTACCACAATTGGAAAGCATCAGTTCTTTGGCACTCAGCCTTCTTTATGGTCCAACTATCACATCTGTACACACAGTGTACATTCATCAAATCCCCCAATATCCTCTTTCTTTTCTGAAGTGAACTCCCTTCCATGTGTCCCTACTTGGAACCAGGCTGCCCCCAAGAATTGTCTCCCTGCAGCTACCCTGCAGACTTGACATAATTGTTTTGTTCTCGCTCCCTTTACTGCTGAAGCTGGAAGAATCTTCAGTTCGTATCATTGCTTCCAAATAGGTGTTCTTCTCATCTCCCTAAACAACTCCATCTTCCTTGAATTTCTTGCCATTGGGCTACATCAGCTACTCTTCTTCCTGATTCTGCCACCAATAGATCTACTAGAAAATTTCTCACTTATGAAAGATTTTAATAATCTCCTTGATTCTTGAGTTCCAACAGGATTCCAGTCATCACTCTTGGTCATTGCAATGGCCATGTAGATGATTTATCCATCACCTTAACCCCCAGAACTTTGTCCTTCTCATCTTTTACTGTAATCATCCCCTTGCCTTTTCTCCTTCTTGAGCCACATATTACCACAGCCATCTCTGGACCTGGTAATTATTCTGACTTCACCAGTAACTTTGTCCCTTCCAAATCTCAAGTTCAGGTCTCCCATTCTCTCACCATTGCCTCATCCTTCTAGCTCATGCCTTCTAATAGACTGACACCCCCTATAATGTGACTTCCGACTTACTGACTCAGCCACCTTGTCACTGTCGGTTTCCTTCTTTATAGCTTCATTTTCCTCTTTTTCTGGTGTATATTTGATTCATCATTAGGATGAAACCTCATATTATCATATGCAGGATCATACTCTCGTGTATTTTAATCAGAATTCTGATGAAATACTACTACAAATGGTCTAAAATTTCTGTGGCTGATAAGAAGAGAGATTTACTTCTGAAACATGCATCTGCAGGGCAGCTGAGTCAGCTCAGTATCAAGCTGAAAACTTGGTTCAGATCTGGCCCACGTGACCTCATTCTGGGACACACAGTGGCCTGGAGCAGGTTTTGCTCATGATGGCAATAGCTCAACAGAATCAGCCAAATTATATAAGCGTGTTTCAAGTCACTGCTTGCATGACAACTGCTATACTCTATTGGCCAAAGCAAGTCAAATGGCTGGGTCCAAGGTCATTGAGACAATGGTTAATGGCAGGCACTGCAAGTCACATGGCAAGGGAGGTAGATGTATAACCTTATTTACTGGGGGAAGTGAAAACTAGAAACAATATTTCAATCCACTGCACCTAAACTCCATTATCTCTCTTGCTATTGAAATTATGAAACAAAACTCCAGCTCCTCTTTAAATACGTGGAATCCACTCTCAAATAGCTGAACACAGTTTGAGAAAAATGCCTCACCCTGATGAATGACCTCACCTCATATTCTTGACTATTGACCTCAAGTGCTACCTGAGTGATTCCCAGCAAGTCTAAAATCCCCTGGTCAATTTTCCCTTTTTATTGAGATAACTATTCAATGTCTCCTCAGTTCTCTCATCCCCAGCAAATAGACCATCCTCCCTATCAGTGATGACTTCTTATTTCACTGAGAAAATAAAAACAATCAAATAGGACTCCCATCTTCTATAACATCCAATTTACCAACTTTTCTGCTCAAAGCCTATATACTCTGCCTCCCCTACTGAAAGATGTTTCCTTTTCTGCATTCTACATGGATGCTGGATTGACTCACCACTTGCCCACACACTAATTTAGATCTTCCAAGTAATTGTCTCTTTCCTGCATCATCCATCTTCTCCCTTTCTAGCAAATCATTATAAGCAGCATGCAAACATTCTATAATATGCTACAGCATCTCTCACTGTCAATAAAATCTTCTTTTACTCCATACCTTTGTTCAACTACACTACTATTTCTCTTTGCCCTTTTACAGTAAGTGGCCTCAAAAAGTGGCCTATCCTTTTATTTCCTCTCTTGTTCAGACACTGATCTCTGCCAACTCGCTAAATGACTCCTGTCAACATCACCCATGAATTCCAGGTTGTCAAATACAATGATCAATTCTCCTTCCTAACCTTGCTGTATTCGTGAGTGGTACTTGAATCACTCCATGACTCACTGCTCAGTAAGTCATTTTCTTCACATGGTTTCTGGGATACTGCAATTGTCTGGTTTTCTTCCTACTTTCTTATCTCCATGATGTCTTCTCCTCTTCATATTGGAGTATCTGAGGGCTCAGTCTAAGGACATTTTTTTTTAACTAGAAGTTATTCCTTAGATTATGCCATCCAAGTATATGGTTTTAAGTATCATTCATGTTTTAATATTTCAATTTTATTTTTTTCAGTTCCATTTTTACCCTAAACTGCAGGCACATGCAAGTACCTCTTAAAACTGCCATCTTCACTGGAATGTCTCAAAGGTATCGTAAGTTTAATATATTCTAAATCCGTTCCTCCCTTTATTCTCTTCACCTCTACTACCACCCAGTTGCTCAGTCCAGAACCCCTTGCCATCCTAAATCCTCTCTTGCTCTTGTGCCCCCTACTAATTCACCTGCAAGTCTTGTCGGCTTCATCTTCACGTCTTCTCTCTTGTACCAATATCACACTACGCAAGCTACAATCATCTCTCTCCTGTGCAAAAACAATAGCTTCCTACCTTGTCTCCCCATTTCCACTTTTGCTTTGCTATAGTCTGATCTCCACAGTCAGAGTGGTCCTCTTAAAATACAAATATAATCATATCACTTTTCAAGTCAAAAGACCCCCAACAGCCCTGTTCTAGTTGCTATTGCTACATAACAAGTTACCCCCAAACCTAGTGGCTTAAAGCAATCATTTTAGTACGCTCAAATTCTCTGTGTGTCAGAAATTCATACAAGACACAGAGGGTGTAAACTGTCTGTTTCATGACGTTTTGAGCCTCAACTGGAAACCTCAAAGCTTGGAGTGATTCAATGTCTGGTGGCTGGAATGATCAGAAGACTCATTCACTCACCTGAACACATGGCATGAAGACTAGGATTGCTGACCAAAGCACTTGCTCATGGTCTCTCCATATAGTGTGGCTTCCTTAGTCCAGTGGCCTCTGTGATCCTTGCACAAGCACTCCCACAAGCAAGGCAGAATGTATATTGCCCCTTATTACTCAACCATAGAAATCATACTGCATCACTTTCTCCATCCTCTGTCCACTGAAGTAGTTAAAGCCAGTCCAGAATCAAGCAATGGGAAATTTGACTTCACCTTTTAATGGGGGCATGAGAGGTTCACCTTCTGGAAAAGCACAGGTGATATGGTTGTTCCCAGCTTTGGAAAATACAATCTACTATCAGCTTCCCATCACACTTGGAATGAAATTAATAGTCTTAAAGGTGTTCATACAACAAAAGAATATAATTTTGTAAGTATCCATGCACCCAACATAGGAGCATCTAAATATATAAGGTAAATATTAACAGACCTAAAGAGAAACATAGACAATAACACAATAATAGTCAAGGTCTTCAATCTCCCCCTTTCATCAAATGGATAGATCATCCAGACAGAAAATCAATATAGAATCATTAAACTTACGCTTCATGTTAGACCACATAGACTTAACAGATATTTACAGAGTATTCCATCCAAAAGCAACAGAATACACATTCTTCTCAAGCTCACATAGAACAATCTCAAGGATAGATCATATGCTGTATCATAAAACAGTTCTCAACAAACTTAAGAAGACTGAAATATTATCAAGTATCTTTCATGATCACAATAGTAGGAAGCTAGGAATAAGTTGCAAGAATAAAACTGGAAAATTCACAAATAGGTGAAGAGTAAACAATATTTGGAGAAGGAAATGGCAACCCACTCCAGTGTTCTTGCCTGGAGAATCCCACGGATGGGGGAGCCTGGTGGGCTGCCATCTATGGGGTCACACAGAGTTGGACACGACCGAAGTGACTTAGCAGCAAACAATATGTAACTGAACAACCAAGGGCATAAATCAAAAGAGAAATAAAAAATTTCTAGAGACAAACAAAAATGGATACACAACATACCAAACTTATGGGTTGCAGAAAATGCAGTTTCAATAGGGAAGTTCACAGGAAAAAAAAAAAAAGCCTCCATTAAGAAACAAGAAAGATCTCAAATAAACAATCTAATGCCCAAATCTTGTTTTGGAATAGCATTATCCAATGAAAGGATCCAAGGATCCTAGGAGAAGTGGCCGATTCCACAACTAACAAAAGAAATATACAAGATGAGCCTAGACATCTTGCAGCAATAAGAGATAAAGTGCTGAAACAACAATGGCGCTTTCCCAGGTGGCGCTAGTGGTAAAAAACCTGCCTGGCAATGCAGGAAATCTAAGAGATGTGGGTTCAATCCCTGGGTCGTAAAGATCCCCTGAAGGAGGGCATGGTAACCCACTCCAGTATTCTTGACTGGAGAATCCCATGGACAGAAGAGCCTGGAGGGCTAGAGTCCATAGGGTCACAAGAGTTGGTCATGACTAAAGAGACTTGGCATACCCGCAAGCAAAACAAAAACAAACCTCACAATGCTTGGAGTATGTCAAATTGAAAGTGTTTTCAATGGTCAAATCAGGAATAATTTTAGTAGTATGAAATAAAATGGCATTGGATTATAACCCAAAGTATGAACAAGTATCCACGAATCCTTACCAACATAATGTTTTTGAAGGAATAACTTTACTGTGAAAAACTGCTTCAGCCAATTGACCAAAGTCAACATCAACAGGAATAAATAATTTTGATAGTATGCACCCTTAATATGATGTGATGATCTTCCTCTGCAGTATTTCTCCCAAAACCCATAATTCCAGCCTAATCATCAGAATATTATTAGATGAACCCCAATAGAAGGGCATTTTACAATATCACTGACCAATACTCCTCAAACTGCCAAGATCCTCATAAACAAAGAAACTTTGAGAAACTGTCACAATCAAGAGGAGCCTGAGGAGATATGGCAACCAAAGATAGTGTGGCATCCTGAATGGGATCATGGAACAACAACAACAACAAAAAGACATTAGGCAAAACTCAAAGAAATATGAATAAAGTATAGATTTTAGTTAATAATAATGTTCAAGTGGTTAGCAAGGTTCAAGTGTTAGCAAGGACATAGAGAAATTATAAAGCTCATGAATTGCTGGAAGGAAAGTGAAAAGGGTTCAACTGCTTTGGAAAAAAAATTGAATTCTTCAAAAATTGAAACAGATGTTATATGACTCAACAATTCCATTCCTAGGTAAATACTTAAAAGAACTGAAAAACATGTTACTGAAAGTACTTGTATAAGAATGCTCATGGCAGCATTATTCATAATTGCCAAAAAGTACACAGAATTCAAATGTCCGTCAAAATATTCAGGGATGAATGAAATGTGGTATATCCTTACTATAAAATATCATTTAGGCATTAAAAAAAATGAAGTGTGGATACTTGCTACAACAAGAATGAATCTTAAAAACAGTAAGCTAAAAGAAAGGGGCCAGATTCAAAATGTCACATATTGTACAATCCAATTTATAAGAAATACCCAGAACAGGCAAATTCTTCAAGAAAATTAGAGAGATACCAAGGGAACATCTTATGCAAATATGGGCACAATAAAAGACAGAAACAGTATGGATCTAACAGAAGAAGAAGATATTAAGAAGAGGTGTCAATAATACACAGAAGAACTATGCAAACAAGATATTAATGACCCAGATAACCATGATGGTGTAGCCAGACATCTTGGAGTGTGAAGTGGGCCTTAGGAAACATTGCTCTGAACAAAGCTAGTGGAGGTGATGGAATTTCAGCTGAACTATTCTAAATCCTAAAAGAAGATGCTGTTAAAGTGTTGCACTTAATATGCCAGCAAATTTGGAAAACTCAGCAGTGGCCACAGGACTGGAAAATGTGTTTTCATTCCAATCTCGAAGAAGAGCAATGGCAAAGAATGCTCAAACTACCACACAATTGCACTCATCTCACATGCTAGCAAAGAAATGCTCAAAATTCTCCAAGCTAGGCTTCAACAGTATGTGAACTAAGAACTTTCAGATGTTCAAGCTGGATTTAGATGTGTCACGGGAACCAGAGATCAAATTGCCAACATCCATTGGATCATAGAAAAAGCAAGAGAATTCCGGAAAAACAAATACTTCTGCTTCAATGACTATGCTAAAGCCTTTGACTATGGGGATCACAACAAACTGTGGAAAATTCTTATGAAGATGGGAATACCAGACCACCTTACCTGCTTCCTGTGAAACCTGTATGCAGGTCAAGAAGAAACAGAACCGGGCATAGAACCATGGACTGGTTCCAAATTGGGAAAGGAGTATGACAAGGCCATATACTGTCACCCTGCTTATTTAAATTACATGCAGAGTATATCATGCAAAATGCTGTGCTAGATGAAGCACAAGCTGGAATCAAGATTGCAGGGAGAAATATCAATAACCTCACATATGCAGATGACATCATGTCTATGGCATAAAGTAAAGAAGAACTAAAGAGACTCTTTTTTTTTTCTTTTCTTAAAATTTATTTTAATTGGAGGATAATTACTTTACAATACTGTGATGGCTTTTGCTGTACAACAACATGAATTGGCCACAGGTATACATGTGCCCCCCGACCCTGAACCCTCTTCCCCTTCCTTCCCCAACCTATCCCTTTGGGTTGTCCCAGAGCACTGGCTTTGGGTGCCCTGCTTCATGCATCAAACTTGTACTAGTCATCTATTTTACATATAGTATGTACAATTTCAATGCTATTCTCTCAAATCATCCCACCCTCGCCTTCTCCCACTGAGTCCAAAAGTCTGTTATTTACATCTGTCTCCTTTGCTGCCCTGCATGTAGGATGTCTATATCATCTTTCTAAATTCCATGTACATGTGTTAATATACAGTATTTGTATTTCTTTTTTTGACTTACTTCACTCTGTATAATAGGCTCCAGGTTCATACACCTCATTAGAACAGACTTAAATGTGTTCCTTTTTATAGCTGAATAATATTCCATTGTATATATGTACCACAACTTTTTAAATCTGTCAATGGACATTTAGGTTGCTTACATGTCCTAGCTATTGTAAACAGTGCTGCAGTGAACACTGGGGTACATGTGTCTCTTTCAATTCTGGCTTCCTAGGGGTATATGCCCAGCAGGGGTTTTTCTGTGTCATATGGCAAGTCTACTCTCAGTTTTTTAAGGAATCTCCACACTGTTCTCATAGTGGCTCTTGTGGTTTGGTCTCCCACCAACAGTGTAAGAGGGTTACCTTTCCTCCACACCCTCTCCATATTTATTGTTTGTAGACATTTTGATGATGGTCATTCTGACCTGTGTGAGATGATACATTATTGTGGTTTTGATTTGCATTTCTCTAAAGATGGGCTCTATAAAGGACAAAAATGGTATGGACCTAACAAAAGCAGAAGATATTAAGAAGAAGTGGCAAGAATACACAGAAGAACTGTACAAAAAAGATCTTCACAACCAAGATAATCACGATGGTGTGATCACTCACTTAGAGCCAGGAATCCTGGAATGTGAAGTCAAGTGGGCCTTAGAAAGCATCACTACGAACAAAGCTAGTGGAGGTGATGGAATTCCAGTTGAGCTATTTCAAATCCTGGAAGATGATGCTGTGAAAGTGCTGCACTCAATATGCCAAAAAATTTGGAAAACTCAGCAGTGGCCACAGGACTGGAAAAGGTCAATTTTCATTCCAATCCCAAACAAAGGCAATGCCAAAGAATGCTCAAACGACCACACAATTGCACTCATCTCACATGCTAGTAAAGTAATGCTCAAAATTCTCCAAGCCAGGCTTCAGCAATATGTGAACTGTGAACTTCCAGATGTTCAAGCTGGTTTTAGAAAAGGCAGAGGAACCAGAGACCAAATTGCCAACATCCGCTGGATCATGGAAAAAGCAAGAGAATTCCAGAAAAATATCTATTTCTGCTTTATTGACTATGCCAAAGCCCTTGACTGTGTGGATCACAATAAACTGTGGAAAATTCTTCAAGAGATGAGAATACCAGACCACCTGACCTGCCTTTTGAGAAACCTAAATGCAGGTCAGGAAGCAACACTTAGAATTGGACATGGAACAACAGACCGGTTCCAAATAGGAAAAGGAGTATGTCAAGGCTGTATATTGTCACCCTGCTTATTTAACTTATATGCAGAGTACATCATGAGAAATGCTGGGCTGGAAGAAATACAAGCTGGAAGCAAGATTGCCGGGAGAAATATCAATCACCTCAGACATGCAGATGACACCACCCTTATGGCAGAAAGTGAAGAGGAACTCAAAAGCCTCTTGATGAAAGTGAAAGTGGAGAGTGAAAAAGTTGGCTTAAAGCTCAACATTCAGAAAATGAAGATCATAGCATCTGGTCCCATCACTTCATGGGAAATAGATGGGGAAAAAGTGGAAACAGTGTCAGACTTGATTTTTTTGGGCTCCCAAATCACTGTAGATGGTGATTGCAGCCATGAAATTAAAAGACGCTTACTCCTTGGAAGGAAAGTTATAACCAACCTAGATAGCATATTCAAAAGCAGAGACATTACTTTGCCAACAAAGGTCCATCTAGTCAAGGCTATGGTTCTTCTAGTGGTCATGTATGGATGCGAGAGTTGAACTGTGAAGAAAGCTGAGCACCGAAGAATTGATGCTTTTGAACTGTGGTGTTGGAGAAGACTCTTGAGAGTCCCTTGGACTGCAAGGAGATCCAACCAGTCCATTCTGAAGGAGATCAGCCCTGGGATTTCTTTGGAAGGACTGATGCTAAAGCTGAAACTCCAGTACTTTGGCCACCTCATGCGAAGAGTTGATTCATTGGAAAAGACTCTGATGCTGGGAGGGACTAGGGGCAGGAGGAGAAGGGGACGACAGAGGATGGGATGGCTGGATGACATCACCGACTCGATGGACATGAGTTTGGGTGAACTCCGGGAGTTGGTGATGGACAGCGAGGCCTGGCGTGCTGCAATTCATGGGGTCGCAAAGAGTCAGACACGACTAAGTAACTGAATTGAACTGAATTGAACTGAATGAGTGATGTTGAGCATATTTTCATGCGTTTGTTAGTCATCTGAATGTCTTCTTTGGAGAAGTGTCTGTTTAGGTCTTTGGCCCACTTATTAATTGGGTTGTTCTTTTTTCTGGTATTCAGCTGCATAAGCTGCTTGTATATTTTGGAGATTAATTGTCAGTTGTTTCCTTTGCTATTATTTTCTGCCATTCTGAGAGCTGTCACTTTGCCTTTCTTATAGTTTCCTTTGTTGTGCAAAAGCTTTTAAACTTAATTAGGTCCCATTTCTTTATTTTTGTTTTTATTTACTATATGAGGTTAGGCATAGAGGATATTGCTGTGATTTATTTTGAAGAGTGTTCTGCCTATGTTTTCCTCTAAGAATTTTATAGTTTCTGGTCTTACATTTAGGTCTTTAATCCATTTTGAGTTTATTTTTTGTGTATGGTGTTAGAAATTGTTCTAGTTTCATTCCTTTACATGTAATTGACCAGTTTTCCCAGCACCACTTGAAGAAACTATCTTTTCTCCGTTGTATATTTTTGCCTCCTTTGTCAAAGATAAGGTGTCCATAGGTGCATGGATTTACCTCTGGGCTTTCTATTTTGTTCCACTGATCTATATTTCTGTCTTTGTGCCAGTACCATACTGTCTTGATGACTGTAGCTTTGCAGTATATTCTGAAGTCAGACTGGCTGATTCCTCCAGTTACATTCTTCTTTCTCAAGATTGCTTTGGCTATTCAGGGTCTTTTCTGTTTCCATACAAATTGTGAAATTATTTATTCTACTTCTGTGAAAAATAACATTGGTAGTTTGATAGGGATTGCATTAAATCTATAGATTGCTTTGGATAGTATACTCATTTTCATTATATTGATTCTTCCAACCCAAGAACATGGTATGTTTCTCCATCTATTTGTGTCATCTTTGATTTCTTTCATTAGTGTTTTATACTTTTCTGTATACAAGTCTTTCATTTCTTTAGGTAAATTTATTCCTAAGTATTTTATTCTTTAAAATACTCAGTGGAGAATGGGATTGTTTCCTTAATTTTCTCTTTCTGATTTTTCATTGTTAGTGTATAGGAATGCAAGGGATCTCTGCATATCAGTTTTATATCCTGCAACTTTACCATATCCACTGATTAGCTCCTGTAATTTTCTTGTGGCATATTTAGGGTTTTCTATGTAGAGGATCATATCATGTGCAGATGATGAGAGCTTTACTTTTCTCTTCCAATCTGGATTCCTTTCATTTCTTTTTCTTCTCTGATTGCTGTGGCCAGGACTCCCAAAACCATGCTGAGCAGTGGTGCCACTCTCACCACTTCTATTCAACATAGCACTGTAAGTCCTAGTAATAGCGATCAGATAAGAAAAATACAAGATATTCAAATTTCAAAGAATGAAGCAATGCTGTCATTGTTTGCAGATGACATGATCCTAATACATACAAAATGCTAAGTGAAAGTGTTAGTTGCTCAGTCGTGCCAGACACTTTGTGACCCCATGGACTGCAGCTAACCAGGTTTCACTTCCAAGGGATTTTCCAGGCAAGGAGACTGGAGTGGTTTGCCATTTCCTTCTCCATAAACAGCCTCTTGATGAAGGTAAAAGAAGAGAGTGGAAAAGCTGGCTTAAAAATCAACATTCAAAAAACTAAGATCATGGCATCCAGTCACATCACTTCATGGCAAATAGATGGGGAAACAATGGGAACAGTGACAGACTTTATTTTGGGGGGCTTTAAAATCACTGCAGATGGTGACTGCGGCCATGAAATTAAAGATGCTTGTTCCTTGGAAGAAAAACTATGAAAAACCTAGACAGTATGTTAAAAAGCCGGAGACATTACTTTGCCTACAAAGGTCCGTCTAGTCAAAGCTATGGTTTTTCCAGTAGTCACGTATGGGTGTGAGAGTTGGTCTGTAAAGAAGGCTGAACACCAAACAACTGCTGCTTTGGAGCTGTGATTTTGGAGAAGACTCTTGAGAGTCCCTTGGACTGCAAGGAGATCAAACAGGTCATCACAAAGGAGATCAATCCTGAGTATTCATTAGAAGGACTGATGCTGAAACTGAAATCAGAATACTTTGGCTGCCTGATGAGAACTGACTCATTGGAAAAAACCATTATGCTGGAAAAGATTGAAGGCAGGAGGAGAAGGGGATGATGAGAAGTTTGGATGGCATCACCGATTCAATGGACATGAGTCTGAGCAAACCCCAGGAGACGGTGAAGGACAAAAAGCCTGGAGTGCTGCAGTCCATGGGGCTGCAAATAGTTGGACACGACTGAGTGACTGAACAACAACAATAAAGAAAGGAAGAATAAGATTTTTTTCCTTTAAAAAGAAAACCTACAAAGTAGGTTGCCAGGGGCAGCAAGAAAGTGGAAATGGGGATGACAGCTAAAGTATACAGAATTTCTGTATACTTTATGATAAAAACGTTCTGGAATTAGGTGGTGGTGATGGTTATAAAACTGTGTGCGTATACTTAAAAAACACTGAATTGTACACTTTATATAGGGTAATTTGTGGTATTTAAATTTCATTTGTAAAATACCTGAAGTGTATTTTACACTTATCAGTTCAGTTCAGTTCAGTCACTCAGTCGTGTCCAACTCTTTGCCACCCAATGGACTGCAGCATGCCTGACTTCCCTGTTCATCACCAACTCCCAGAACTTGCTCAAACTCATGTCCATGGAGTCAGTGATGCTATCCAACCATCTTATCCTCTGTCATACACTTCTCCTCCTGCCTTCAATCTTTCCCAGCATCAGGGTCTTTTCCAATGAGTCAGCTCTTCTCATCAGGTGGCCAAAGTATTGGAGCTTCAGCTTCAGCATCAGTCCTTACAATGAATATTCAGGAATGATTTCCTTTAGGATTGACTTGTTGGATCTCCTTGCAGTCCAAGGGACTCTCATGAGTCTTCTCCAAGGCCATACCTTGAATGCATCAATTCTTCAGTGCTCAGCTTTCTTTATAGTCCAACTCTTACATCCATACATGACTATTGGAAAACCCATAGCTTTGACTATATGGATCTTTGTCAGCAAAGTAATGTCTCTGCTTTTTAAAATGCTGTTTATGTTGGTCAGAGCTTTCCTTCCAAGGAGCAAGAGGCTTCTAATTTCATGCCTGCAGTCACCATCTGCAGTGATTTTGGAGCCCAAGAAAATAAAGTCTGTCACTGTTTCCACTGTTTCCCCATCTATTTGCCATGAAGTGATGGGACCAGATGCCACGATCTTTGTTTTCTGAATGTTGAGCTTTAAGCCAATTTTTTCACTCTCTACTTTCACTTTCATCAAGAGGCTCTTCAGTTCCTCTTTGCTTTCTGCCATAACGGTGGTGTCATCTGCATATCTGAGGTTATTGATATTTCTCCCGGCAATCTTGATTCCAGCTTGTGCTTCATCCAGCCCAGTGTTTCTCATGATGTATTCTGCATATAAGGTAAATAAGCAGGGTGACAATATACAGCTTTGATTTACTCCTTTCCTGATTTGGAACCAGCCCATTGTTCCATGTCTGGTTCTGTTTTTCTTGACTGGCATACAGATATATTTCTTAGGAGGCAGGTAAGATGGCCTAGTACTTCCATTTCTTTAAGAATTTCCCACAGTTTGTTGTGATCCACACAGTCAAAGGCTTTGGTATAGTCAATAAAGCAGTAGATGTTTTTCTGGAACTCACTTGCTTTTCCTATGATCCAACAGATGCTGGCAATTTGATCTCTGGTTCCTCTGCCTTTCTAAATACAGCTTGAGCATCTGGAAATTCTCAGTTCACATACTGTTGGAGCTTCTCTTGAAGAATTTTGATCATCTCTTTACTACCATGAGATAAGTGTGATTGTGCAGTAGTTTGAACATTCTTTGGCATTGCATTTCTTTGGGACTGGAATGAAAACTGACCTTTTCCATTCCTGTGGCCACTGCTGAGTTTTTCAAATTTGCTGGCATATTGAGTGCAACACTTTCAAAGCATCATCTTTTAGGATTTGAAACCACTCAACTGGAATTCCATCACCTCCACTAGCTTTATTCGTAGTGATGTTTCCTAAGACCCACTTGGCTTCCCATTCCAGGATGTCTGGCTCTAGGTGAGTGATCATAGCATCATGGTTATCTGGGTCCTGAAGATCATTTTGTATAGTTCTTCTATATTCTTGCCATCTCTTCCTAATCTTCTGTTTCTGTTAGGTCCATACTGTTTCTGTCCTTTATTGTGCCCATATTTACATGAAATGTTCCTTTGGTATCTCTAATTTTCTTAAAGAAATGTCTAGTCTTTCCCATTCTATTGCTTTCCTCTATTTCTTTGCATTGATCACTGAGGAAGGCTTTCTTATCTCTCCTTGCTATTCTTTGGAACTCTGTGTTCAGATGGGTATGTGTTTCTTTTTCCTTTGCCTTTCACTTCTTTTCTTTCCTCAGCTATTTGTGAGGCCTCCACAGACAATTATTTTGCCTTTTAGCATTCCTTTTTCTTAGCGATGGTCTTGATACCACCTCTTGTACCACGTCATGAACTTCTGTCCACAGTTCTTCAACCATGATCAGATCTAATCCCTTGAATCTATTTGTCACTTCCACTGTATAATTGTGAGGGATTTGATTTAGGTCGTCCCTGAATGGTGTAGTGGTTTTCCCTACTTTCTTCAAGTCTGAATTTGGCAGTAAGGAGTTCATGATCTGAGCCACAGTCAGTTCCCGGTCTTATTTTTGCTGACTGTATAGAGCTTCTCCATCTTTGGCTGCAAAGAATATAATCAATCTGATTTCAGTGTTGGCCATCTGGTGATGTCCATGTGTAGAGTTGTTGGAAGAGGGCGTTTGCTATGACCAGTGCTTTCTCTTGGCAAAACTCTGTTAGCTTTTGCAGTGCTTCATTCTGTACATCAAGGCCAAATTTGCCTGTTTCTCCAGTTATCTCATGTCTTCCTACTTTTGCATTCCAGTCCCCCACAATGACACATTCATCTTTTTTTGGTGTTAGTTCTAGAAGGTCTTGTACATCATCATAGAACCCTTCAACCTCAGCTTCTTCAACATTAATGTTTGGGGCATAGACTTGGATTACTGTGATATTGAATGGTTTGCCTTTGAAATGAACAGAGATCATTCTGTCATTTTTAAGATTGCACCCAAGTACTGCATTTTGTACTCTTTTGTTGACTATGAGGACTGCTCTAATTCTTTTAAGAGATTCTTGCCACCCAAGATGGATGTGTAGGGCCACCCAAGATGGACGGGTCATGATAGAGAATTCTGAGAAAATGTGGTTCACTGGAGAAGGGAATGGCAAACCAGTTCAGTCTTCTTGCCTTGAGAACCCCATGAACAGTGTGAAAAGGCAAAAAGATACGACAGTGAAAGATGAACTCCCCATGTCAGTAGGTGCCCAATATGCTACTGGAGAAGAGTCGAATGAAATAGGACATCTCAATTCAGTGTTCAGTATCCACATGTAGCCATCAAATACTGTATAGATAGTGAAAATGTAGATCTTTGTTATTCTTATTAGAGTGTTTTAAGGACCAGTATCATCAGCATTACTTGGGAGCCAGTTAAAACGTAGAATCTCAGACAAACTAGTGATTACAAGATGGGACAGAGGTAGGATGAAGGGCAGATAGGTGAAGGGGTTCAAGGGATACAAACTACCAGGTATAAAATAACTAAGTTACAAGGATGTAATGTACAGCACAAGGAAAATAGTCAATATTTTATAATTACTGTGTATGCATTATGCAATATAGTCTATAAAAATATGAAATTACTACATTGTACACCTGAAACTAATGTAATATTGTAACTCAACTATTCTTCAATTTAAAAAAGGAGAGATAAGCAGTGAACATTATCAATATATAAACTGTAAATTTGTCCAAATAATTTGTCAAAAAACTCCAATAAATTGGAACTTATAGGACTAAAGACATTCAAGATAACTAAAATTTATAGTTTGAATCCAAACTAGATTTCCCCCTACTATATAGATAAGACCACATCAATCTTGTTCCCCAGTGTTTATGTGAGTCTGTTTCCTAAAACTGTACAAATGTTAGATAACTGTGAAGAAGGCTGAGTGCCAAAGAATTGATGCTTTTGAACTGTGGTGTTGGAGAAGACTCTTGAGAGTCCCTTGGACTGGAAGGAGATCCAACCAGTCCATTCTGAAGGAGATCAGCCCTGGGATTTCTTTGGAGGGAATGATGCTAAAGCTGAAACTCCAGTACTTTGGCCACCTCGTGCAAAGAGTCGACTCATTGGAAAAGACTCTGATGCTGGGAGGGATTGGGGGCAGGAGGAGAAGGGGACGACAGAGGATGAGATGGCTGGATGGCATCACTGACTCGATGGACGTGTCTGAGTGAACTCCGGGAGTTGGTGATGGACAGGGAGGCCTGGTGTGCTGCAATTCATGGGGTCGCAAAGAGTCGGACACAACTGAGCGACTGAACTGAACTGAACTGAATATGATATTATAAATAAATTCCTTTTCTTCTGTTATTGTTCAGCTCAGTCATCTTTATATATGCTTAATCCTTGCTAGTCACTTGTGCTATTACATTTTCTTATTTTTTTTTTTCATTTCCCTTGGTATATCAGTGTTTTTGTTACTGGTTTCTAAGAATGCATTTATGATTAAGAATGCTAACCATTTGTCATGCGATGCAAATGAAATAGCATATTTTATACACCAACTTACTATGGTGTTTTGTATTTTGGTTGTGTGTTAAAATATAGTCATGTTTATTTTTAATTAATTAATTACTAATTAATTAAAAAGAAAGGGAGAAATTTGAAAAACAAAAGTGAAAAAAAAAGAAATGTGGAACCTCAGACTGGAGCCCAGAAGTGCCGCCTCAGAATCTGCATTCTAACAAGATCCTGCGGTGATTTTTACACTCCCCCAAGTTCCAGAAGGCTGATTGTATTAATATTGCCAGCAGCTGACCCTGCTGAGTAATTGCAGGACTGCCAGCAAAGAAGAAATAATTCTTTAGTGGGATCTAAATTACCTAACATTACCCAATCAGTACTTCAATTCTCTTCCACTCACCTCTTACCCTATGTTACAGAACCTAATTTTGTTATTTGCTCCTAATTGCTCCTGAGACTTTTGCCCACTCCTGGCTGAGAGTCTAAGTTTGAGATGATTCCAAGCTCAGGGTCACTGACTAAATTTAATGACAATCTCTTTGTGTCTGTAAATCTACTAAAGATGACAGTTTTGAAAACCATACAGCTTTGCTTACCCAGAGTTTTGTGGTAAGCCCAGAAGGCTGTGGAAGCATACGTACTTTTATCCATTGTATAGCCACAGCAGTGAACAGACTGGGGCAACTGTGGGTCACATATTTTCCATGTTAATTGGAGGAATGTGCACTAATTTTATAAATAATTCCCAACAGTCCACATCTCCATTTCTCCTAATATAAGGACAGAAGGGGAGAAAAAAACACACACAGAGATACAGAGAGAATACAATGCATTTGTTTTTATTTATATTTTAGCTGTGCTTAAAACAAACTACAGCATATTATTTCAAGGGCATTCATTATTCACTAGAAATGATTCCAAAGAAGTTGAGAGCACATTTTCAGATTTACTGGGAAGTGAGTCTATCTCTAAAGGACTTTAGGTTCTAGTCCTTTTCCTGTTACTATGGATGTAAGATGTAGTCATGTATGGATGTAGAATGTAGTCATGTACGGATGTGAAAGTAAAACCATAAAGAAAGCTGAGCATCGAAGAATTGATGCTTTTAAGCTGTGGTGTTGATAAGATTCTTGAGAGTCCCTGGGACTGTAAGGAGGTCAAACCAGTCAATTCTAAAGGAAATCAGTCCTGAATATTCATTGGAAGGACTGATGCTGAAGCTAAAGCTCCAATACTTCAGCCACCTAATGAAAAGAACTGACTCACTGGAAAAGACCTTAATGCTGGAAAAGATTGAAGGCAGGAGGAGAAGGAGATGCCAGAGGATGAGATGGTTGAATGGCATAACTGACTCAATGGACATGAGTGAATTTGAGCAAGCTCCTGGAGTTGGTGATGGACAGGGAGGCCTGGTGTGCTGCAGTCCATGGGGTAGCAAAGATTTAGACATAACTCAGTGACTGAACTGACTGACTGAACTGATGGATGTAGAAAATTTCAAAAAACAACATGATTGATATTTACAGCACTGAGGAGTTTTCTTTTTCTCCCTCTGTGTTACCTGAACTTCCTTTCTGTATGTCCCATAACTTTTGTATCTTTCTTAACCTGAAAAATACAGAATTATAGAGGCTTTGTTAAATATTATCATTTTCATTGAAAAGCTTGACATCTAACTTGCCCTTCACCCTAATGTGTCGGTATTCATAAAATAAAAATGTCATGAGTGTTATAAGTATGTTCATTCTTCATCACCACGTGACTGGAGGACTCCGTTTACACAATGAGCTTTGCTGAATGGAATGGCGAGTACAAAAAGAATGAATCCTGTGCTCTGCTTTCCAAAAGTATGCAACACATTGAAAACACAGCATAATGAACTAGAGCCCAGAATTACAGGAGAAAATTAGAGGTATGCAAAAAACATGTTTAAAGTTCTGTATTATAACAGTGAAGGTGAGGGAGGTCATTTCAGTGTGCGGTCTGGAATGGATGGCCGAAAGCAGCTGCTGGGAGAAAGTGGCTTTGAGCTAAAACTGGAGGACAAGAAGAATTTGTAAATACGGCAATATTGGGATACAGCATTCTATGAAAAGGGAAGATTTTCAAGAACCATTTTGTTTTAATTGTTGTTCAGTCAGTAAGTCATGTCCAGCGTTTTTCGACCCATGGACTGCAGCACTCCATGGAAGGTAAATAAAAAAACAGTCAATTTCTGGGGCTTCTCTTGTGGGCCAGTGGTTGAGACTTCATGCTCCCACTGCACAGGGCATGGGTTTGATCCCTGGTCCCATGTTGGGAAACTAAGACGCTGCAAGCCATTGCGGGATAGCCAAAAAGTGGAAAAAAAAAAAAAATCCACACCAAAAAAATCACTTTCTGCTCTAGGAACAATTTTATTAGTGCTGTCCTGCAGATGTGACAGATCAATCCCATGTCCTGAGGACAAAGAAGAGGAAAATCAAGTTGAACTATAAGGAATAATTCTCTGCCACCGCAACAGTTGGGAAAGAAGACAAAATTAGCAGGGGTTTTTGAAGTGAAATAATCTCCTGGCATTGAACAACCTGCTGACCAGTTAATTATAAATGAATGACTTTTACAAGTTTTTATTTTTATTTTGTGGTAGGGTCCTGTACACAATCAGTATAAATAATGCAATCAATATACTTAATAAATGAATGTTATCAATATTAAGTAGCCATAGCTCTAATACTTAAATCTATGTTTTAATAAATTTCAAAACTGTTCTTTGCTCCTTAGTTAAGTTACAAAAAAAGAAGGAAGTTGTTGATCAAGAATGTTAAGGTATATCTTTTTAATAAATAAGCTATGGTCTTACTAAAGCACAAATAGTAATTTAGGGAAGTAGTCATAACCTTGAGACAAACATCAGAAGCCTATTAAGGGTAGTGACACATTCAACTGAAGAGTTTTCTAGAAACTCAAGGGTCTTCACATATCTTTTAAGAGAAATGAAATTTGGGGTAAGGCAGAACTCAGGAACTGAGATAAACAAGCCTTTTATATTTTAATATGTGTGGTTGTGATTTGCACACATAATACAAAGAGTTCATTCACTTTTTTTCCTCACAAAAGTAATGTAATGCTAAAATGAATTGATTTTTCTCAAATGTCCAAATGTATTTATCTTTTTCCTCTCATAATGTCAGACATTACTTTTGGCAGATGATGTTGAAAACAGAAAGTGTTTAGTTAACCACTTGGGCAGCTGTGGATTCTTTCTTTTTCTTTCCAATTAATGAATAAGCACTTCCTTGCAGCAAAGAATGGAGGTGAAGTTAGCATTTAATTGACAACGGAACAATCTTGAATAAAAACAAGTATCTGAGAGGGAAAAAAATGCCCTCAAGAAATATATTGTTTATGCATCGCACGTAGACAGCACCATCCCTGCACCTGTTTTCAGATGGGAAGAACTCCAGGTCACATAGGAGGAATACGCTTCTCTTTTTAAGCTGATTGCTTCTAAATGTAGCTCAGCATAATGGGTCCTCACAGTTTTGTGTTCTGCTTTCAGCAAAACACAAAAATCTGGACCAGTTTTGATTTGCAAGGACAGTCACAGCCATTTCAGAAGACGTCTACATCTTTCTTCTGAAGACTTGGATTATTAATGGTGACAGTTGAATCCTCTCTTCCCCTTCTGTGATTAACATCTCTTACTGAAGCCATTGGTTGTTTTCTCAGAGTACTGGGGGTGGCAGATGGAGGGATCCTCTCTGCTCAAGTAAATAGCAAGGTCGGCAGGATTTCTAAAGTTACTGACACTGTGTGTCTGTGGGATCTGTGGGATATATATGGAAGACTCTTTGAATTTGCAAAATGCTGCCTCCACAAAAAGAAGTGATCTCAAAAAGGAAAGTACTTTATTTGCCTTAAACTTTGATTAGTTTGAAAGTCCTGCCATTGGCAGTTTGAAAGATGTCACCAAAAACTGGGAAGTTCCAGGCTCTACTTTGACACATGCCTATAGCCCAGGACTTTTAATATTTATGGGATATGACTTCTAACTGGCAATGATCACTTATTTTCCACAAGCTGTGGGCAAATACTGATTGCCTGAAGAGCCAGGAACATGGTAAGCTCCAGATTCAATATCGTACTTGCAGTAGACGGAGATTTCATCTTCATGGGGATAGTCATCACTGTTCTTCACCAACAGGCTACTCGGAATTTGTCACAGAATACCAAGACTTTATAACCCTCCAACAATCAGATCAGATCAGAGCTTGAACCAGAAAAAACAATCAGTTCTGTTCAGTCACTCAGTCATGTCTGACTCTTTGCCACCCCAAGGACAGCAGCACGCCAGACCTTCCTGTCCATCACCAACTCCTGGAGCTTGCTCAAAATCATGTCCATTGAGTCAGTGATGCCATCCAACCATCTCATCCTCTGTCATCCCCTTCTCCTCCTGCCTTCAATCTTTTCCAGCATCAGGGTCTTTTCCAATGAGTCAGTTCTTTTCATCAGGTGGCCAAAGTATAGGAGCTTCAGCTTCAGCATCAATCCTTCCAATGAATATTCAGGACTGAATATAAGAACATAACATAAGAACAATATAATATAATATATATAATAATATACATAAAATAATATAATAAGGACTGAATATAAGAACAATAGTGTCTCTTGTAAAACATGGCCTTCTGAAAATGCATAAAAGACCAAACTTCACAGCTATAAAAGTGGTTGAAAAAAATATAACTGAAGGAGAATGAGAATCAAGAAAGGAATATTTTAAAAATATTTGGGTAGGTGGTAACTTCCTTCTTTAAGATCCCCTCCTCCGTCCCCGTTAGTATGTAGTCACCTGAGGGGAGAGGTCTTTGTTTTGGTCCCTGATATGTCCCGTGTGCCTAGGACAGACTGGCACATAGTAGCACTCAATAAATGCCTGGTAAGTGAACAAATGAATGAATAAATGCAACTTAACTGTTTCAGTTTGGGCATCTGTCTTTTAGTTAAAATGGGAGCTGTACACAAGGATAGTTTGGAGTCGAATGACTAATGGAGCAACACATACATTTTTTCTGAGTTTGATCAAATTCACTAGAGTGGTTCAGTGGCAAAGAATCTGCCTGCCAATTCAGGAGACATGGGTTTGATCCCTGGTCAGGGAAGATCCCACGTGTGGCAGAGGAACTAAGCCTGTGCACCACAGGCTACAACTGCTGAGCCCATGTGCCACAAGCACTGAAGGCCACGCCTAGGGCCCATGCCCTAGGACATGACTGAAGCAACTTAGCAGCAGCAGCAGACAAGAGATAACAATATTAGAGTATTGATACAGATTGTACTTTTAGAATTTGAGGAAGGGGCTTGGAACTTTTGTTCAACCACACACAAAATATTCCAGAAGTATCTTGAAATATATTTCAAGTATATGTTAGAACACCTCAGAAGAGGTGTGCACAGGAAATGGACATCAATTCCCCAGAGTCCTGCCCCTTGGAGAGAACAGAGTAGTATTTAGAGATGGTTCTCTCCAGTTCTTTTTCGTGAATACATATACACATATGTAAGTACATATTCTCTTATGAGATTTGAAAATGTTTGTAATAATTCCTTCCTTTGCAACTTGGGACTAAACTTATGAGCAAGCAGAGTGTAAGCAGACTAAGAACATTTTAATCCTGTGGGAATATGGATTTTGTAGCACTCTATGAACCCATGAAGTGTCCCCATTTGGCTAATGTGTCCTTTGACAGGGTGGAAAATGTTAACATAGAAAAAAGAAAAAGAAATAACCGAATAGTTAACTCATTTTCCAATAGACCATCTGAATTGTTCCATTTGAAATTTCATAAATATTTGACATTTTACTCAACTCTTGTTTAGTTGCTACTGAAATGAAAGAGAATTTGCCAAAGTCCTTGATTGACAAGGGATGCAGCTCTTCAATGTCTCAGTGACGAAGTGTGTGCCTTGAAGAGAAATTCTTGTGTAAAAGGACAGAGAAAACAATCTGATACCAGGAACCAAAGCCACGTGTGTGTGTGTGTGCTGGCGTTTGTGCAGTCTCCACTGCAATAATTTTTCCTTTCTTTCTTGGGCTGTACCGGGTTTTTGTTGCTCTGCGGGTTTTTTCTCTTGTGGCAGAGTGAGGGCTACTCTAGCTGTGGTGTACGGGCTGCTCACTGAAGGGCATGGGCCCTAGGTGTGGCCTTCAGTGCTTGTGGCACATGGGCTCAGCACTTGTAGCCTGTGGTGCACAGGCTTAGTTCCTCTGCCACACGTGGGATCTTCCCTGACCAGGGATCAAACCCACGTCTCCTGAATTGGCAGGCAGATTCTTTGCCACTGAACCACTCTAGTGAATTTGATCAAACTCAGAAAAAATGTATGTGTTGCTCCATTAGTCATTCGACTCCAAACTATCCTTGTGTACAGCTCCCATTTTAATTAAAAGACAGATGCCCAAACTGAAACAGTTAAGTTGCATTTATTCATTCATTTGTTCACTTACCAGGCATTTATTGAGTGCTACTATGTGCCAGTCTGTCCTAGGCACATGGGACATATCAGGGACCAAAACAAAGACCTCTCCCCTCAGGTGACTACATACTAACGGGGACGGAGGAGGGGAGAAGAAAACAAATACATCGATAATCAGTATCATTGTATATTGGAAGGAGGTAAGTGTGATACATTTTTAAAGTAAGATAAGGGAAATCAATTGTTATTAGTGTTGGGGTGCAGTTTTTAAATAAAAGGTGATATTTCAGCAAAAACTTCAAGAAGGTAAGAGAGGGAGCAAGGTAAACATCTTGGAAAATAGTGTCCCAAGCAGAAGGAACAGCCAGTGCAAAGATCCTATGGCAGGAACTTGCCTAGTGGTGTTTGAGGAGCAACGAGGCAGCCAATGTGCCAGGGGAGGGTTGTGAAGTGGAGAGAGGAATAAAGAGATATCAGGGGAGAGGGGAGAGCTGGCACAGCAAAGGACACCAGATCTCATAGATCTTCTTTTACTGTGAAGGAAATGAGAGCTCTTGGAGAGATTCAATTAGCTGTATGGAGGCAAGACTAGGGTGAGGCCAGTTAACAGGCTTTTGCACCAACCTAGACAAGAGATACAGAGAAGGCAATGGCACCCCACTCCAGTACTCTTGCCTGGAAAATCCCATGGGCAGAGGAGCCTGGTAGGCCGCAGTCCATGGGGTCGCTAAGAGTCGGACACGACTGAGCGACTTCACTTTCACTTTTCACTTTACTGCATTGGAGAAGGAAATGGCAACCCACTCCAGTATTCTTGCCTGGAGAATCCCAGGGACTGGGGAGCCTGGTGGGCTCCATCTATGGGATCGCACAGAGTCGGACACAACTGAAGTGACTTAGCAGCAGCAGCAGACAAGAGATAACAACAGTTCAGATAACGGTGCTAATGGTGAAGGCTGAGAGAAATGGGTTGGATTTTTACTATATTTTGAATGTGAATAAAAAAGGATTGATTTTCTGATTGATTAGAAGGAAGGATGAGAGGAAAACAGCAATCAAGGGTGCCTCCAAGAATTTTGGCCAGGACAACCTGAAGAATGGAGTTGCCGTGCACTAAGCTGGGGCAAGCTGCAAAAAAAAGAGCAGCTTTGGGGAAAAATGAGATGTTCAATGCTAGATGTGTTGAGTTTGAGATGTCCCAGAGACAGAGAGGCACAGAAGATTATTTTAAGTATCTCAGATACCAACTCCACACAAAAATGGCATTAAGAAATAGCTGGGTAAAGTTAGCAAAGCTCATATTTGAATCCTTCCTGGGATAACCTGAGCTGGGTTATCCTCACCCAGTTTCTGATCTCTCTGAGAGTCTTCATTCTGCTGTTCCCTCCCATTAGAATTTCCTTATAGAGCTATTTATTCACATATTTTAAAACACAGCCTTCTCTTCAATAATGAGGCTGTGAGCATATTTCCTACTCACAGGCACTGCAAATAAAAAATGCTGGGAAAGCACTCTCGCCACCAAGGCTGGCAGAACCTTTAGTTCCAAAATCTGCATATCAGAACATTTTATCTTCTTACGAGACTCCTGACTCTTGACAAAGAAAAAGTAGGTGAGGAAATGGGGGGGATGGATTCTAAAGTAATTTTATGTTTACTGCTAATCTAGAAACCTGCATTTGCTCTTTACATTAGAAAATGATGCAAAGGAACACGTTGACAAGAAGTCATTTAACAAGTAGAATCAGCCTTGATTTACACGACACGGTAACACTGGAGGTCAGCTCTGTACTTTGCCTCTGTCCATTTTCTCAGGGCAATTTGGAAGGCTGTATGTTCTGGTGACCTGAGAACGTTTCTCCAAGAAACGTTTTTTCCCCACAAACTTTATTGTGAAAAAACCATTCTAACATCACTCCCAAACTTTTGTTTATAGACACCTGAAACATTTATCCTCTAAGCCACAAGGGGGTGTTAGGTTTGGTGTGACACAAGCAGAGCACCAAAGTCCAGCCACCTCCAGTGTGAGCAGCTTCATCTGCGGATCCTTGGGGGACACAGAAATATCAGCGTTTCTGGTCTGAGCCAATGGGTACAAGACTGAGAAGGTACTGGCAAAGGACGGAAGATTGATGGAGACAGAAGAACTGAACTGGAGACAGGGTCCTGGGTTGGTTTCCTCACCTGTCAAACGGTGGGAGTTTTCATCCAGGAGATTGTTCTGAGAACTAAGTCAGTCAAGATATGCAAACTACTTCATCTGGTGGTATTCAAGAATTCAGTACTATTCCCACTAAGTAAGACTCTTCTTAAAAACTTTTATTGGGGTACAGTTACTTTACAATGTTGTATTAGTTTCATTGGCAGAGGTGTGGATGGACCTGGAAACTGTCATACAGAATGAAGTAAGTCAGAAAAAAAAGCAAATATTATATACTAATGCATATACATGAAGTCTAGAAACATGGTACAGATGAACCTACGTGTAAAGCAGAAATAGAGACACAGGCATAGAGAACAAAAGTAGGGCACAGGGGGAACAGGAAAGTGGGGTGAATGGGAGACTGGACGGATACACAGATACTATTGACACTGTGCATATAGTAAATAATTAGTGAGAACCTGCTGGATAGCACGGGCAACTCAGCTCAGTGCTCCATGGTGACCTAAATGGGAAAGAAATCCGAAAAAGAGGGGAAATGTGTATACATATAGCTGATTCACTTTGCTAAATAAAACTCCTAACAAAGTACTTGGCACATAATACGAGTTTCGTATGAGATCTGCTGTCAGAATAACTCAGGAACCCAATAAGCAGATGTGTTATGAAAGGAGACCCAATAGGAGGATGAGGGAAAACTAAACTGTCCACCTCCTGTACACGAAGAACTATACAAGGTTCTTCACCCTCAGGATCACGTGTAATAGTTCAAACAGCCTTCCAAGGTAGATACTGTGATCTGTTTCAGAGATGCGGAAATGGAAGTTCAGAGAGGTCCAGGCGCTCACAGCAAAGACCTCTGTATAGGTGGAAAGATGCTGCACAGCATCTTTGTATGTCAGTTTAACACATTATGTTTTCAGATTGTCTGACTGTCTGGGTTTCCCATTTACAAACCCTGGGAACTCAGTGACTATCCCAACCAAATATCCTCTGGCCCCAAGCTAAGGTGCCTTTGCAGGAACTTGTCAGCTCCATGTTAAGCATGTAGATGGGGGCAGGGCAGGGACAGTTCTTAGAGAAAGGGTTGTGGGGCAGATGAAACCAAAGGCACCGATGTCCTAGGAAAGCTTATGCTAAATACTCTTATATGATAAAGACAGTCAGTGATTGGAGGATTCTTGCTTTCATTCAGTCACTCAACGAACTTTTGAGAGTTAGCAGTGTGTGGAAAAAGCAAGAGAGTTCCAGAAAAACATCTATTTCTGCTTTATTGACTATGCCAAAGCCTTTGACTGTGTGGATCACAATAAACTGTGGAAAATTCTGAAAGAAATGGGAATTCCAGACCACCTGACATGCCTCTTGAGAAACCTATATGCAGGTCAAGAAGCAACAGTTAGAACTGGACATGGAACAATAGACTGGTTCCAAACAGGAAAAGGAGTACGTCAAGGCTATATATTGTCACCCTGCTTATTTAACTTACATGCAGAGTACATCATGAGAATCGCTGGGCTGGAAGAAGTACAAGCTGGAATCAAGATTGCTGGGAGAAATATCAATAACCTCAGATATGCAGATGACACCACCCTTATGGCAGAAAGTAAAGAGGAACTAAAAAGCCGCTTGATGAAAGTGAAAGAGGAGAGAGAAAAAGTTGGCTTAAAGCTCAACATTCAGAAAATGAAGATCATGGCATCTGGTCCCATTACTTCATGGCAAATAAATGGGGAAACAGTGGAAATCGTGTCAAACTTTATTTTTCTGGGCTCCAAAATTACTACAGATGGTGATTGCAGCCATGAAATTAAAAGATGCTTACTCTTTGGAAGGAAAGTTATGACCAACCTAGATAGCATATGCAAAAGCAGTGACGTTACTTTGCCAACAAAGGTCAGTCTAGTCAAGGCTATGGTTTTTCCAGTGGTCATGTATGGATGTGAGAGTTGGACTGTGAAGAAAGCTGAGCACTGAAGAATTGATGCTTTTCAACTGTGGTGCTGGAGAAGACTCTTGAGAGTCTGGAGATCCAACCAGTCCATTCTAAAGGAGATCAGCCCTGGGAGTTCTTTGGAAGGAATGATGCTGAAGCTGAAACTCCAGTACTTTGGCCACCTTATGCAAAGAGTTGACTCATTGGAAAAGACTGACGCTGGGAGGGATTGGGGGCAGGAGGAGAAGAGGACAACAGAGGATGAGATGGCTGGATGGCATCACCAACTCGACAGACATGAGTTTGAGTCAACTCCGGGAGTTGGTGATGGACAGGGAGGCCTGGCATGCTGCAATTCATGGGGTCGCAAAGAGTCGGACATGACTGAGTGACTGAACTGAACTGAACTGAACTGAAGGTCCCTATGACAGTTAAATATCTTTCCTTAAGAAGAAAGATAAAGGATGTTTACTGTGGGGCTTTAAAACCAGAGGAAGATTTAAGGAACCAGACTTCAAGAAGGCAAGGATATATAGATACATGTATTTTCATGGTTGAGTCCCTTTGCAGTTCACCTGAAACTATCACAAACTATTGGCTATGTTGTTATGATTGTTTAGCAGCTAAATCACCACTGATTCTTTTGTGACCCCATGGACCACAACGGACTGCATGCATGCTCAGTCGCTTCAGTCATGTCTGACTCTTTGTGACCCTATGGACTATAGCCCACAAGACTCCTCTGTCCATGGGATTCTCCAGGCAAGAATACTGGAGTGGGTTGCCATGCTCCCCTTCAGTGGATCTTCCCGACCCAGGGATCGAACCCACATCTCTTGCATCTCCTCCATTGGCAGGTGGATTCTTTACCACAAGCACCATCAGGGAAGATAACTCTGTATACTCCAATACAAAATTAAAAAGTTAAAAAAAAAAAAAAAGAAGGTGAGGAGCTTCAACCACATCTTCTCCTTACATGGGCCTTTCAGGTGAAATTTCTGAGAGACTCTCATTGTCCCAGACTTAGCTTCACCCTGATTCCTTGACCAGCTCTTTGAGTTAGGGCACCCAATTGAGAACCCCAGAAACCCACTAGGACCACACTGGATAGGAGTGACAAAGGATAAACAAAGAGCTAGATCATTGAAAAGAGGGAGAGGTGCTGTGATCTTAAAATCAACAGTTGTTCATTCTAAACAATACCATTGATGGTGGAATACAAGATAATAAAATATTACCTTATCTTCAAGAAGATTGCAGACTGACAGAGAGATGTAAACAAACATGTGTATATGTGATACGCACTGCAAAAAGCCTCTGATGCTTCCCCCTCCTCTGAACCATGTTCTTTGTAACGTGGCTCTGAGATGTCTTCCTTCAAGATGCAGAGCCAATGTCTCATTCCTTGCACTTAGGCTGCCTTGAAAGTGAAGTGAAAGTGTTAGTCACTGAGCCGTGTCCAACTCTTTGGGACCATGGACTGTAGCCCACCAGGCTCCTCTGTCCATGGGATTCTCCAGGCAAGAATACTGGAGTGGGTAGCCCTTCTCCAGGGGATCTCCCTAATCCAGGGATCAAACCCACATCTCCTGCATTGCAGGTGGATTCTTCATCACTTGAGACCCCAGGGAAGCCCCGCTGACAGTTACTTTAAAATAATGCAGCAGTGTATAGGAATGCAAGGGATTTCTGTGTGTTGATTTTATATCCTGCAACTTTACTATAATCATTGATTAGTTCTAGTAATTTTCTGGTGGAGTCTTTAGGGTTTTCTATGTAGAGGATCATGTCATCTGCAAACAGTGAGAGTTTTACTTCTTCTTTTCCAATTTGGATTCCTTTTATTTCTTTTTCTGCTCTGATTGCTGTGGCCAAAACTTCCAAAACTATGTTGAATAGTAATGGTGAAAGTGGGCACCCTTGTCTTGTTCCTGACTTTAGAGGAAATGCTTTCAATTTTTCACCATTGAGGATAATGTTTGCTGTGGGTTTGTCATATATAGCTTTTATTATGTTGAGGTATGTTCCTTCTATTTCTGCTTTCTGGAGAGTTTTTATCATAAATGGATGTTGAATTTTGTCAAAGGCTTTCTCTGCATCTATTGAGATAATCATATAGTTTTTATTTTTCAATTTGTTAATGTGGTGTATTACATTGATTGTTTTGCGGATATTGAAGAATCCTTGCATCCCCGGGATAAAGCCCACTTGGTCATGGTGTACGATCTTTTTAATGTGTTGTTGGATTCTGATTGCTAGAATTTTGTTAAGGATTTTTGCATCTATGTTCATCAGTGATATTGGCCTGTAGTTTTCTTTCTTTGTGGGATCTTTGTCAGATCGAAACCACTATGAGGTACCATTTCACGCCAGTCAGAATGGCTGTGATCCAAAAGTCTACAAGCAAGAAATGCTGGAGAGGGTGTGGAGAAAAGGGAACCCTCTTACACTGTTGGTGGGAATGCAAACTAGTACAGCCACTATGGAGACCAGTGTGGAGATTCCTTAAAAAATGGAAGTAGAACTGCCTTACGACCCAGCAATCCCACTGCTGGGCATACACACTGAGGAAACCAGAATTGAAAGAGACACGTGTACCCCAGTGTTCATCGCAGCACTGTTTATAATAGCCAGGACATGGAAGCAACCTAGATGTCCATCAGCAGATGAATGGATAAGAAAGCTGTGGTACATATACACAATGGAGTATTACTCAGCCGTTAAAAAGAATACATTTGAATCAGTTGTAATGAGGTGGATGAAACTGGAGCCTATTATACAGAGTGAAATAAGCCAGAAAGAAAAACACCAATACAGTATACTAACGCATATATATGGAATTTAGAAAGATGGTAACAATAACCCTGTATACGAGACAGCAAAAGAGACACTAATGTATAGAACAGTCTTTTGGACTCTGTGGAAGAGGGAGAGGGTGGGATGATTTGGGAGAATGGCATTGAAATATGTATAATATCATATATGGAACGAGTCGCCAGTCCAGGTTCGATGCACGATACTGGATGCTTGGGGCTGGTGCACTGGGACGACCCAGAGGGATGGTATGGGGAGGGAGGAGGGAGGAGGGTTCAGGATGGGGAACACATGTATACCTGTGGCGGATTCATTTTGATATTTGGCAAAACCAGTACAATATTGTAAAGTTTAAAAATAAAATTAAAAAAAATAAAAATAAAAGAATGCAGCAGGAAGGCGCATGTCAGTCCTGTCCCACTTGTCTTGTCCGAGGCTCCCCTGGACCAACATCAGCCTGCTGAGCCCAAGCCTGTAAAGAGGCAGCAGTGAAGGGCAGAGCCGCCTCCCAGAGTAGAGCTGACCACAGACACGCTTGTGATCCTGGACGAGGCCAGGACAGCCCCGCTGACTCAGAGTCTTGTGATCGATAATGTGTTTTTTATTATTTTAAGCAACTGAGTTGGTTATGCAGCAATAGCTAATTGAAATTTATACATTTACAGTCCAAGAGGGTGCTCGATGGCTGTTGAAGAGGGCCAGAGCTAAATATTATGAAGGAAGAGGAAGGGCTGGCTTCTGATCAGAAACATAGGCCCTCAGTTCCCTGCTCACAGAGGAAGTGATACTCTGAGTTAGCTTTGAAGATTAAACAGAGTTTCCGCAGGTAAAGATAAAAGAAGAGCATAACATCTTTATTTTTAATAAGACTAATTCTTCATTTGAAGTTTTCAATGGGTTTCTAATTTATCTAATATCTTAAATAAAGTTTTATTCCTTTCCTCTGTGACTGAGAAGAACTTGTATAGGTACATAAATTTCTCTTCTTCACTTGGCAAGAATCAAGCCTTGAATATTACAGTTTTGGAAAGACAATTATATTTCCAGTGAACAAAATAACACTCTACAGCAAAGCACCTATCATCACCCCAGCACCTGTTGACTGAAACGTGCATATTTTATTCATAAAGGTCAAATAATTAGCAAGAGTGAGTTTTTATAAAACAGAATTTAAAAGGCAATTATTCTGTGATAGAAGCCTAACTGTTATACATTTAACATGTTGAATTATCCAGCCAAGAAAGAAAGAAAGAGACAGAAAGGAAGGAGGGAAGGAAGGAGGGACGAAGGAAGGGAGAGAAAGAAAGCCACTTAATTACATTGTTCAAGTGATCCTGAGCAGGTCACCAGTGAGAGCAGGTCACCAGTGAGAGCTGGTCACCTCTATCACCAGTGATCAATTACTAAAGTTCTAATTCTAATAACATTGTGAAATAATGAGCTATAGAATCAGAATGTTGTTCAAACAAAGTACAAGGAAATGAGAAGTAATTACTGCTACAAGAAACATGATAAAACCATTATCAGAAAACAATTAAATGAAGGGGAAAATTCTGGAACTCAATTATAATAAACTAATAACATAGAGAAAACTCCCTTTCCATTTTCCCAGATGCAGTCACATAATCACATTCTTCTCACAGAAGTAGGATCACACAAATGCTGGGCATCAAGAAGTTAAATTAGAACAGTGCTTAAAAACAGCATACATTAAAAATAAACAAAAGGAATTATTCTCAAAGTCACATTCACAGTTCACGAGACATTGTAACTTTGCGAGCATGCTTGCTCAGGGGCTTCAGTCATGTCTGACTCTTTGTGACCCTGTGGGCTGTAGCCCACCAGGCTCCTCTGTCCAGGGGATTCTCCAGGCAAGAATACTGGAGTGGGTTGCCTTGTCCTCCTGCAGGGGATCTTCCCAACCCAGGGATCGACCTGCATCTCTTACACCTCCTGCATTGGCAGGCGTGTTCTTTACCACTGGCGCCACCTGGATTGTATTGTATTGTTCAGTAGCTCAGTCGTGTCTGACTCTTTGTGACCCCATGGACTGCAGTACCTCAGGCTTCCCTGTCCTTCACCATCTCCTGGAGCTTGCTCAAACTCATGTCTGTTGAGTTGGTGATGCCACCCAACCATCTTGTACTCTGTCATCCCCTGGGAAGCCCACTGCTAACTTTACAAAATCCAGTTCCGACTGAGTCACTCCACTGACTAAAAATGTTCACTGGCTCCCTATTAATAATAGTTACAGAATTGAAATCCAAAGCCTAGGTCAGACTCCCTACAAGCTGAGTCAGGAATGCTTGTGCCTATCATTGGTGAGGTGTGTTCCTAGGGGGATGGGGTGGGGACCTAGACAGGACGGGCGCAGGGGTCCGCGCAGGGGTGTGCCTGCACTGGAGCCTGGTTCTCCGCAGCCCACAGGGGCTCTGAGGTGTGCAGAGCCCCACAGAGCTGCCTGCTTATGGGGTGAGCAGCGGTCTCGCACAGCCTCGGGTCTCTACCAGCAGCAGGCTTCCCTGGTGAGATCTGTAACCTCACGGGCACTCCGGATGAGGGGGCTCTACCAACAGAGGGAAATTCTCTGGAGAAGGGGCAGAAATGAGCCCACACTCACAGCAGCAGGAGGAAGCAGACACTAGCCAGGCGAAGGGGTCTGGGCGGGACATCAACAGCATCTTGGGTGGCACTGAGACCCTCCGGGAGCGCCTTGCTGTCCTCAGCTGCCCCATCCACACCCTGCTCCCTCCAAGCACGTCATGCAAGAGCACACTGACAGTGCCGACCTCAGAGACTGTCCCCTCACAGTGGGTTCCCCTTCCCCCTTTGCCCTCCTCCTAAGCTCCACCTTATTCTCTACAATCAAGTGCAATTGTTACCCTCTCAACAAAGTCCCCTTTGATCCCTAGAAAGGATACGCCATTTATTTTCTGTTTCAAGGCCCTCTGTATAATTCACTCTTGTGATAGAGCCCATCATTGAAGCTATTTGTTAAATGCTTTGTCCCCTGGCTAGATCATTAGTTCCATGAGGACAGGGACTGCATGCGGCTTTCCCCCTGTTCCCAGTATTTAAATACGGGGCCTGGAGTAGGATAGAGGCTCTGTAACTGATTGGTGAATAAATCGATGCCTACGCGAGAACAATGGTCGTCTCTGGAGAAGAACAGTCATTCATTCAGATTCCGCTTTCTGTTCCAGCCCGACCATCCATTGAGCTGTGTCACTGCAGTGTCCTGTCTGAGCAGCCTGTTTACTCATAACCTGGGAGGCTTTTAGCCAAAATTCAGTATTGTTCATTTCACTGAGGTGGGGCACGCCAACAATTAAAAGCGGATAATAAAAGGACTGCGTTGGAACAAGTGCTGATCCAATGACTGCATAAGCCACTGGATTCAATTATCTCCAAAAAGAAAAGTTGAAAACCACAGGGTAAAAAGAAGGTGCTGATGTTGAAGCAGAGAGGTCAGATTCATCTTTGCCTTGTAGACCTTCTTAGGTACAAGGATCATAATGAACTTGCTGATCTTCTCATAGATTTTTTGACCAGCTTTCCCCACTTCCACTTGTTATGAGAGAGACCTAACTTTAAGGCAGGGGGAGTTTTTGTAGACGTGTGACATATATACTGAGAAGTGCACAGACATTGATTCGTAATTAATCACAAATTACTGTTTACTCAGTAAGCACACAGATAAAACCAGCGCCCAGATCAAGCAGAACGTCACAAGCAGTCTGGAAGCTCCCTGTGTTTCCCCAGTCACTGCCCTCCAAGGGCCACTAGTATCCTGGTCTCTAACACCCTACGTTAGTCCAGCCTGCTTAGGAAGAGAGAGAGGCATACATGGGACCCTTGTCTCTCTGGCTTCCTTTACTCAGAATGATGTTCATGAGCCTCAGGCAGGATGCTGCGTGCAGCTGCAGATTGCTCACTGTCACTGCTGTGTCACAGCCATCGCATGAACTGTGCCCCCAGTGATGGCCACTCTGCCATTTATTGATGAGCGGTTGGGTTGCTTTTAGTTTGGGGCTATTAAAATAGTGGTGCCATAAGAATTCCCATACATATTACCTGGTAAACATAGTATGCATTTCTGTTGAATTCATTATGTTAATACAGCATAAATGTATTTGATAATAGTCATCTTTCTTTGTCAAATTACCAGACTATTAATTAGGTAGAAAATAAAGCCATGCACATTAAAAAAGTAAATTACATTATGAAAAAGTAAAGAAAACAAAGATTGGAATCATAAATCAAATGTAACCAAAATTGAAAAAAAAATTGTTTCAGAATAATTAGGCATACAAGATTAATTATACCATTCATTCTACTTTTTCACATATCTGATTTATTTTTCCAAATTAAAGTTAAAATTTATGTGGTCAACAGAAAATTTCAATTACTATCCTTAAGTAGATATAAAATCCATGCACATCTGGGATGGGAGAAAGTAATTTAACTAGTATCAAAGGTGGGAAACTGAAAAATAAGAAAAAAGAAACAAAATAGTGTGTAATTCTGTTGAATTCACGTCTAGGAATAGAATGACCAAATCAGAGAATACACACCTAGTTAGCTTTGTCAATACTGCCAAGAGTTTTCCAACCCAGTAACACCAACTCATACCTTACTTTTTCCAGTTTCATGGAGAAATAATCAACATACATCCTGTATAAGTTTAAGGTGCACAGCAGGCTGATTTGATTTACATATATTGTGAAATGATTAGCAAAAGTTTAGTCAATGTCCATCATGTCATAGAGACATAGTAAAAAGAAAGGAAAAAAATTCTTGAGATCTGAACTCTTAGAATCTACTTTCTTATCAACTTTCCTTTATAAAATATCAGATCAGAGATCAGTCGCTCAGTCGTGTCCGACTCTTTGCAACCCCATGAATCACAGCACGCCAGGCCTCCCTGTCCATCACCAAATCCTGGAGTTCACTCAGACTCACGTCCATCGAGTCAGTGATGCCATCCAGCCATCTCATCCTCTGTCGTCCCCTTCTCCTCCTGCCCCCAATCCCTCCCAGCATCAGGGTCTTTTCCAATGAGTCAACTCTTCGCATGAGGTGGCCAAAATATTGGAGTTTCAGCTTTAGCATCATTCCTTCCAAAGAAATCCCAGGGCTGATCTCCTTCAGAATGGACTGGTTGGATCTCCTTGCAGTCCAAGGGACTCTCAAGAGTCTTCTCCAACACCACAGTTCAAAAGCATCAATTCTTTGGCGCTCAGCCTTCTTCACAGTCCAACTCTCACATCCATACATGACCACAGGAAAAACCATAGCCTTGACTAGACGAACCTTTGTTGGCAAAGTAATGTCTCTGCTTTTGAATATGCTATCTAGGTTGGTCATAACTTTCCTTCCAAGGAGTAAGCGTCTTTTAATTTCATGGCTGCAGGCACCATCTGCAGTGATTTTGGAGCCCAGAAAAATAAAGTCTGACACTGTTTCCACTGTTTCCCCATCTATTTCCCATGAAGTGATGGGACTGGATGCCATGATTTTTGTTTTCTGAATGTTGAGCTTTAAGCCAACTTTTTCACTCTCCACTTTCACTTTCATCAACAGGCTTTTTAGTTCCTCTTCACTTTCTGCCATAAGGGTGGTGTCATCTGCATATCTGAGGTTATTGAGATTTCTCCCGGCAATCTTGATTCCAGCTTGTGTTTCTTCCAGTCCAGCGTTTCTCATGATGTACTCTGCATATAAGTTAAATAAACAGGGTGACAATATACAGCCTTGACGAACTCCTTTTCCTATTTGGAACCAGTCTGTTGTTCCATGTCCAGTTCTAACTGTTGCTTCCTGACCTGCATACAAATTTCTCAAGAGGCAGATCAGGTGGTCTGGTATTCCCATCTCTTTCAGAATTTTCCACAGTTTATTGTGATCCACACAGTCAAAGGCTTTGGCATAGTCAATAAAGCAGAAATAGGTGTTTTTCTGGAACTCTCTTGCTTTTTCTATAATCCAGCGGATGTTGGCAATTTGGTCTCTGGTTCCTCTGCCTTTTCTAAAACCAGCTTGAACATCAGGAAATTCATGGTTCACATATTGCTGAAGCCTGGCTTGAAGAATTTTGAGCATTACTTTACTAGTGTGTGAGATGAGTGCAATTGTGTGGTAGTTTGAGCATTCTTTGGCATTACCATTCTTTGGGATTGGAATGAAAACTGACCTTTTCCAGTCCTGTGGCCACTGCTGAGTTTTCCAAATTTGCTGACATATTGAGTGCAGCACTTTCATAGCATCATCTTTCAGGATTTGAAATAGCTCAACTGGAATTCCATCACCTCCACTAGCTTTGTTCGTAGTGATGCTTTCTAAGGCCCACTTGACTTCACATTCCAGGATGTCTGGCTCTAGGTGAGTGATCACACCATCGTGATTATCTGGGTCGTGAAGATCTTTTTTGTACAGTTCTGTGTATTCTTGCCATCTCTTCTTAATATCTTCTCCTTCTGTTAGGTCCATACCATTTCTGTCCTTTATCAGGCTCATCTTTGCATGAAATATTCCTTTGGTATCTCTGATTTTCTTGAAGAGATCCCTAGTCTTTCCCATTCTGTTGTTTTCCTCTACTTCTTTGCACTGATGGCTGAAGAAGGCTTTCTTATCTCTTCTTGCTATTCTTTGGAACTCTGCATTCAGATGTTTATATCTTTCCTTTTCTCCTTTGCTTTTCGCTTGTCTTCTTTTCACAGCTATTTGTAAGGCCTCCCCAGACATCCATTTTGCTTTTTTGCATTTCTTTTCCATGGGGATGGTCTTAATCCCTGTCTCCTGTACAATGTCACGAACCTCAGTCCATAGTTCATCAGGCACTCTGTCTATCAGATCTAGGCCCTTAAATCTATTTCTCACTTCCACTGTATAATCATAAAGGATTTGATTTAGGTTATACCTGAATGGTCTAGTGGTTTTCCCTACATTCCCACTACTCAACTATAAATGAGAGTGCCGAAGTGGCTGACCAAGACCGCTTACTTAGTAAATGGCAGAGTTGATTCCAAACCTGGCTATGTTTGACTCCAAACCTCTTGCCATTTCTGATATAGCTCAATGCCCAGGAATTATTTATTTTAGTGTCGGAGTAGAAAATTAGGGAAAAAGCAAAGCATAACAAACTGCTGAGACTCCTAATACTGTGTGGGTATGGAGAATGCAATGCCAGGCTTCTCCCAGGTGGACAAACCAGCTAGCAACCCCGTTGTGGTGCCATGGCAACATACAGCATCTTTAGCAGAGGCACCATAGATGACGGATGTTTATTTTTTGGTTTGTAGTGTGTGCATTTTTTTAAATCAGATATTAAGAGAACAACTTTTCTTTTTTTTTTTTTTTTAACTCAGTGTCTTTATTTGAAAATCACTCTGCAGACAGACCTCTGGGGAAATGCAGCTCCATCTTTCAAAGGCAAATTTGCATTTTTACACATAGAAGAGCTCTTCTTTGTGATTTGCTTTTCAATGGGAGCTCTCCAAGGCCCCTTCCTTATTTTAAGTTTTAAAATGGTATGATTTTATATTTCATCAAATATAATAGAAAAGTTCAAGTTTAATATATCTTGCAAAAATTGCCTTCCTGTAGATTATGCCCTTCAGCTATCATTTTAAATTGTAATTTGAAGTTTTGAAATTCTTCCATAAAAGAAGATGTTTTCTTTAGTCAAAATAGAAGTAACTTAATTTTTATTGTCTGGCTAAATGGATCCACTTTTCTCTTCTTTTGTTTGAAGGAGTTGTCATGAATTTGTAGAGTTGCCCCATTTCCCAGGGAAATATATGCATTCTTTGGGTCTCAGAGAATGGGAAAAAAAGTGACTTTAAAACACACTTAGGATAAAATAGCTTATTATTAATCTATTGTAGCTTTATTATTCAATCCAGTTTTTAAAGGACAAAAGATAGTAATTAGTTCAGGTAGCCCTCAATACAATTCAATATTTTGTAATAATATGAGTCTCTCGAGACACTGAAATAAGGTAAAAAGGGTATCTTTCCTTAAAGAGTTCACAGAAGAACAGGGCTAGTTTTGAAAACTAGTTAGAAAAAGTAAAGGGTCATAGAAGAGTTGGCTTAGAGCTGATTAAATGAGTGCTTTGCATAAAGCCTACTGTGTTTCTGTCAACTTAGTTCAACATTAGTGCTCAAAAACTATGCTGAAAGAACGATAAATACCTGGAGACAACTTTATTTCATCCACACCTTGAAAGAGCTCTAAAAATTATGCATGCCTCATCTGCATTTTCCTTAGATCACCTCTTCTTCCTGGATGAATGTCAAGCATTACGGAATTAAAAGACCAATGCTTTTCCTGTAATATTGCGAAGTCCTTGTAAAAATACTTTTTAAGTGGTATTTAAACGACAACTCCAAAGGTAAGAAAATTATTTACAGCTGAAAGAGAAGCCAGGCACATACAAAATTTACAGAGATACATGTAAATGATATGTAGTGAAAATAAACTGAGAGACAAAGGAGATCTGTCTGGCTTAATTCATGTCACTTATTTTAAAGTTCACACAAAGGTAGTAAAAATCACTCACTTATCTTGAAACCTTCTCTATGGACTGACAGAAGAATGCTAAATGATGTTGACATATGATAAGGCACGTGAAATAGCCACACTCAGATTTGAGGATGTTGCTGTGCACCATTAGTCTGTTCAGACTGCTGTACGGAAATACTCAGACTGTGTGGCTTACACAACAGACATGTATTTTATCACAGTTCTAGAGGCTGGAAGCCCAAGATCAAGGTGCCAGCAGCACAGGTGTCTTGTGGGGACCTTTTCTGCCTTGAAGACAGCTGGCTTCTCACTGTGCCATCACCTTGCCCTTGAGTGTGGACTGTGGTGCCACTCCCTTTCTTATAAGGGCACCAGTCCTACTGGGTTAGGGCTCCACCCTCATGGCCTTATTTAAACATCATTTAAGTAAGACCCAGGAAATGGCAACCCACTCCAGTGTTCTTGCCTGGAGAATCCCAGGGACGGGGGAGCCTGGTGAGTTGCCATCTATGGGGTCGCACAGAGTCGGACACGACTGAAGCGACTTAGCAGCAGCAGCAAGCAGCAGCAAGTAAGACCCTATGTCCAACCAGAGTCACAGTGGGATCAGGGCTCCAACATTCAGACTGGGGGTAGGGGAGTACAATTCAGTCCATAAAAGTGGGACTCACCCGAAGTCTCAGCATTGATGGCTCTAACATCTTAAAAATCAAATACATAAACTGGCCAAGATCTTCAGGCCCAGATCCTTGAGAAAGAAAACTTTTAATAAAAATTATTTACCCAAAAGGGTAGCCTCTTGCATGTAACAGCATGATTTCTACTGGGATAGTAACATCCTGCTGGCTAATTTTTAGAGTAATTTAGTACTACTGGATTCCTTGAGAACTGGTTAATTTATGTTTAGACATAAATGGTTTTCTTCTTCATCATTCAATTCTTAAAATTCACTCAAATTGTTCTAATATTGATTACTCTTCCCCTGGAATGCTGCCAGCTTCAGGAATGCTTTTTGCTTTAAAATGGAAGCTCACATATGCAATTATCAGCATCTCAGCTTTTGACAGTAACTTTCTTTTCTCAACTTGGTTAAATGAATAGAAAGCAACTGTTGCTCTGGCTACTGGACACTAACTTATCACAGTGATAGCCTGTGAGTCAGGTTTCTTTTGCATTGTTTGGAGCACTTTTCCTGCAGGAAAATTTCCATCCTCCCAGTTTTCTCATTGTGATTTTGTAGGACCCAAAAACACACTAACAGAAGTTCTTTTTTAACTTCTTCGCCTTATTCCTCTGATGTTTGCGGTTGTTGATGTTTATGGGCCTTCTTTGCTTACTCTACATTGGTATTCAGACACTTTGAAGGTGCAACTAAGAAGTGTATTTCTACAGGTGTATGGGAGATGGTGTCCTGAAATAATAATAACATTTGGGATGAAGAAGATTTGAGCTGGTTCTGCCAAACACTAGATATGCACCCTTGGGAAAGCTGCTCACCTTATTGTGCCTTCCTTTCCTCATTTACTAACTGCAAATAAAAGAAGCCTTAAAGAATTGGGGTAGGGACTTCCTGGTAGTCCAATGGTTAAGACTCCTCACTTCCACTGCAAGAGGCACAGGTTCAGTCCCCAGTTGGGGAACTAAGATCCCGCATGCTATGCAGCATGAAGCCTGCATCCCACCCCCCGAAAACAAAATTGCTGTGAACAACACAGATTTGGAAATCTACTATACTACTTTGTTGGGCATATAGGAGGGGTGTCTTAAATTCTCACTGGTGTGTAGATAATGTGCTGTGCTGTGCTTAGTTGCTCAGTCATGTCCTACTCTTTGTCACTCCTTGGACTGTCCTCTGTCCATGGGGATTCTCCAGGCAAGATTAGTGGAGTGGGTTGCCATGCCCTCCTCCAAGGGATCTTCCAAACTCAGGGATTGAACCCAGGTGTCCCACATTGCAAGTGGATTCTTTACCATCTGAGCTACCAGGAAAGCCCATGTAAATACTAAAGCAGTCATATTCATAAAAATCATTCAGACTTCTCTGATTGGAGCATGATGGTAGGTCAAGGTTCCTCCCCTGAGCCTCAAATAGTGTTTCCCAGGACTTCCCTAGGAGAGAGTCTCACTTGAATTCACACATCACAGCTTGCCATCTTCCCTGCTAATTGCCCTGGTTAACAGCCTCCACCTAAGAGGCAGCTGCTGCCATTCTCTGCAGTGCAGTGACTACTGCACAGCTGAGCTGCCTCCTTGAGTTTTCAAGGCTTCCAACCTTGGAGTCACGCAGCCTTCCTTGGAGCAGAGGGAAGGGGCACCTACACAGGGTGCCCGGGGTCAAGAGAATGCCTTGGCCTGTCCCCTTTTGTCTGCTGCTGCTGCTGCTGTCGCTTCAGTCGTGTCTGACTCTGTGCGACCCCGTAGATGGCAGCCCACCAGGCTTCCCCATCCCTGGGATTTTCCAGGCAAGAGTACTGGAGGGGGTTGCCATTGCCTTCTCCCCACTTTTGTCTACGTGTCCTTAAAAAAAAAACCAAAACAACAACAACAAAAAAAATCACATAGATTTTGCTTCTCTCCAAACAAAACTAAAATGAAAACCTACCATGCAAATCTGTCTCCTGGCATCATTTTCTTAGATTGGTCACTTCTTGCCTAAATTCCAGAGTCATCAAAAAGCAGGACTTTCCTTTTTTTTTTTTTTTTTTCACTAATAAATACAAATACCCAGCCTTGTCTTGTTACATGTTTAAGACTATTGATTCTACTGCCCATAGATTTGAGGTCAATATGTCATGGATTATCTAAAGCTTTTGTAATTTCATGTAACCTTTTATGCTTTTAAAAATCAAGGCATTCTGTTTCTGTATTTTGATATATTGCTTCAAAAGGACATTTTTATTCACCTTCACACAGGTGTTTTCCCTCACAGGGATCATACTACCCAGTTCAAATGTTCTATATCACATGGGTCCCCAACCTCTGGGATCCAGTGCCTGATGATCTGAGGTGTAGCTGATGTAATAATGGTAGAAATAAAGTGCACAATAAGTGTAATGTGCTGGAATCATCCCAATGCCAACCCCCCAACATGGTTAATGGAAACACTGTCTCTCACAAACCAGTCCTTGAAGCCAAAAAGACTGGGGACCACTGCTATATAGAATGGTGAGCTGTTTTCCATTTATAAAGTTTATGTAAAATAACCTAATTCAGGAGGCCTCTAATTTCTAATTTCCTTCTATTTGTCTCACTGTAATCAACATAAGATCCTGTTAGCAACTTGGCCATGGGCAGCCTTGATCCTTAGAAACAGGGTTTAAAAAGAAAAAGAGAAACAGTGTTTTTCTATTCAATTAGGTTTCTTGAAGTGAGATCACTTGTTTAAAAAGGGTAAATCAGAGAATAGAGACACCTTCAGTACGGTTTGGTACCTCTGTCATCACGCTGAATTTCTTTCCAGTCACAGCTCGCTCAGAACCCAGTTTTACTCACAAGCTTGAGCAGAAGCTATCCATCTGCAAGGCTAGCTTGGGGTTTGAAGCTCTTCGCACTGGTTATTAGTTACAATGTTAAATCATTGAAAATACATCTTAAATGTGTTCTTCTGTTATCAGTGGCTTCACAGAGTTGCAGCTTCAAATAGTCTACTCTTCACTATGCTCCAAACACTGAAGCAGAAGAGAGACGCTGCTCTTGGGGTGGGGGTGGGGGGGGGCGGGGAGCGGCAAGGGGAAGAAAAACAGTCATCACAGCCAACGCTCATGTGCCCACATGCTCATGGTACTTACAACGTGTGCCCCAAAGCTTTTCTGAGTACTTTCCATTCATTAGATCATTTATTGACTAAGCACGGGGTGCACAGCATGGCTGTTTACTCAGTACTTGAGTCCGATTAAGACTATCCAGCTGAGATGGTAAAGCATACACCTCTGTGAATCCACACCCCCACAAACAATGAAAATACAAGCAAGTCTGTATTCAGCCTTTTCATAATTCTGCAACTTAATCAGAGGCACAGAACAAAAGAGCTCTTCAGAAAATATCCATTCAAGAAAAACTACTGAATCTCATTAAAAAAATCAGTGAAGTCTGTGTCATTTTCATGGGGTATCCCAACACTCCTCCCTCCCCAGCTGAAGGGTGGGGTGGCCAAGGAACGCCTGCAGCTTCAACAGGACACTGACCTCTTCGGACTCCAGTAAAAGCTCCATCTGTGCAGGACAGTCAATCTTTTGATAAAACTAGCAGCTCTTGGGAAAATCCCCATGCCCCCATTGTTGTTTCTATTTTATTCAACTTGAAGCTCAGATCAGGTGAGAAAAGTCCTATTCCTAGGGCACTGGTGAAAATAATAGCAATCTACTATTAACACTTAACCTCACAGCTGCCAGAGGCTGTAACTTCGCTTGAGACCAACAAGAACCTGGAAAAAAACGGAGAAAGAAGAAATGAAGAAGGAGAGCTAGCTGATGGCAGAGAACTTTGAAGAGCTCTGACACATTCCTGAGGATCTAGAAGACTGGGCACATGTGCAGCCTGTGCCCACGATCAGGGATATTCCCCAGCCCAGGAACGACCCAAGGAAGGAAAAAGCCTAGTCATTCACTTCTGACTGACTCTGACGTGCTAAGCAAGCAGGAATCTAAGGCAAACTCCTGTACTGCCTGAGATTTGAAGTTGTGCTTCAAACAGAACCTCCTGTAAAAACGTGGGCGGAAGACAAAGTGCCTCAAGGCAATCAAGGAACTCTGAACTGCCAGTGACCCAGGCAACCATTAAAGTATACTGATACCAGGCGAACCTTAGGTACCAGTCTTAAAAATAAAAACAAGAATTAAAAAAAAAAAAAAGTTAGCAAAGAACTCAGGGAACACGCTATGGAGAATATAGAATCTACAGATTAAGTCTAGGGAAGCTGCTGAACAAAAAGCAGTAATAAGAAAAAACAACCACATAAAATAGCAATAGTAACATATAAGACTGTAAGAGCAAGGGGGGGAATGCTAGACACCAGAGTTGTTACTTTATCTACAATGTCCAGATTTCAACCACAGATTACGAGGCACACAGAGAAACAGGAAGATATTGCCTCTACAAAAGAAAAAAACAGCCAATAGGAAATGTCTATAAAATGACCCAGATGTTGGCCAGGTAGATAAGGACTTTTTGTCAACTATTCTAATTATGTTCAAAAAACTAAAGGAAATTATGTCTAAAGAATTAAAGGAAAGTGTGACAATGGTGTGTTTTCAAATGCAGTATATCAATCAATAAAGAGAATTATAAGAACAAATCAAAAAGAAAGTTGAGTAGAAAAGTTGAATAACTGAAATTAAAAATTCGTTAAAGAGGCTCAAAAGTGGATTTAGCTTGCTGCTGCTGCTGCTAAGTCGCTTCAGTAATGCTTAGTTGAGAGTATTCAGGGTAAGAAAAATAGACAGGCAATCCCTTAGAAGTCAAACAGAGTTACAAAATGAACCAACAATTCCACCCTGAAGTATATACACAACTGCATTGAGAACATGTCTACATAAAACTGTATATACCAGTGCTCACAAAAGAATCAAAAAGTGAAGCTGCCCAAATGCCCATTAACTGATGAATGGATAATAAAATGTGGCACATCTCCACAGTAGAATATTATTCTGTCATAAAGAGAAATAAAGTACTCATGCGTGCCACAACATGGATGAATCTGGGAAACACTGTGCTCAGAAGGCAGTTACAGAAAACCGCATAGTGTGTGATTCTGTCTCTCTCAAGTGTCCAGAACAGGCAAATCCATAGAGACAAAAAAGGAGATGACTAGTTGCTCAGGGCTGGAGGGGAGGTGGGGATGGGATTTACCTCTAAAGGGTACAGAATTTCTTTTTGCAGTGATGAAAGCGTCCTAAAGGTAAGTTATGCAACTCTGTGAATACACTAGAAAATACTGAATTGCATGCATGTTATATAAATGGGAGGATTTTGTGGCATGTAAATTATATCTCAATAAAGCTGGTTAAAAATTACTAACCTCTCTGATCCCAGAAGGGGTGAGTCAGGTGAAAATTCAGATTCACTGTACTCGGTAGTGAAGATTCAGTAGATCCATGTACTGAATACCTACAATACTCCAAGACATGATTTTTCCAGTAAGTTCTCTACAAATTTCCTTGGAAATGTAAAAGGAAGAAACAGTACCTGAGTGGATATGCTTTGCTTGTTTGTTTGTTTTTACTGTTGAATTCAATTAGAATAATATCATAGTTCCTTCTTAAACGTGAAAGTATCTCCCTTCAGTAGATAATTAAGACTGGTATTTAGCCAAAAGCATTCACAAGCTAAAATATTTTTCTTCATTCATATAAACAGCTTTCTTTAAGATAAACAAGCTTCTTTAAGAACTTTAAACTGTAAATTATAAAGATACATACACAGGTTTAATAAAAACACATGGGACTCAACGAAGATTTATATGAAATATATGGCCTTAGATTCGCAATGTGTCACCACAATGCAGCAACAATGCGACTCTCCAGTGAGAGTTGGAATTTAACTATGGAGTAAATTTTCTCAAGACCTAGGATGTAACAAATAATGTGATGTATATAAAGAATCTCCAAAAGTACATATAGTGGAATATGTTTCCCATGATTTCATCATGGAATCCTGTTCCTCTTAATGATGCTTTTGGGACCACTGCTCTCCAAAATACATTTTGGAAAACTGATATGTGAGCAATACATATGAAATAACTCTTCTCCGTAAGTGGACTTTCGTGCATCTGCTAAGGCAGTAGCTACTCTCTTTGTGATGCTGATGAAAGGTATGTTTCTTGCCTCCAGGAAAAATAAGCACATAAATTTTACTTGTAATTTCAGGACGCCTGAAATTACTAGTGTCTCTCTAAGGTACACTAGTTAGTTTTTAAATTCTCTCAAAAAGTGAAGAATCTTCTTGAACTATGTGAGCTAACTCTGACCATGGAAATGAACAATGTTCATGATTTCTTCGAAATTTTTTTGTATTCCAGACATTAAGGATGAAAGTATATTACACAAAATGTTATTTGCTAAGTAAAAGCACTCTTTGCCTCCTTTTTTGAAAACAGAAAATATGAAATAAACCACTTCTAAACAATATGACAGTAAAAACTGCTGATCAAAAAATGACGCTCACAGTAACCCTGAAGTTCCAGAGTTCAGAAAACAATGCAGAGCAATTACATTTTGAATCTGCAGAAACTTTTCATCCAAAATGGTCACATACTCCTTGAAGATAACCAAAACCTTGTGTCTTCTGTGACTATTTCAAATATTCTCTAGCTCAAGTACGTAGGTCTATGCACTCAACTTTGGCTCATAAAACAGAGTCCCTGTGCTCACATTCATTTTAAAACAAAGGATTCATCTATACGCATCTTCTTGGCTCTAGAAATAGGTCAGGAAGAGGAGGATGTATCACAGGGAACACTGGGGTGGGAGGGAGTCCTTGAGTTTCTGGGGTCTGGAAGATAAGCTTGAGAAGAGAATCAGGGCACAATGCCCGTCAATGTTCCTAATTCACATACGGGTCTAACAGATGTTTTGTACTTATAATGTTTCACACCAGCCACTGTGCTGGATACTCAGAATAAAAAGTATTCCTTGGGGCTTCCCAGGTGGCTCTAGTGGTAAAGAATCTGCCTGCAAATGCAGAAGACTCGAGAGACGTGGGTTTGATCCCTGTGTCAGGAAGATCCCCTGCAGAAGGAAATGGTAATCCGTTCCAGTATTCTTGCCTGGAGAATCCCATGGACAGAAGAGCCTGCGGGTTACAGCCCTTGGGGTCACAAAGAGTCGGACACGACTGAGCACACACACATATACACTGCTTTTGAGGTGGTCTACACCAGTGTTGTCCAACAGAAATACACTGTGAACCACCTAAAGGTTTTCAATTTATTTTTTAATTAACATGAAGTCAAGTCTGCTTTTGAAACACAATTCTGTAAGTTAGGGCACATGAATACTGTATTAGTTTCCCATTGCCACCGTAACAAAATACTGCAAATTGAGTGCAGTAAGCAACACAAATGTTTGATCTTAGAGTTCTGTAGGACAGAAGTCTGACACGATCCTCACTCAGCTAAAACTAAGGCATGGACAGGACTGCACTTCTTTCTGAAGGTTCTGGGTATCACCCCTTTCCTTATTCTTTGCAGCTAGAGGTGCCCCACATCCCTTGGCTTGCGGACCCCTTGCTCCATCTCCAAAGTCAGCAGAGGCAAGCTGAGCCATCCTTCAGTCACATCAGGGTGACTCCTCTTCCCCTCCCTCTCCCACTTTTAAGAACACTTGTAATTACACTGAGCCCATTTGGATAATCCAGTATAATTTTCCTATTTCAAGATCAACGGATTAGAAACTTTAATTCTGCTCACAACTTTAACTCCCCTTGGTCACATAACATAACATATGTACTGGCTCTGGGGATGAGAAGGTGAACGTCTTTGGGGCCCATTATTCTGCCTTCATGAATGCATCGTCATGTATCCACAACCATGGTCAAGATTCTGAACAGTACCAGCCTCCAAAATGACTAGCTGTTTCTCCTCCCTTGTATCCAAATATTCCCCCCAATAAAATCCTGGCAAACACTGATGGGTTGCCCATCCTTTTGTTTGTCTTATCCAGATGTCATATACATAAAGTCAGATAGTAGTAGCCCTTTGAGACTGATTGCTTTAAACTATCAAATAAAGTAGTTGTTTTTCCTCCTTGTGGCAAATATCAATAGTCTGCTCCTTTTTTCTTAAGAGTCTTCTTTCTTTTAGGAATGTACCTTTTATCCTTTCACCCACTAATGGACATTTAGTCATGTCCAATTTTGAAGATTCTGCTTATAAACATCTGTATGTACATTTATTTATAGACAAAAATCATGAATTTTCATTTCTCTTGAATACCCACCCAGTTGTGACACAGGTGGGAAAGAGAGTAAATACATGGTTAACTTTGTAAGAAACTGCCAGGCTGTTTTCCATAGCAGCTGTACCATTTTGCATTCTCACAAGTAATGTATCTCTTCCATAAGTGGAACATCTTCACCAGCAGTTAGCACTGTGCTTTTATTTACTGCAGCCATTCTAATAGGTATATAGTGCTACCCTACTAGGACTTCCCTGGTAGCTCAACTGGTAAATAAACCACCTGAGTAGCTACCCTTCAGTCAGTTCAGTCACTTAGTCCTGTCCAACTCTGCAACCCCATGAACTGCAACATGACAGGCCTCCCTGTCCATCACCAATTCCCGGAGTCCACCAAACCCATGTCCATCGAGTCAGTGATGCCACCCAACCATCTCATCCTTTGTCGTCCCCTTCTCCTGCCCTTGATCTTTCCCAGCATCAGGGTCTTTTCAAATGAGTCAGCTCTTCACATCAGGTGGCCAAAGTATTGGAGTTTCAGCTTCAGCATCAGTCCTTCCAATGAATATTCAGGACTGATTTCCTTTAGGATGGACTGGTTGGATCTCCCTGCAGTCCAAGGGACTCTCAAGAGTCTTCTCCAACACCACAGTTCAAAAGCATCAATTATTTGGCGCTCAGCTTTCTTTATAGTCCAACTCTCACAGCCATACATGACCACTGGAAAAATCATAGCTTTGACTAGACAGACATTTGTTGGCAAAGTAATGTCTCTGCTTTTTAATATGCTGCCTAGGTTGATCATAGCTTTCCTTCCAAGGAGTAAGCGTCTTAATTTCATGGCTGCAATCACCATTTGCAGTGATTTTGGAGCCCAGAAAAATAAAGTCAGCCACTGTTTCCACTGTTTCCCCATCTATTTCCCATGAAGTGATGGGACCAGATGCCATGATCTTAGTTTTCTGAATGTTGAGCTTTAAGCCAACTTTTTCACCCTCCTCTTTCACTTAAACAAGAAGCTCTTTAGTTCTTCTTCACTTTCTGCCATAAGGGTGGTGTCATCTGCATATCTGAGGCTTTAATTTGCATATTTTAATTGTTAATGATGTTAGACATCTTTTCATGTATGTATTTATCATTCATGTATCTTCGTTAGTAAAGAAATGTTCAAATATTTTGCATATTTATTATTGTGCTGTTTGTTTTCTTAATGAGTTTTGAGTGTTCTTCATATACTTTGGATAAATGTTCTTTGTGAGATATTCAGTTTGCAGTTTCTCCTAGTCTGTAATTCTTCACTCTGTAAGTTTTTTGAAGACCAAAAGTTTTAATATAGAAAAAGTATTTGTCAATTTTTCTTTTACACATTGTGCTTCTGATGATGTGGACTTGGCTGGTGGCTCAGACTGTATGGAATCTGCCTGCAATGCAGGAGACCCAGGTTCGATCCCTGGGTTGGGAAGATCCCCTGGAGAAGGAAATAGCAACCCACTCCAGTATTCTTGCCCAGAGAATCCCATGGACAGAAGAGCCTGGTGGGCTACAGTCCATGGGGTTGCAAAGAGTCAGACACGACTGGGTAACTAACACTTGGTCTTTGTTGATGTATCTGAGAGCTCTTTGCTTATTTGCTTTTTAATATGGTGAGTTAAACTATCTCTTGATTGTTAAATAAATCTCGTTCTCTTGAAATATACTTCACTTCACATGGTCATGAGGGATTATCTCATTTTTTAATTGTTGGATTAAAATTGCTAAAATTTTGTTTGGAATTTTTGTACCTGTGTTCCCGAGGGAGAGATATTGGTCTGTCCTTTCTTTTTCATATAATATCTTCGTCTCATTTTGATATCAGGGTTTTGGTTGCTTCAGAGAAAGGGTCCAAAAGTATTGCTTTCTCTTCAATTTTTTGGAAGACTTTGCCTAAAATTGGTATTATTTTTTTCTTAAGTGTTTGACAGAATTCATCAGTGAATCCATCTGGGTCTGGATTTACCTTTAGAAGAAGGTTTTTTGGTTTTTTTTTACCACTAATTCAATCCTTTAAATTATCATGATAAAATAATTATATACCCTAATTATGGGATATAATTCAATTCAGGCTGGATATAAAATTCAGTTCAGGATATAATTTAGGGGTGTTCAGTTTATCTATTTCTTCTTGGTTCAGCCTTGGTAATTTGGGGCTTTCAAGGAGCTTGCCTATTTCATCTAGGTTGTCAAACTTACTGGCATAAAAGTTTTCATGGGGCTTCCCTGGTGGCTCAGGGGTAAAGAATGCACCTCCCAGTGCAGCAGATATGGGTTTGATTCATGATCTGGGAACATCCCACATGCCGAGGAGCAACTAAGCCCATGTGAAGAACTATTGAGCCTGAGCTCTAGAGCCTGGAAGTCACAGCCACTGAGCCCTCTGGCCCTAGAACCCATTGCAACAAGAGAGGCCACCGAAATGAGAAGCCCACATACCTCAGCTGAAGATTAACTCCCACTTGCTGCAGCTAGAGAAAAGCCCATGCAGCAATGAAGACCCAGCATTGCCAAACATTAATTAATTTAAAATTATTTTAAAAACTCATTCATAATTTTCCCTGTTGTTCAGTCCCTAAGTTGTGCCCATCTCTTTGTGACCACATGAACTGCAGCACGCCAGGCTTGTCCTTTAGCATCTCCTGGAGTTTGATCAGATTCATGTCCTCGAGTCAGTGATGCTAACTAACCATCTTATCCTCTACCACCTCCTTCTCCTTTTGCCTTCAATCTTTCTCAGCATCAGGGTCTTTTCCAATGAGTTGGTCACCAATACTTCATGTGGCCAAAGTATTGGAGCTTCAGCTTCAGTATCAGTCTTTCCAGTGAATATTCAAGGTTGATTTCCTTTAGGATTGTCTGGTTTAATCTCCTTGCTGTCCAAGGGACTCTCATAAGTCTTCTCCTGCACCACAGTTCAAAAGCATCCATTCTTCAGTGTTCATCCTTCTTTATTTAGATGTGTGTTATTTGGTTTACAAACATGCCAGAATTTTCCATAGATCTTTCTGCTGTTGATTTCTATTTTAATTCCATTGTGATAAACATTCTTGTATGTGTGTGTTAGTCGCTCAGTTGTGTCTGACTCTTTGCGACCCAAGGGATTCAATCTTGCCAGGCTCCTCTGTCTGTAGGATTCTCTAGGCAAGAATACTGGAGTGGGTCGCCATCCCCTCCTTCAGGGGGTCTTCTCGACCCAAGGATGGACCCCAGGACTCCTGCATTGCAGGCAGATTCTTTATCATCTGAGCCAGGGTAGCCCAAACACTCTTAGTATGACTTTAATCCTATTAAATTTATAAATGCTTTCATTATAACACAGAATATAGTCTGTCTTAGGAATGCCCCATGTTCACATGAAAAGAATGTTTTAAATATTACAAAGAATGTTTCTTTATACTTACTGATTTTTGGCCTTCCTCACCTATCAATTATTGAAATAGAGGCATTGAAATTTCTAACTATAATTGTGAATATGCCAATTTGTTCTTTCATTTCTACCATTATTTTTTTCCTTTATGTATGTTGAAGTTATATTATTAGATAAGTAAATCTTTTATGATTATTATGTCCTCTTGAGGAAATTATCCCTTTATCACTGCAGAATAGCCTTCTCTATCTCTGATGATATTTGCTCTAAAGTATTTGTCTATGAATACACTGTTTGGTATTAACACACCCACTTGATCTTTTTTTGCTTACTATTATCATAATGCATCATTTACCAAATTTGACTTTATTCTACTTTGAATCTTTGTATTTAAAATGGGTTTCACATAGGCAGCATATAATTGGGTCATTATTTTTTTCACCAATCTGAAAATATGTGCCTTTTAATGGAAGTGGGGTAGGGGAATTATACCACCTACATTCAGTATAATTATTGGTAATAATTAAGTTTATCACTTTGTAAGTTGTTTTGCTATTTATCCCATTAGATCTTTGTATCCTTTTCCCATTTTTCTGCCAATAACCCATGGGTTTTTAAATAAATGCTTTAAAAATTTTTTTAAATTTATTTTATTTTTTTAAATTTATTTTAATTGGAGGCTAATTACTTTACAATGTTGTAGGGTTTTTTTTGCCATAAATTGACATGAATCAGCCATGGGTGTACATGTGTTCCCCTTCCTGAACCCCCTTCCCACCTCCCTCCCCATCCCATCCCTCTGGGTCATCCCAGTGCACCAGCCCAGAGCACCCTGTCTCATGCATCAAACCTGGACTGGCGATCTGTTTCACATATGGTAATATACATGTTTCAATGCTATTCTCTCAGATCATCCCACCCTCACCTTCTCCCACAGAGTCCAACAGTCTGTTCCTTGGGAAGGGAGGTGGGAGGGGGGTTCTGGATGAGGAACACATGTGCACCTGTGGCTGATTCATGTCAATGTATGACAAAAACCACTACAATACTGTAAAGTAATTAGCCTCCAACTAAAATAAATTAATTAATTAGAAAAAAAAGTCTGCTCTTAATCTCTGTGTCTCTTTTCCTGTCTCGCATATAGGGTCATCATTACCATCTTTCTAAATTCCATATATATGTGTTAATTTACTGCATTGGTGTTTTTCTTTCTGACTTCACTCTGTATAATAGGTTCCAGTTTCATCCACCTCATTAGATCTGATTCAAATGCATTCTTTTTAATAGCTGAGTAATATTCCATTGTATATATGTACCATAGCTTTCTTATCTATTCATCTGACGATGGACATCTAGGTTGCTTCCATGTCCTGGCTATAGTAAACAGTGCTGCAATGAACACTGGGGTACACGTGTCTCTCAGTTCCAGTTTCCTCGTTATGTATGCCCAGCAGTGGGATTGCTGGGTCATACAGTAGTTCTATTTCCAGTTTTTTAAGGAATCTCCACACTGCTCTCCATAGTGGCTGTACAAGTTTGCATTCCCACCAACAGTGTAAGAGGGTTCCCTTTTCTCCACACCCTCTCCAGCATTTATTGCTTGTAGACTTTTGGATTGGAGAAGGCAATAGCACCCCACTCCAGTACTCTTGCCTGGAAAATCCCATGGACGGAGGAGCCTAGTGGGCTGAAGTCCATGGGGTCACTAAGAGTCAGACACGACTGAGCAACTTCACTTTCACTTTTCCTCTCATGCACTGGAGAAGGAAATGGCAACCCACTCCAATGTTCTTGCCTGGAGAATCCCAGGGACTGGGGAGCCTGGTGGGCTGCCGTCTATGGGGTGGCACAGAGTTGGACACGACTGAAGTGACTTAGCAGCAGCAGACTTTTGGATAGCAGCCATTCTGACTGGCGTGAGATGATACCTCATTGTGGTTTTGATTTGCATTTCTCTAATAATCAGTGATGCTGAGCATCTTTTCATGTGTTTGTTAGCCATCTGTAAGTCTTCTTTGGAGAGATGTCTGTTTAGTTCTTTGGCTCATTTTTTGATTGGGTCACTTATTTTTCTGGAATTGAGCTGCAGGAGTTGCTTGTATATTTTTGAGATTAATTCTTTGTCAGTTGCTTCATTTGCTATTATTTTCTCCCATTCTGAAGGCTGTGTTTTCAACTTGCTTATAGTTTCCTTCATTGTGCAAAAGCTTTTAAGTTTAATTAGGTCCCATTTGTTTATTTTAGCTTTTATTTCCATTACTCTTGAGGTGGGTCATAGAGTATCCTTCTGTGATTTACATCAGAGAGTGTTTTGCCTATGTTTTCCTCTAGGAGTTTTATAGTTTCTGGTCTTACATTTAGATCTTTAATACATTTTGAGCTTATTTTTGTGTATGGTATTAGAAAGTGTTCTAGTTTTATTCGTTTACAAGTGGTTGACCAGTTTTCCCAGCACCACTTGTTAAAGCGATTGTCTTTTCTCCATTGTATATTTTTGCCTTCTTTGTCAAAGATAAGGTGTCCATAGGTGCGTGGATTTATCTGTGGGCTTTCTATTTTGTTCCATTGATCTATGTTTCTGTCTTTGTGCCAGTATCATACTGTCTTGATGACTGTGGCTTTGTAGTAGAGCCTGAAGTCAGGCAGGTTGATTCCTCCAGTTCCATTCTTCTTTCTCAAGATTGCTTTGGCTATTCGCGGTCTTTTGTATTTCCATACAAACTGTGAAATTATTTGTTCTAGTTCTCTGAAAAATACAACTGGTAGCTTGATAGGGATTGCATTGATTCTATAGATTGCTTTGGGTAGTATACTCACTTTGATTCACCATTGAAGTGAAAGAATAAAATATTTAGGAATGAATCTACTTAAAGAAACAAAAGACCTATATATAGAAAACTATAAAACACTGATGAAAGAAATCAAAGATAACACAAATAGATGGAGAAATAAATGCTTTAATTTTAAAATGTTTCAGAGTTCTCTGATAGCTCTTTTATATTGATTTCTAATTTAATTCTGAACAGTGAGATAATACTATTACACATTATTTCACTTTTTAAAAAATTGTTAAGTTTTGTTTATGGCCCAGAATTTACCTTGGTGAATGTTTCAAAAGCACATAGAAAGAATGTGCACTCTTACATGGTCAGCTGGAGGGTTCTGTGTCAATGAAGGATGATGTTGATGGATAGAATTTTTCAATTTATCTTTGCTGAGTTTTTGTCTAAATGTTCTATCAAATCCTGAGAATTAAGTTTATAGTTGGCAAGAACCATTGTGAATTTGTCTACTTCTTTTTTCAGCTTTATCATTTTTTGCTTCATGTATTTTGGCCCTTTTTTACTAGGTTAGGATCACATTTAGGATTCTTCTTATGTCTTCTTGATGAAGACATCTGCTTATTTATGGTAATCTTCCATAACTGTTCCAGTTCTCTTTTAAATGGGTTTGCATGGTATATCTTTTTCTGTTCTTTTAGCCTGGCTATATCATTTTATTAATGCATCTAATTGGGTATTAATTTTTTATCTGATCTGATAAATGGATTAGGTTTACCATTTAACCATCTGTTTTCTCTTTGCTCCCTCCCTTTTTTATTCTTAATTCCCTTTTTCTTGCTGCTTTTGGATTATTTGCACAGTTTTAATACTTACATAAATTCATCTATTGACTTTTTTTTACTGTATCTCTTAAATAGTCATATTTTTTAAAGAGTTTTGAGAGAAAAAAATAGTCTTTTATATTTACTCAAGTATTTCCATTCATTTTTCCTCTTCCTTTATTCCTGATGTTTCCAGTTCCTTTCTGGTATTATTTCACTTCAGCCTGAAAACTCTTGTTAGCATTCCTTTTATTGTTAAGTCTACTGGTGACAAACCATCTTAGTCTTCCTTCACCTGAAAATGTGTCTCTTTTGTCTTCATTCCTGAAGGATATTTTCTCTGGATAAAGGTTCTAGGTGGACTGTTTATTATTTTTGTTATTCTTTCAAGCAAAATGTTATTCCAGTTTACTGGCATCCATGATTTTTGATAAGAAATCTGTAGTCATTTGAATCATTGTTACCCTATAATATGTCTTGCTTTTCTCTGGCTACTTTCAAGTTATTTTTATTCTTTATTTTGATTTTCAGTAGTTTTATTATTATATGTATGAGATGGCTTTCTCTGAGTTTATTTTTTTTTTTTTTTATTCATTGAGCCTCTTAAATTAAAGCCTAGTAAATTTCTTTGAGTTTATCCTTTTTTTTTTTTTTTATTGAGCCTCTTAAATTAAAGCCTAGTAAATATATGACTTTAGACAAATGTGGGAAGTTTTCATTCATTATTTCTAAAAAAATTTTTTTTTCCCGCATCAAACTCTTTTTCCTTTTCTCTAGGACTCAATGACATGACCTGTTGATATTGCCTCATGAGATACTAAGGCTCTATTCATTTTCTTTTTATCTTTTTTATGTTCTTCAGATGGTTTTATTGCCACTGGACTCTTTGCTGTCTTATTTCCATCCTGTGGAAGCCTGTTCAGTGTACATCTTTATTTCAGATATGGCATTTTTAAGTTGTCAAATTTCCACTTGGTACTTATAAAAATTATGTCTATTTCTCTACTGATAATTTAAAGAGTGTTAACTTTACCTCACTGAGTATGGTTATAATGGCTGCTTTTAAGTCTCTGCCTGACAATTCTAAGACTTAGGTCATCTTGTGTTTTGCATTTATTTATGGTCATTTCCCTTGAGTATTTGTCAGATTTTTGTGATTTTTAGCATGATGTCACATAATTCTGGATTGCATCCAGCAGATTTTTTTCTTGCAAGTTTCTAGGTCCTTTTAAAATCCTCTGAGGAATGCTGATTTCCTTTTTAAACTGGTAATCAACATGATAAGCCTGAGACTGCCAAGAAGTTTCACCTTCAGTGGTGATGGTCTCAAAGTCAATTCTTTTTTCAGAATGTACTATGTGACTTTGGAGTGCTTGGTTACATGTTCTGCTTGGAGAATAGCCTGAGATTTGGGTCATGGCTCAGACGGTAAAGCATCTGCCTGCAATGTGGGAGACCCAGGTTCGATCTCTGAATCAGAAAGATCCCCTGGAGAAGGAAATGGCAACCCACTCCAGTACTCTTGCCTAGAAAACTCCATGGATGGGGGAGCCTGGTGGGCTACAGTCCATGGTGTCACAAAGAGTCGGACATGACTGAGTGACTTCACTTTCTTTCTTTATCGTTGCAGTTCATCCTCACGGCCTTTGCTATGCTTTGGTAGAACTATCCCCAAACACCCAAGTTGAAGAAGAAGTTGTATCATCACATATCCAGTATTTGGAAACCCAGTTTTCCAGCTCTCCTCTGAGTCTCCTGCTACACTCTAATTCCCAGCCCCTCTTCATTCTGGTTCCTCCAGTCGGCAAGCTAGAGTCTCCTCAGTCCCCTCCCACGGTGTTGTGCAGCGCTGTGTAAGCGGGGCTGCTCCGAGGTTAAGTGGCAAAAGTAGACAGACAAACATAGCATGGATTTACACACCTTTTAGACAACAGGGCTTTACGGTTTTGTGGTCCTTTTCTGGTTCTTCTAGCTCAAAGACAACGCTTGAAATATATTTATTACATTACTTTTCTTGTACTACACATCTTGGAAATTGGGTGCATATTTTTCAGTTACAGTGTATTTCTATTTAGGCTAGTTACATTTCAAGTGCTCAATAACCACATGTGGCTAGCGGCTACCATATTGAACAGTATAAGTCTAGGCTCTAAGGCAATGCTTCTCAAACTTTAGGCTGTACAGAGTATCTTCTTAATTTTTAAAAAATTATTATTATTATTATTATTATTTTACTTTACAATATTGTATTGGTTTTGCCATACATCAACATGCATCCACCATGGGTGTACATGTGTTCCCTATCCTGAACCCCCCTCCCACATCCCTCCCCATGATTCAGTAGATTTCTGGAGGGACTCAGGTCTTCTAATGATACTGGCTATGCACTTTGAGCCAAATGCTTTAGAGGTACATCTGTTACTTCTTGAAGTAATTCTATATTCCAGCTACCTGTATAGTTCTATAGGACACTTCCTATATGACGGTTCTGTATCTACATTTCTGCCCTGGTAATATCACATGTCTATGTACTTTCAGGCCTTCCCTATCTTGGGAAATACACTGCTTTGGTATTGGCCACTATCTACTTGTGTGTGTTTTTTTTAATAACATATAAAACATTCCTGAAGGAACAAATTAGAGAAATGACTTCTGTCAGGGCCTATCTTTTAAAAAAAATATTTACTTATTTATTCATTTGTTTCTGGCTGCATTGGGTCTCTTAGTTGTGGCATGTGGGATCTTCATTGCAGAATGTGGGATCAGGCTTCTCTTTAGCTGGGGTACACAGGCTTAGTTGCCCAGAGGCATGTGGCATCTTCCCAGATCAGAGATGTGAACCCCATGTCCCTGTATTGGAAGGCAGATTCTTAACCACTTGACCACCAAGGAAGTCCACGTTAACAATTCTACCTCCTTAGCCTTGGTGGAGCCTGATAGGTTGGTAGATGGAGGAAAGAAGATTATGTGGTCCTCATCCTATTGTCCCTGAGCTTCCCTTGTAGCTCAGTTGGTAAAGAATCTGCCTGCAGTGCAGGAGACCCGGGTTCGATTCCTGGGTTGGGAAGATTCCCTGGAGAAGGGAATGGCAACCCACTCCAGTATTCTTGCCTGGAGAATCCCATGGACAGAGGAGCCTGGCAGGCTATAGTCCATGGGGTTGCAAGAGTTGGACACAACTTAGTGACTAAACCACCATCATCCTATTGTTGAAGCATTTCTACAAAGAACAGATCAATCATCTTTCTTCTTTTTCTATATTATAGATAATCACCAAAAACCATTTTGGAGTGCTTCTACGGTAAACTTGCTTGGGAGCCTAGCCATAAGATGACAAATAAATATGAATTGCATTTATTTAAGAACTTAGCCTTCCTATTAATTCTCCCCTTCATCCTGCGTGCTTCTCTTATTTGGGTATGATACACTCACTTCTTCAATGTCTACAATGTAAGAAAACTTAGAGCAGAAGGGAACAGAATTTTCTAAGATGCATAACCACGGCCAGCCCTGAGTTTTGGTGAGGAACCATCATGCATAACCTCAAATAAAAGAGCCTCTTGATGAAAGTGAAAGAGAAGAGTGAAACAACTGGCTTAAAACTCAACATTCAAAAAACTAAGGTCATGGCATCTGGACCCATCACTTCATGGCAAATAGATGGGGAGACAATGGAAACAGTGGCAGAATTTATTTCCTTGGGCTCCAAAATCAATGTGGACAATGACTGCTGCCATGAAACAAAAAGATGTTTGCTCCTTGGAAGAAAAGCTATGACCAACCTAGATAGTCTATTAAAAAGCAGAGAGATCACTTTGCCAACAAAGGTCCATATAGTCAAAGCTATGGTTTTTCCAGTAGTAATGTATGGATGTGAGAGTTGGACTGTAAAGAAGACTGAGCACCAAAGAACTGATGATTTCAAACTGTGGTGCTGGAGAAGACTCTTGAGAGTCCCTTGAACAGCAAGAAGATCAAACCAGTCAATCCTAAAGGAAATCAACCCTGAATATTCATTGGAAGGACTGATGCTAAGGCTGAAGCTCCAATATTTTGGACACCTGAAGTACTGGTGTCTGACTCATTGGAAAACACCCCGATGCTGGGAAAGATTGAGAACATGAAAAGAAAGGGGCAACCGAGGATGAGATGGTTGGATGGCATCACTGACTCAATGGACACGAGTTTGAGCAAGCTCTAAGAGATGATGAAGGAAAGGGAAGCCTGGTCTGCTGCAGTCCATGGGGCCACAAAGAGTCGGACATAACTGAGGGACTGAGCAAAAACAACATCATGCATAAGGGACCAGCTTTTAAAACATGTACACAGTCTGTGGGACTTCCCTGGTGGGTCAGTGGCTAAGACTCTGTGCTCCCAATGCAGGGACCCTGGGTTCCATCCCTGGTCAGGGAACTACATCCCCCACGCTGCAACTAAAATAGATCCTGCATCCTATAATAAGACCTGGTGCAGTCAAACACATAAATACTTTTAAAAAAATTTTAAACATGTATACAGTAGATCTCAATAATTATTTCCCTGAAGCAAAAAAGGAAACCACTATTACTACTACTGTTCACAGACCAATTTTTTAAAAAATTGTTCACATACTTATTTAACCATAATATGTACGAATCAAAATCCTGGATATTTTAGACCATAGATAAGTTACTGAATTTCTAGAAGATGTGACATCATCATCTCTTAAGAGTTAGGAAACCATATGGAGACTCCTCCTTTAAGTTACTAAGGTGCAATTTTAAGCACTATTCCTCTCCTTTGAGGAAGGTCTGCAGAAAGATCATTAACCACACACAAGCAGTGGAACAACCTATCTGGCCTGTAAGAACTCAGGCACAGTGGTCTCAGGGAACAGCCTGGACCCTGGCTCTGGTTTCTGTTTTTTCTTGTGCTGTTTAAGGGAAAAGAAGAACCTGGCAATCTCCAACCTAACAAGTTACCACTGTGCTACTTGGCACTCTGAACTACTGGGAGACGCTGTGTACTGGGAGTCAGGCAGGAAGTTTTCCTCAGGACATCTTGAACTTGAATCTAATCTGTATGACACAGGTTACTTTACTTAACCTCTGGATTGAGAAGCAAGTGCTTTAAGTAACCCTCTAGAAGGAAGAGCTTGAGAAGTCCAAATAGGGTTAGAAGATACAATCATGCTCACGTAATCGATCTGACCTGGTGTTTAAAAAAAAATAAAAAGCAATATTAAAATGTCAATGGTACCCCACTCCAGTACTCTTGCCTGGAAAATCCCTTGGACGCAGGAGCCTGGTAGGCTGCAGTCCCTGGGGTCGCTAAGGCTCGGACACGACTTAGCAACTTCACTTTCACTTTTCACTTTCATGCATTGGAGAAGGAAATGGCAACCCACTCCAGTGTTCTTGCCTGGAGAATCCCAGGGATGGGGGAGCCTGGTGGGCTGCCATCTATGGGGTCGCACAGAGTCGGACACGACTGAAGTGACTTAGTAGCAATAGCAGCAGTATTAACAGGTTTCTGGAAGAATTTGGGCTGGCTACAAATAACACTTTGAGATTAGAAGAAAAGGGCAATCAGAAAGGCCAAAAGGCTTTTTTATGTCTAAAACACGAACATCTTCATAACACAAAGATGTGAGTGCTGGTAGTTTGGGGCTGGGGGGTTGGGGCGATTCCAGGAAACAAGAGAAGGCAAAGAAGGAAGCCAACACTAGGTACATTATAGGCAGATGACCTCTGTGAGCAATCAGCTCCATCCAACCGGGGACATCTGGGATGAGGGTGGGTTGCACCCCACCCAGAGTGGTCTCACCTGAAGGGGGAAGACTGAGACCTGCCCACGTGGACAGGGACTTCAGCCTAATTCTGACCTGCTCTGTGAATGGCCGAGCCTGGTTTCCACTGACAGAGAGGGTGCTCGGGAAGACAGTCAGAGGTGCTCACAGTGAGGAGCGGTCAGTGCCCAGGGGAAGAGGGGACCAGGAGACACAGGCTTCATGACAGTCCTCCAGGGGGGCCAGTGTGCAGGGCAGTCAGGGGAGGCTGACCCAGTCCTCCACACAGGCCACAGAAAGATGTCAAGAAGGACAAGGCAGGAAGGACCGTCATTTAACTGTCTCTTTACTATGCAATCTTGCTACGTACCAAATCAACCCTGAACACCAGATCGCTCGACTTTTCGGTTTTAACATACACATTGCCAATAACTAACACAGTTAAATAAATGTCCTTTTCTTTCTTTCTTTTTCCTCCATCAGTGGATATATTTACGGTGGCTCAGTTGTTTAAGAGTATCATTTACAATGTTTCTATTCTAACTCAAGCCAGAAAAAGAGCAGTTTGCTCAGCCTTTTATCTCCATTATAATGTTTAAAAAGATCATCTGTCTCTATGCCCTACAGTCTCCCTTAGTTCTACATTTACTGGAAGCAACCAACCCTGGTGATGGCCTATTTAACACCAGTACAAAACCTAGGAGGCTTAATTGAAAGCACTGGCATTCAAACTGTATTTAGTAGCTTTCAGGGAAAAACAGAACAAAACTGTCTTTTAAAAACAATACTTAATGGAGCCCATGGGTCTTGGGGGATGGAACCCCAAGGAGCAAGACTGCAAAGAGCAGGGAGAGGATGCTCGGTCATCAGCAGCTGCAACTGGTGACAACCTAGCAATGTAGAGTTGAGAAACTGTTAATAGTTTAGGTAAGGACTGTCAAAATATGATGAAAACCGTCCCTTTTCCAGTTAATAACAGAAGGGATTATAGCACTGACCCGTTCCTTTTTTTATACCTGGTAATTATTCAGGGGATTTTCTGTCACTGTACTGCTTAACAACACCTCTCAGTCATTACCCATTGTTTCGCATTAATGTCATTTCCCCATAATATACAGAATAAGAAGGTCTGTATCGCTATAATTTCTACCTCCTTGAAACTGAAACAAAGCCAGTGCATTTTTATACAATTATACCTTCAGTGCTTAGAATGTCCATTTCTGAGTCGCTAAGGAAATGCATTAAAAATAATAATAAAATTAAATACACCAAATGAGAGCCTCATGCAGAATTCACTGTATCCCTGTGACCATTTCAGGTAAGCTAGGAGACATTTCCATGTTGACTCCATTTTCAGGCTAACACATTATAAAATTGCAGAGGCACTTTTATCAACAAAGATATCAAAATGTTAACCCTTCTTCCTCAAAATAATTCTCAAAATTACAATTACAATTAAAATTACAATTTTGTAATTACAAAAGTAAATTACAATTTACTTCTACTTGATCATTTTACTGATCTCAACATTCCAACATATGGAGATACTAAACATCCTTAGTGAGCAAATAAATGATTAAAATAACAAGAAACACAAAAGACCCACAAAGACTGAGTACACTAGCTGGATGATCTTGGATAGATATTACATATCCAGTGAAGAACAATGTGAGTAGTTATGCTCTCTCCATTTATACGTTTAGCCATGACAAAAACATTTATTTAACTCCAACTCTGTGTGTAGAACTGTGCTAGGCCTTTAGGAATCACAAAGGAATATCCTATTTCCTTTCTATATTTTTCTCCACTGCACTTGCAGACACTGCATCAGATGATGCTCTCACTGAGCTTTTGTCCCTTGTCATTCGTCTGTCTCCCCTAAAAGATTTGTGGACATCCTAACCCCTCGTACTTCAGAATGTACCCTTCTTCGGAAGTAGGCACTTTATCAAGATGATCAAGGAAAAATGAAGTCATTGGAGTGGACCCTAAGCCAAAGGGTATCCTCATAAAAAGGGGAGATGTGCACAGAGGGAAGACAGAATGAAGACATGGTGTGAACAGGTGGACATGGAGAAGACAGGTGTGTACACAGGCCTGGAGCAGGGCACCTGCAAACTGAGAAAGTTGACGATTGCCAGCAGCCCCCTGGAAGCAGGAGGAGGCGAGGATGGATGCCTCCCCAGTTTCAGAGGTGGACTACACCTTAATTTAGGACTTCCCGCCTCCAGAACTGTGAGATGATTCATTTCTCCTTGTCTAAGCCACCCAGTTTGTGATATTTTGTTACAGTAGCCCCACAAAAGGAATACATCCCTTTGCCCCATTACTTCAGTCCACAATGGAGCACCTTATATCACACAATTATTTGCCTGAGAGCTTTCCCTAGCTGTGGGACTAACTATTGCAGAGGGGCCCAGGAACTGATAGGAGCTGATGGGAGGGTAGACAGGCCAGGCCTTTCCCTCCTTGGTTGGGATCACTCTGGGGAATGCACCCTGCACTGCTTCCCAGGGCTCCCCAACAGGATCAAGCTCCACTTGTCCATAGGGTAGAACCTGCTGGAAAATGTCCCCTCTGGCGGCTCCTCTCTTTGCGGCCCCAGTTTCCCACCCACGTACTGGTGTGTCTCAGAAACATTCTCCGTGCACATGAATCCAGGCCTCCAGGTATTCTTGTGGGGGAGCCAGCCTGAAACAGAGCACTTCTGGAGCTCAGGGTGCCTCTTCAGACCGAGAACAGTGTCTAGGCAGTGGTTGGGGTTAGAAGTATATGCAGTGATGTAAGAATCACTGAAGTAAGGCACACATTACTTGCCCTCAGAGAATCTACAAGGTTTGAATGAATTGCAGAGCAAGAGAGGAAGACCAAATGAATAGTTGAAGAGAACTGTAAAGAGGCTGCAGGAGAGTTTGCAGTTCCATGATAAATGAGGAACCTGGAAAGCAAGTGATGTGGAGGATTCTGGGGATGGAGAGAAGCTGGGGCCCTGATGGAAGCAGGGAGCCTGGGGCCCTGATGGAAGGGAGGAGCCTGGGGCACTGATGGAAGAGGGGAGTCTGGGGCCCTGATGGAAGGAGCGAGCCTGGAGCCTTGATGGAAGGGGGGAGTCTGGGGCCTTGATGGAGGGAGAGAGTCTGGGGCCCTGATGGAAGGGAGGAGTCTGGGCCCTGATGGAAGGAGGGAGCCTGGGGCCCTGATGGAAGGAGGGAGCCTGGGAACCCCCAGGCAGCTCAGAGGTTTCCTGAAGGGCAGCAGCCTCCCTTCTGAGGACAGTTGCCTCCCACTCAGTATTTGTAGGTTTCACTCCAAATTCTAACTCCTAGATCTTCTTCAGTAGAAAGGGCCAACCCTAAAGCAATGTAATCATTGTCCCAAACACAAGGTATACCAGCACCAAGTACCATAATTATTTAGGGGCTGAACCAAGAACAGAACTGAGGTATCTTTTAAGAGGGCACTTGATTTGGTTCTGCTTAATTCAAATCCATGTGCATTCTCCAAATATACACACTAATATTCAGCAGTTCTTCAACTTGAATGGCATAAAACTTAAAGGAAGCTCACTTACTGTGCAATTTAGGGGAACCACACAGAAGGAAATCTATAGAGACGATTCAAAACAGACAATTTAAAAAATACTTCACTGCTTTTACTACTATTAATTTCTATCTCCATCCATCATTAACACTCCCCTATAAAACCTGTAAGTATACAAGCAGGCATTCTGTCCAGGGTTTACTTGAACTATCTCTTTTAATCACTGTAACTACCCTGAGGCAGGAATTCTATACACTTCAGCAGATGAAGAAATCTGAGTTGAAAAGAGCAGAGCTGAGATTCAGACTCAGCTCTGTCTGATTTCAGGTATAAAAATGCTGGGCATTGTATGTAATATGAGTGTTTTCTTCATCTTTGTAATGTTTCCAATTGTTCTGTTCAAGGAGCCAGATGCAGATCTTGAAGGGTGTGAGTTATTTACCTGTTAGGAAGCGAACTCACAGGTCTGCAGTTCAGCACATATCAGGAAAGGCAAGATATTCTGACACTGTTTTCCAAAGATGGAGAGTCTTCCTACAACGTGGCATGACACTCCTCCGGCTGTGTCTCCTCCCTTGAACTTGAGTAAACCTTGTAAGTGTCTTGGTAAATAGACTGCAGTACATGTGTGATGTGTGATTTCTGAGACTAGGTAGTAAAGGCAGTATGGCTTTGTCTGATGCAATCCTTTGGGGTGTGTGCTCTGAGAACACTGTGCCAATATGTAAGAAGTTCAACCACATTGAGGCTACAACATAGGGGAGACCATGTGGACATCTCGCACTGAAAGAGATAGCCCTGCCCCAGGAGCCCGGATCTTACCAGCCCCAACTGTTTCAGCTTCTCAGCAAGACACATGTGGGAGTGGATCTCAAGATGATTACAGCATCCAGACTCATTTACAGCACAAACCAAATGAGGCAGAGACAGCTATTCTCTATTGAGCTCTACCCCAAATAAATTCTTCTGTTGTCTTAAACCACTACATTTGGGGGGTAATTTGTAGAACAATAACAGGATTACCAAGCAAAGGTACATAACTAAGAGAAAGTTACTATAATGTAAATAATTATCTCTCCTAAAGTATTTCATCCCTGAAAATGCATAAAGGAAGACGCCAAAATGGGTATTTTATATTTCTTTTCCCTGTTTATGGCATAACTTTTCTCTGCCCTGGCTCTATGAGATATGATTCATATATAACATTGCATAATTTTAAGGTATACAATGTGATAATTTGATACATGTATATATTGTGAAATGTTTACTACAATAAGGTCAGTTAACACACCCTTCACATAATTTACTATTTTGTTGTTGTTGTTATAGTAAAAACATTAAAGCTCTACTCTTACAGCAACTTTCAAGTATATTGTATAGTTTTGTTAACTATTAGAGAAGGAGAACCAAAGAAGTTCTCACACTGTTACAAAAGTTGTAGGGCCCACAACAGAGTCCCCAACCTGGGGATCTGGTAAAGGGACTAAGAACCCCAGGGAATTTAACTTTGGAGGCCAGTGGGATTTGATTGTGGAACTTCCACAAAACTGGGGAGACAGACTCCTGGAGGGCACAAACAAAACCTGTGTGCACCAGGACCCAGGAGAGAGGAGCAGTGACTCCACAGGAGGTTGAGCCAGACTTGCCTGTGAGTGTCCAGGAGTCTCTGGTGGAGCCGTGGGTCGACAGTGGCCTGCTGCAGGGTCAGGGGCACTGAACACAACAGTCTTGGGAGCCACCGTGGTGTGCTGGCCTAAGTTCTTTAGAAGGAGGTCACCATTTCTGCCATTACCTCTACCATAGTTTCACCTCAGGCCAAACTACAAGGAGGGGACATGGCCCCATCCATCAACAGAAAATTGGATTAAAGATTTGCTAGTCGTGGCCCTGTCCATCAGAGCAAGATCCAGATTCCCCCACAGCCAGTCCCTTCCATCAGGAAGCTTCCACAAGCCTTTTATTCTTGTTCATCAGAGGACAGAAAGAATGAAAAATGCAGTCACAGAAAACTGACCAAATTGATCACTTGGATCACAATCTTGTCTAATTCAATGAAATTATGAGCCATGACAATGTAGGGCCACCCAAGATGGAAAGGTCATGGTGGAGAGTTCTGACAAAACGTGGTCCACTGAAGAAGGGAATGGTAAACCACTTCAGTATTCTTGTCTTGAGAGCCCCATGAACACTATGAACAGGCAAAAAGATAGGACACTGAAAGATGAACTCCAGAGGTCGGTAGGTGCCCCAATATGATACTGGAGAAGAGCGGAGAAATAGCTCCAGAAAGAATGAAGAGGCTGAGCCAAAGCGAAAACAGCGCCCTGCTGTGGATATGAATGGTGATGGAAATAAAAAGTCTGATTCCGTAAAGAACAATACTGCACAGGAACCTGAAATGTTAGGTCCATGAATCACTATAAATTGGAAGTGGTCAAACAGGAGATGTCAACAGTGAACATCAACATTTTAGGAATCAGTGAACTAAAATGGACTGCAATGGGCAAACTTAATTCAGATGACTATAATGTCTACTATGAAAGGCAAGAATCTCTTAGAAGACATGGAGTAGCCATCATAGGCCACAAGAGTCTGAAATGCAGTACTTGGGTGCAAATTCAGAAATGACAGAATGACCTCTGCTCGTTTCCAAGACAAACCATTTAATATCACAGTAATTCAAGTCTATGCCCCAACTAGTAATGCTGAAGAAGCTGGAGTTGAACAGTTATATGAAGATCTATAAAACCTTCTAGATCTTACACCAAAAAAGATATCGTTTTCAAAACAGGGGACTGGAATTCAAAAGATTTCAATCAAGAGGAAGTCAAGAGACACCTGGAGTAACAGGCAAGCTTGGCCTTGGAGTGAAAAATGAAGCAGGGCAAAGGCTAACAGTTTTGCCAAAAGAAGGCACTGGTCATAGTAAACACATTCTTCCAACAACACAAGAGAAGACTCTATACATGGATATCACCAGATGGTTGATGGAAATCAGATTGATTATATTCTTTGCAGCCAAAGGTGGAGAAGCTCTACTCTACACAGTCAGCAAAAACAAGACTGGGAGTTGACTGTGGTTCAGATCATGAACTTCTTATTGCAAAATTCAGAAGTAAATTGAAGAAAGTAGGGAAAACCTCTAGACCATTCAGGTAGGACCTAAATCAAATCCCTTGCAAGTATACAATGGAAGTGACAAATAGATTCAAGGGATTAGATCTGACAGAGTCCCTGAAGAACTATGGACGTAACGTTGTACAGGACGCAGTGATCAAAACCATCTGCAAGAAAAAAAAATTCAAAAAGGCAAAATGGTTGTCTGAGGAGGCCTTACAAATAGCCGAGAAAAGAACTGAAAGGCAAAGGAGAAGAGGGAAGATATACCCATTTGAATGCAGAGTTCCAAAGAATAGCAAGGAAAGATAAGAAAGCCTGCCTAAGTGATCAATGCAAAGAAAGAGATGAAAACAATAGAATGGGAAAGGCTAGAGATCTCTTCAAGAAAATTAGAGATACCAAGGGCACATTTCATGTAAAGATGGGCACAATAAAGGACAGAAATGGTATGGACCTAACAGAAGCAGAAGACATTAAGAAGAGGTGGTAAGACTACACAGAAGAACTATACAAAAAAGATCTTCATGATCCAGATAACCATGATAGTGTGATCACTCATCTAGAGCCAGACACCCTGGAATGAGAAGTCAAGAGGGCCTTAGGAAGCATCACAACAAAGCTAGTGGAGGTGATGGAATTCCAGATGAGCTATTTCAAATTCTAAGATGATGTTGTAAAAGTGCTGCACTCAATATGCCAGCAAATTTGGAAAACTCAGCATTGGCCAAGGACTGGAAAAGATCAGTTTTCATTCCAATCCCAAAGAAACCCAATGCCAAAGAATGTTCAAATTACTGCACAATTGCACTCATCTCACATGCTAGGAAAGTAGTGCTCAAAATTCCTGAAGCTAGACTTCAACAGTACATGAACAGAGAACTTGCAGATGTTCAAGCTGGATTTAGAAAAGGCAGAGGAACCAGAGATCAAGTTGCCAACATCCACTGAATCATAGAAAAAGCAAGATAATTCCAGAGAAACACCTATTTTTGCTTCATTAACTACACTAAAGCCTTTGACTGTGTGGATCACAAAAAAACTATGGAAAATTCTTACAGAGATGGGAATACCAGACCACCTTACCTCTCTCCTGAGAAATCAGTACGTAGGTCAAGAAACAGCAGTTAGAACCAGATATGGAACAACAGACTGGTTCCAAATTGGGAAATGAGTACATCAAGGCTATATATTGTCACCTTGCTTATTTAACTTATAGGCAGAGTACATCATGCAAAATGCCAGGTTGGATGAAGCACAAGGTGGAATCAAGATTGCCAGGAGAAATATCAGTAACCTCAGATATGCAGATAACACAACCCTTATGGCAGAAAATGAAGAGAGAGTGAAAAAGTGGGCTTAAAACTCAACATTCAAAAAATGAAGATCATGGCATCTGGTTCCATCACTTCATGGCAAATAAATGGGGAAACAATTGAAACAGTGACAGACTTAATTTTCTTGGGCTCCAAAATCACTGCACATGATGATTACAATCATGAAATTAAAATGTGCTTGCTCCTTGGAAGAATAGATATGACAATCCTAGACATCACATTAACAAAACAGAGACATTACTTTGCTGACAAAGGTGTGTCTAGTCAAAGCAATGGTTTTTCCAGTAGTCATGTATGGATGTGAGAGTTGGACCATAAAGAAGGCTGAGTGCTGAAGAATTGATGTTTTCAAACTGTTTTGTTGGAGAAGACTCTTGAGATTCCCTTGGACTGCAAGGAGATCAAACCAGTCAATCCTAAAGGAAATCAGTCCTGAATATTCATTGGAAGGACTTATGCTAACGGTGAAGCTTCAATACTTTGGCCACCTGATGCAAAAATATGACTCATTGGAAAACTCCTGATACTCGGAAAGACTGAACAAAGGAGGAGAAGGGGATGACAGAGAATGAGATGGTTAGATGGCATCACTGACTTGATGGACATGAGTTTGAGCAAGCTCTGGGTTTGGTGAAGAACAGGGAAACTTGGCGTGCTGCAGTCCATGGAGTCACAAATATTCAGACATGACTGAGTGAACAAACTGCACTGAAAAGAAGGAAATGCCAACCCAGTCCTTGCTTGGGAAATACCATGGACAGGAAAGCCCGGCAGGTTATCGTCCATGGGGTTGCAAAAATGTTGGAACCATATTACTGACTAAACAATAGCTATTAACTATAGTCACCATATACTTTATGATACTATACAGTCATCTAAAGCCACTGTGCTTTAGATCCTTAGAACTTATAACTAAAAGTGTTTAGTCTCTGACCAACATCTCCCCATTTCCCCAGCCTCTAGTCTCTGGCAACTACCATTCTATTCTCTGTTTCTATGAGTTCAGTGTTTTAAGAGTCCCCATATAAGTGACATCATATAATATTTGTCTTTCTATGACTTATTTCACACAGGATAATGCCCTCAGGGTTCCCCCATCTTATTACCATGGCAGGATTTCCTTCTTTTTGGGCTAAGTAATATTCCATTATACTATAATGGATCCAGATAAATAAAAAGACAGATCTGTTCATCTATCAACAGACAGTCTAGCTGTTTACAAGTCTTGATTATTGTAAGTCACTCTGCAGTGAACATGAGAGTGCAGATGTCTCTTTGAGGCCTGACATCATTTCTTTAAATATATATATCCAGAAGAGGAATAGCTGGATCATATGGTAGTTCTATTTTTAATTGTTTGAAAGACTTCCATACTGTTTTCCATAGTGGCTGCACCAATCTACACTTCCACCAACTATGCACCATGGTTCCCTGTTCTCCACGTCTTCACAAGCATTTGTTATTCTTTTGATAACAGCCATTCTTACAGGTGTGAGGTGGTATCTCGTTGTTTGATTTGCATGCCCCAGTGATTAGTGATGTGAGGCATTTTTCCTGTTCATTGTAAAACTTAAAACCTGAAAGTCTACCTTCAAACATAAATGAAATGCATCTGGATACCTCCCAGCTTGGTCTCCAGGGAACGTTCTCCTCCTCAAAGTCACTGATTCTTACAGACTTTGATCAATTCTCAGATAAATGGTAGTGTCTCAGGTCAAGAATGAAATCTATTTTTCAGCTCTGTGGAAACGGTTCATGGCTTCCAGTCACAGATACAGCTGGTTGGTGTTAAAGCTGTCATCCCCTGGTTTGGGAAGCATGTATGTCAAGATTCAGCTGGTTTCATTTTTGAGATTAATAACCTGAGAATGTAGCATAAATAGCTAACCAAAATGCAGTGGCCAGTACATCCCAGTTTGAAAACGGCTAGTGTCCCTGCCCAGTTCACAGACTGTCAGTTTAACCTCACCATCATGCCTAACCCAACAACGTGTGCTGACTTCACATCCGTTTAATGAACAAATACATAACCTGGAACCTTGTTCGCATATCCAATTTTCCATTTAACAAGAATATCCCAAGTTTTCTAATTAGTTTTATTATGTGCATTAATAACTTAAAAATACCAGGAGAAATAGCCTGTGTGCACTGTTGATTTATTAAAGATCAGACACTGATGATATTAATGAGAAATATTACATTTCCAAAGCCATTTGTCCATAAAACTCTCCTCAGCCGCTTGTCCTTATCTTTTCTCTCATTCCTTCTCTGAATAAAGGGAAAGCCAGACCTTTGCTACCGGAGCTCATGTCCGACTCCAGCCACGTTTATCCTTTCTCCCTTCACTGAAGCCCGACTGATACCTTATTCTTCCTTGAACCCACCGAGAGTATGTTGGCATCATGGCCTTTTAACTTTCTGTTCTCTCTACCATGATATCCTCTTATTTTCTCTCTCTCTTTCTAGTTTCCTTCCTGTCAGTTTAGTAGGAAAGACCAAGAGTGAGGCAGCAGAAAGTAACACATGCTGCCTACTTAGGGGCTCCCCAAAGCAGAACTGGAGACAATTTATTTGAGTTTATGCAGAAAGGGACCTCAGAAAATATCATTAGGAAAGAGACAGGAAAGGCAGTCAATAAGAGATGTGTTTTCAAGCCAGTTACCACTGTGGGCAATGGGGACTTAATCCCACTTGAGGACTCTGGGTATTCTCAAGTCAGAGGTGAAAAAGCTGGGGTGTTTATTCCCCATTGATTGCAGATGACTCTCAGAAAGTCTGATCAGGCACAGTAGCTTCTGGAAGCCAGAGAAAGCCCCTGGGCAGAGAAAGACAGGGGGTAGTCACTGCTGCCACAGAAGTCAGAGTGGAAAAAAAGGCCAAGTGCCGAATGGCCGTGATGCCAACAGTATTTGCCAAGGTGCCGCCTGGAAATATTTTTTAAAGTATTATGCAAGTTTAAAGGATGCATGCTTATGTTCATTTGGTAGGAAAATTCAATGGTTCCGGAAAGAGCTGCCATTTGATCTGAGTCCACGAGGGCTTTGACATTCCATCAGTAACAAAGGAGGCAAAGAGTCTAGAAAGTGGCTTTTCAGACAGAATAAAGAGTACCGTAAAGGGGGTATGAAACCAGAGGCACTCTGGAGACAAGTGGGCATCACTAGCAGAAATCGCAGTCTGTAAATACTGGAATGGAAAAACTATCTTAATCTCTTTTAAGAGATGATGCTGTTAAAGTACTGCACTCAATACGCCAGCAACTTTGGAAAACTCAGCAGTGGCCTCAGGACTGGAAAAAGTCAGTGTTCATTCCAATCCCAAAGAAAGGCAATGCCAAAGAATGCTCAAACTACCGCACAGTTGCACTCATCTCACATGCTAGTAAAGTGATGCTCAAAATTCTCCAAGCCAGGCTTCAGCAATACGTGTACCGTGAACTTCCAGATGTTCAAGCTGGGTTTAGAAAAGGCAGAGGAAACAGAGATCAAATTGCCAACATCCACTGGATCATCGAAAAAGCAAGACAGTTCCAGAAAAATCATCTATTTCTGCTTTAGGACTCAAAGGACTGAGTCTGAGTGAACTCCGGGAGTCGGTGATGGACAGGGAGGCCTGGCGTGCTGTGATTCATGGGGTCGCAAAGAGTCGGACACGACTGAGCGACTGAACTGTGCTGAACTGAATAGGTGTGTTGTGATGAGTCATTGTGGTCATTTTTATTTCTCTAGTGTCCAGTGATGTGAAACAGTTTGTCATATGCTTATTTGCCTTTCCTGTGTCCTCTTCAGTGAAACGTCTCGTCATATTTTTCACCTTTAGTTTCTTTTCTTTACTTGCACTTTTGCCTAGTTAATTGCCTCAGTATTTTTCAGGTCAGTTCAATCTCTCAGTCGTGTCCGACTCTTTGCGACCTCATGAATCACAGCACGCCAGGCATCCCTGTCCATCACCGACTCCCAGAGTTCACTCAGACTCAGTCCTTTGAGTCAGTGATGCCATCCAGCCATCTCATCCTCTGTCGTCTCCTTCTACTCCTGCCCCCAATCCCTCCCAGCATCAGAGTCTTTTCCAATGAGTCAACTCTTCGCATGAGGTGGCCAAAGTACTGGAGTTTCAGCTTTAGCATCATTCCTTCCAAAGAAATCCCAGGGCTGATCTCCTTCAGAATGGACTGGTTGGATCTCCTTGCAGTCCAAGGGACTCTCAAGAGTCTTCTCCAACACCACAGTTCAAAAGCATCAATTCTTCAGCGCTCAGCCTTCTTCACAGTCCAACTCTCACATCCATACATGACCACAGGAAAAACCATTGTCTTGACTAGACGGACTTTTGTTGGCAAAGTAATGTCTCTGTTTTTCAATATGCTATCTAGGTTGGTCATAACTTTCCTTCCAAGAAGTAAGCTTCTTTTAATTTCATGGCTGCAATCACCATCTGCAGTGATTTTGGAGCCCCCAAAAATAAAGTCTGACACCATTTCCATTGTTTCCCCATCTATTTCCCATGAAGTGATGGGACCAGGTGCCATGATCTTCGTTTTCTGAATGTTGAGCTTTAAGCCAACTTTTTCACCCTCCTCTTTCCCTTTCTTCAAGAGGGTTTTTAGTTCCTCTTCACTTTCTGCCATAAGGGTGGTGTCATCTGCATATCTGAGGTTATTGATGTTTCTCCTGGCAATCTTGATTCCATCTTGTGTTTCTTCCAGTCCAGCGTTTCTCATGATGTACTCTGCATAGAAGTTAAATAAGCAGGGTGACAATATACAGGCTTGACGAACTCCTTTTCCTATTTGGAACCAGTCTGTTGTTCCATGTCCAGTTCTAACTGTTGCTTCCTGAACTGCATATAGGTTTCTCAAGAGGCAGGTCAGGTGGTCTGGTATTCCCATCTCTTTCAGAATTTTCCACAGTTTACTGTGATCCACACAGTCAAAGGCTTTGGCATAGTCAATAAAGCAGAAATAGATGATCTTTCTGGAACTGTCTTGCTTTTTCGATGATCCAGTGGATGTTGGCAATTTGATCTCTATTTCCTCTGCCTTTTCTAAACCCAGCTTGAACATCTGGAAGTTCACAGTTCACGTATTACTGAAGCCTGGCTTGGAGAATTTTGAGCATTACTTTGCTAGCATGTGAGATGAGTGCAACTGTGTGGTAGTTTGAGCATTCTTTGGCATTGCCTTTCTTTGGGATTGGAATGAACACTGACTTTTTCCAGTCCTGTGGCCACTGCTGAGTTTTCCAAATTTGCTGGCATATTGAGTGCAGCACTTTCACAGCATCATTTTTCAGGATTTGAAATAGTTCAACTGGAATTCCATCAAGTCTACCAGCTTTGTTCATAGTGATGCTTTCTAAGGCCCACTTGACTTCACATTCCAGGATGTCTGGCTCTAGGTGAGTGATCACACCATCATGATTATCTGAGTCGTGAAGATCTTTTTTGTACAGTTCTTCTGTGTATTCTTGCCACCTCTTCTTAATATCTTTTGCTTCTGTTAGGTCCATACCATTTCTGTCCTTTATCAAGCCCATCTTTGCATGAAATATTCCCTTAGTATCTCTAATTTTCTTGAAGTGATCTCTAGTCTTTCCCATTCTGTTGTTTTCCTCTATTTCTTTGCATTGATCACTGAGGAAGGCTTTCTTATCTCTCTTTGCTATTCTTTGGAACTCTGCATTCAGATGCTTATATCTTTCCTTTTCTCCTTTGCTTTTCACTTCTCTTCTTTTCACAGCTATTTATAAGGCCTCCCCAGACAGCCATTTTGCTTTTTTGCATTTCTTTTCCATGGGGATGGTCTTGATCCCTGTCTCCTGTACAATGTCACGAACCTCTGTCCATAGTTCATCAGGCACTCTATCTACCTTTTAGAAATAACACCCAAAAAAGATGTCCTTTTCATTATAGGGGACGGGAATGCAAAAGTAGGAAGTCAAGAAACACCTGGAGTAACAGGCAAATTTGGCCTTGGAATACAGAATGAAGCAGGGCAAAGACTAATGGAGTTTTGCCAAGAAAATGTACTGGTCATAGCAAACACCCTCTTCCAACAACACAAATGAAGACTCTACACATGGACATCACCAGATGGTCAACAGATTGATTGTATTCTTTGCAGCCAAAGATGGAGAAGCTCTATACAGTCAACAAAAACAAGACCAGGAGCTGACTGTGGCTCAGATCATGAACTCCTTATTACCAAATTCAGACTTAAATTGAAGAAAGTAGGGAAAACCACTAGACCATTCAGGTATGACCTAAATCAAATCCCTTATGATTATACAGTGGAAGTGAAAAATAGATTTAAGGGACTAGATCTGATAGAATGCCTGATGAACACACCTATTAGAAAAGCTAAAATTAAAGTTAATAATATAAACACGAGTAAGGATGGGGAGAAACTGGATCTCCCACACGTAGCTGGTGGGAATATAAAATGATATAGCCACTCTGGAAAAGTGTGGCAATAACTTTGAAAAAGAAATATATATCTATCATCAGTTCAGTTCAGTCACTCAGTCGTGTCTGACTCTTTGCGACCCCATGAACCCGGAGCACGCCAGGCCTCCCTGTCCATCACCAACTCCCAGAGTTTACCGAAACCCATGTCCATCGAGTTGGTGATGCCATCCAACCATCTCATCCTCTGACGTCCCCTTCTTGTCTTGCCCTCAATCTTTCAGTATCAGGATCTTTTCAAATGAGTCAGTTCTTCACATCAGGTGGCCAAAGTACTGGAGTTTCAGCCTTTCAATGAATACTCAGGACTGATTTCCTTTATAATGGACTGGTTGGATCGCCATGCAGTCCAAGGGACTCTCAAAAGTCTTCTCCAACACCACAGTTCAAAAGCAACAATTCTTTGGTGCTCAGCTTTCTTTATAGTCCAACTCTCACATCCATACATGACTACTGGAAAAACCATAGCCTCAACTAGATGGACCTTTGTCAGCAAAGTAATATTCCAGCTTTTTAATATGCTGTCTAGGTTGGTCATAACTTTCCTTCCAAGGAGTAAGTGTCTTTTAATTTCATGGCTGTGGTCACCATCTGCAGTGATTTTGGAGCCCAAGAAAATAAAATCTGACACTGTTTCCATTGTTTCCCTACCTATTTGCCATGAAGTGATGGGACCGGATACCATGATCTTCATTATCTGAATGTTGAGCTTTAAGCCAACTTTTCCACTCTTCTCTTTCCCTTTCATCAAGAGGCTCTTTATTTCTTCTTCACTTTCTGCCATAAGGGAGGTGTCATCTGCATATCTGAGGTTATTGATATTTCTCCCGGTAATCTTGATTCCAGCTTGCAATTCATTCAGCCCAGCATCTCCCATGATGTATTGTGCAAACAAGTTAAATAAGCAGGGTGACAATATTCAGCCTTGATATACTCCTTTTCCTATTTGGAACCAGTCTGTTGTTCCATGTCCCATTCTAACTGCTGTTTCCTGACCTGCATACAGATTTCTCAGGAGGCAGGTCAGGTGGTCTGGTATTTCCATCTCTTTCAGAATTTTCCATAGTTTGTTAGGATCCACACAGTCAAAGGCTCTGGCATAGTCAATGAAGGAGAAAATCATGTTTTTCTGGAACTCTCTTGCTTTTTCAATGATCCAATGGATGTTGGCAATTTGGTCTCTGGTTCCTCTGCCTTTTCTAAATCCAGCTTGAACATCTGGAAGTTCATGGTTCACGTATTGCTGAAGCCTGGCTTGGAGAATTTTGAGCATTACTTACTAGTGTGTGAGATGAGTGCAATTGTGCAGTATTTTGAGCGTTCATTGGCATTGCCATTCTTTGGGATTGGAATGAAAACTGACCTTTTCCAGTCCTGTGGCCACTGCTGAGTTTTCCAAATTTTCTGGCATATTGAGTTCAGCACTTTCACACCATCATCTTTTAGGAATTGAAGTAGCTCAGCTGGAATTCCATCACCTCTACTAGCTTTGTTTGTAGTGATGCTTCCTAAGGCCCACTTGCCTTCTCACTCCTAGAAGGAAGTCTAAGAAGTCTGCCTCTAGGTGAGTGATCACACCATCATAGTTATCTGGGTCATAAAGATATTTTTTGTATCATTCTTCTGTGTATTCTTGCCACCTCTTCTTAATATCTTCCTCTTCTGTTAAGTCCATACCATTTCTGTCCTTTATTGTGCCCATCTTTTCATAAAATGTGCCCTTGATATCTCTAATTTTCTTCAAGAGATCTCTAGTCTTTCCCATTCTGTTGTTTTCCTCTCTTTCTTTGCATTGATCACTGAGGAAGGCTTTCTTATCTCTCCTAGCTCTTTGGAACTCTGCATTCAGATGGGTATATCTTTTCTTTTCTTCTTTGCCTTTAGCTTCTCTTCTTTTCTCAGCTATTTGTAAGGCCTCCTCAGACAACCATTTTGCCTTTTTGCATTTCTTTTTCTTGGGGATGGTCTTGATCCCTGTCTCCTGTACAATGTTATGAACCTCTATCCATACTTCTTTCGACACTGTGTCTATCAGATCTAATCCATTGAATCTATTAGTCACTTCCACTGTACAATCATAGGGATTTGATTTAGGTCATACCTGAATGGTTAGTGATTTTCCCTACTTTCTTTAAGTATGAAGTTTGCAATAATGACTGTCCTAGACAGTGTATTAAAAAGCAGAGACATCGCTTCACTGCCAAAGTTCCATCTAGTCAAAGCTATGGTTTTTCCAGTAGTCATGTACACATGTACACATGCTGGACCACAAAGAAGGCCTACTGCTAAAGAGCACTTTAAAGAGAATTGATGCTTTCAAAGTGTGGTGTTGGACAAGACTCTTGAGAATCCCTTGGACAGTAAGGAGATCAAACCTGAATATTCATTTAAAGGACTGATGCTGAAGCTGAAGCTCCAATACTTTGGCCACCTGATGCAAAGCACTGATGTATTAGAAAAAACTGTGATGCTGGGAAAGACTGAAGGCAGGAGGAGAAGGGGACGACAGAGGACCAGAAGGTTGGATGGCATCATTGATTCAATGGACATGAATTTGTGCAAACTCCAGGAGATGGTGAAGGATAGGGAATCCTGGAATGCTGCAGTCCATGGGGTCACAAATAGTCAGACATGACTAAGTGACTGAACAACAACAACAGTTAATTGGAAGGACTGATGCTGAAGCTCCAGCGTCAGCTTTGGCCACTGGATTCAAGGAGCCAACTCATTGGAAAAGGCCACTGGATTCGAGGAGCCAACTCATTGGAAAAGGCCTTTATGCTGGGAAAGATTGAGGACATGAGGAGAAAGGGGTGACAGAGGATGAGATGATTGGATGGTATCACTGACTCAATGGACATGAGTTTGAGCAAACTCCAGTAGATACTGAAGTACAGGGAAGCCTGGCATGCTGTAGTTCATGGGATCACAAAGAGTTGCACATGACTGAGCGACTGAACAACAACTCATTGAGAGATATCTTGGTTGTTTCTGGTTTTATATTAAATAAAGCTGTGATGAACTATCATGTGTAGGTTTTTGTTGAGAAAAAAATCTTAATTTCTTTAGAATAAATGCCCAGGAATTCAATTGCTAGGTTGCATGATAGACAGAGTGCCTGATGAACTATGGATGGAGGTTCGTGACATTGTACAGGAGACAGGGATAAAGACCATCCCCAAAAAAAGAAATGCAAAAAAATAAAATGGCTGTTTGAGGAGGCCTTAAAAATAGCTGTGAAAAGAAGAGAAGTGAAAACCAAAGGAGAAAAGGAAGGATACACCCATTTGAATGCAGAGTTCCAAAGAATAGCAAGAAGAGATAAGAAAGCCTTCCTCAGTGATCAGTGCAAAGAAATAGAGGAAAACAATAGAATGGGAAAGACTAGAGATCTCTTCAAGAAAATTAGAGATACCAAGGGGAGACTTCATGCAAAGATGGGCTCAATAAAGGACAGCAATAGTATAGACCTAACAGAAGCAGAAGGTATTAAGAAGAGGTGACAAGAATACACAGAAGAACTGTACAAAAGATCTTCATGGCCCAGATAACCACGATGGTGTGATCACTGACCTAGAGATAGACATCCTGGAATGTGAAGTCATGTGGGCCTTAGGAAGCATCACTACGAACAAAGCTAGTGGAGGTGATGCAATTCCAGTTTGAGCTATTTCAAATCCTAAAAGATGGTGCTATGAAAGTGCTGAACTCAATATGCCAGCAAATTTGGAAAACTCAGCATTGGCCAAGGACTGGAAAAGGTCCATTTTCATTCCAATCCCAAAGAAAGGCAATGCCAAAGAATGTGCAAACTACTGCACAATTGTACTCCTCTCACACGCTAGTAAAGTAATGCTCAAAATTCTCCAAGTGGGGCTGAACCAAGAACTTCCAGATGTTCAAGCTGGATTTAGAAAAGGCAGAGGAACCAGAGATCAAATTTCCAACATCCGCTGGATAGCAGACAAAGCAAGAGAATTTCAGAAATACATCTACTTCTGCTTCATTGACCACACTATAGCCTTTGACTGTGTGGATCACAACAAAATGGAAAATTCTTAAAGAGATGAGAATACCAGACCAACTTACCTCCCTCCTGAGAAATCAGTATGCAGGTCAAGAAGCAACAGTTACAACCGGATATGGAACAACAGACTGGTTCCAAATTGGGAAATGAGTATGTCAAGGCTGTATATTGTCACCTTGCTTATTTAACTTATAGAAAGAGTACATCATGTGAAATTCCAGGCTGAATGAAGCACAAACTGGAATCAAGACTGCCGGGATAAATATCAATATCTTCAGATATGCAGATGACCACCGCCCTATGGCAGAAAGCAAAGAAGAACTTAAGAACTTCTTGATGAAATTGAAAGAGAGTGAAAAAGCAGGCCAAAAACTCAACATTCAAAAAATGAAGATCGTGGTATCTGGTCCCATCACTTCATGGGAAATAGATGGGGAAACAATGGAAACAGTGTCAGATTTTATTTTCTTGGGCTCCAAACTCACTGCAGATGGTGACTGCAGCCATAAAATTAAAAGATGCTTGCTCCTTGGAAGAAAAGTTATGAGAAACCTAGACAACATACTAAAAAGCAGAGACATTACTTTGCTAACATAGGTCTGTCTAGTCAAAGCTATAGTTTTTTCCAGTAGTCATGTATGGATGTGAGAACTGGAACATAATGAAGGCTGAGTGTACAAGAATTGATGCTTTCAAACTGCCATGCTGGTGAAGATTCTTGAGATTCCCTTGGACTGCAAGGAAATCATACCAGTCAAACCTAAAGGAAATCAATCTTGAATATTCATTGGACTGATGCTGAAGTTGAAGCTCCAATACTTTGGCCACCTGATAAGAAGAACTGACTCATTGGCAAAGACCCTGATACTGGGAAAGATTAAATGCAGGAGGAGAAGCAGTTGGCAGAAGATGAGATGGTTGTATACCATCACTGACTCAATGGAAAGGAAGCTTCCAAAAATTCACATGTGGAGTTCAGAGCTTGCTCCATGTTTTTACACCTTGACCAAAACCAGAAGGTTATCTGTTCCCTTCCTGTAACAATCCCCACCAGGGTTACCACTGTCCTTACTTTTATTAATAACAGCACAGACAAGATATGACTATTTTTGTATTTTGTATAAATGGATCAATTTATGTTTTTTTGAGGATCCCATTTCTTTTCAATATAGTGCTTATATTTTTGCATAACACAGTTAATCTTCCTCCTCATTCCAAACCCACATCTTATAAAAGAGGCAAGATGCCCACTTCCAGGACTGAGCATTCAATTACACTTAATAATGTGAAAGTCATGTGCACTCCCCACTGCCCATCAAATGCATCCTACATGCCACCCACATGGGTAGGAGAGCAGTAGGGAAGGTGGATGTGGGGTCAGGTCACTGCGGGATCGTGGAGGAGGGAATTTTGTGAAGCTGGGTTCTAGAAATGATTCTCATTGGTGAAATGCTGCATGTTGAGATAATTATGTGTGAAGTGTGGTTATTTGTGCCTTCATTTTTTTAGCTCAGTGATAGGAAGTGAATCACCAAAGTTGTTTTGATTGCCTGAACAAGATTCAATTTCAAGCTCATCTTGGTAATGCATATACTCTAGATGCAGGCATAATTCCTCCTTAAGAAATGAGAACTAATAGAAGCTTACCAGCTTGACAGGAGGGAATGTTTTGTGTATCTCTCAAAGGAGAATGTAGGTTAGTGGTGTGGTCCCTTTTCTGACCCAGCGACCCAGGGTTGTAAACACCCTTGGTTAGCTGTCCCCATCAGCCTTCACTAGGTCCAGGTATAACTCATTTGGAGATAAAAGAGCCTCCAAGGATCCTTATTGTCTTAAAGGCTGTTGCCATTCAGCATAAGAGATCTTTTCCCTTGGAGCTAATATTAAATTAGGAAAGGAGTGACTTTATGACCATAAAACATTTCCAAATATATTGGAGGTTTTCACAAAGAACCCTGTGTTTCCTTGATGCATGCAAACAGATATTATTGAAACAGGATGGAGATCTGGATGGCTTTTTTGGCCTGTAGTGAGAGAGACATTTTATACCCACTATAGCTCTTTTTCACCTTGAGGTTGCATTTGTTTTACAGGAATAAAGAATAACAGGAAACTGTAACTCGAGGTGTACACCCATATGGTATAGTAGGGTGAATCAGGGAGATAAGCTTCCAGTTGAACCTTAGTCATGAAATCAAAACATCTTTGATGATTCATTTCCTCTCCCTGCCCCCTGCCCACCCCCACCCCTCAGCACTCACATTATAAATAGACACAATTGTGAATGACAGTGCTGAAAGGGAGTATTCCAAAGTCAAACTTCCACTCTGACTACATTTTTGGTTTGGTGTGATATATTCATGTAAACTAATTTGTTTTTCCCTTCTATAGTTTATAGCCTCTTTTCAAATCCTTAGTAGCTTAGTGTATTTCATGTATTGTCTTGAATATGATTTTTCTGCCCGCCTCCCCCCACACACCCGCATGTGAAAAACTGCTGTTGATAATCTGCCTTTGAGTGACATATTCAGTGCAGTTCCCAAGCCTAAATGCCTGTCTTTGCCTTTTTCCTTATTTTCCTCCTTGGTATTTGGAAATGAGTTAAATGAAAACAAGCAAAAGGAAATACCATAGCAGTGGATTAATTGGTACTAAACTCTGCCCATTATCCAGTAGATAACCGAGAGTACATTCGGAGCAACCTTATAGAACAAAGAAAAACAGTACTGCAGGATGCTTTTTTTTTTTCATTGCTTATCCAGGAAAAAATCTATTTTCAAAAAAAGCAAAAGGAAAATCAATGTCAGTTTCACTCTTTACTGCTACACTTTAATTGGAGCAGTGGCAAAAACAAGTTGGCCTTTTAAGACCATCGATTCTACTGGGATGTATTATTGTGGATATTAACCATCTCCTAAATTCCAATTAAAATGATTATACATGGGATGGATATTTGTTCAAAAGTTTCTCCAACAGATAAAACCTAGGAATAATTGAGAAAGCAGTGGGGATTATTATTATTTATGGCCAATTATGCTTAATCATATCTTTGTGAAAAAAAATCCCATCTCTTCTCCAGGGTCCTCACAGCTGTTTGTCTACAACAGAGCTCCAAGGAAGACCAGGGCTCCCTGTAAGGAGTAAGTGACCTGGCCAAATAGTCGCATAAGATCCAGAACATTTTTAGGATAAATTTTCAATTGAAGCTGGAATAGAAATTCCAAATGAATCACTGTTTTGGATCAAAAAAGATACTGATAGTTCAATTTTCTTTCTGTTCAGTAGGTTTGGAGAACATATACTTTGTTCCAATGTTTTCAGCCCAGTTAAATATGTTTGAGTCTCATTTCGGATTCAGTTAGTGCACGTCACAACATGTTTGGCAGATATGTTAGTTCCATTAAGTGTCTGTTTAAAATATAAATTCAAATTACCTTTCCAAAGGTTTGCATTTTTATAAGTATTTGAAGGAAAAAAATTTTTATTAACCTGTCACCAAAAAGCGTGTATGTGTATGTGACAGCGAGACAGAGAGAAATAATTTATGTGTATGAAATATTTCCTCAGGGAAAAACTATTGTACTTTTTAAGATAACGTCAGAGTAAGGTTTCAGGGCTCCATCTCAAATTTTATGGTTTCAAGAGCTTTATTTTAATCCAGTAGATCTTAGAGTTTATTTATACTACTTAAGAACATTTTCTCCTTCTTATGCAGAGCGATGAGAACAAAAGAACCACAGTAAAAGCAGCTGGATCCAGTGGTGGCTCTTCTTGTACACAAAGCAGAAAGCCAAAATCCTTCCACACAGCCCTGAAAGGCTACTGAGCTTTCCACAAAACTACTGCATTTACAGATTTCTTGAAAGCATTATTAATGTTTTCGTAACTTTTCAACTTTCCTTTCCCTCTCCCCTGCATTTTGCTCTAGAGTATTGGAATGTTCCATTTAGTGACATGTAGGAAATCGAAGTCTTGAGCTCTGTGACACTGAACTGAGTTTAAAACAGCTCTTCTACTTTTAAACGGTATATACAGCTTTATCTTATTTCTGACAAGATCCTACAAACATTCTTACGACTATTTGTGTGGCACTCAATTTGCAGTCTTTCTCTTGAAGGTTATGTTAGGCCAGTACATAATATATGAACCTGAGCTAAAGCCAAGATTCTATGCCTCAGCCTTTTTTCTTTTTAACACTATCACAGTGTTCATAACTTTTAAAGGTGTTTCATAATCTACACTTATTTTTTTAAGCATACATATTTCTTTACTAACTTCATCGCCCAAACCTTCCTTTTTTAAAGGTTTTCAAATTTTTTTAATTACTTTTTTTCTATAGACGTAAAGTGTTTCAACTCAAGGAATATGCTGCCTTTTGGTGAAGCGGTGGGAAGTAAATGGAATATTGACTGTGACTCTTTAATGGAGATAGCTCATTAACTACTTAATAATGCCCCGAATTCTTGATGCAATAGACCCTACTTTTAAAGAAAAATCAGTGGATTGCTTTGTACACGATACTATTACACTTTAACATTTATTGATTGAAAAAATAGATGACAAAATATATTATTCAATTCATTAACAAAATAATCTGTGTTTTACTACTCACAAAAGCATAATTTTGAAGTCTAACATGCAAGTGCTATGTTTATTCATTTCACAAGTAATCTTTGTGGTACTCAACTTCTGTAAACATGATCAAACTTTTCCCATTTTGTCTATAATCATCCCAATGTACGACTCTGATGTGTTACTATAGACATAGACACATTAGAAATGTGGGGAGCCACCAGGTTAAGAAGAAACAGGTGATTAAAAATAGAACTTCTGATCTCAATGAGGCAGCCCTGAGCGGCGGCCTGAAGCAAGATCTTAATTCCGTGCCCAGGAACTGAACCTGAGTAGCCTGGATGAAAACCAGGCATCCTAGCCACCAGACCAGCAAGGGCTAGAGGCTAGAAGCTATTTTCCGTGGATCTCTGCCCCCAGTGAAAAATACGTTTATCACGGAGGCAGAAACTGTAAATGCAGGTTCAAAGTGTATTGTTAGAGACACAACATAACAAGTGGGAGAGTACAGAGGGAAACGGTTAAAGTAGAAGCAAGGCAGAGAGAAAGGGTGTGCGAGTGCCCTGAGTGAGGAGTGTTGAGTTCTGCCCCATAGCCACAGGTGTAAAGCCTTGCGCCAAGGCCACAGAAGCAGAGCCCAGAATCAGGGCCACCTCGGTAACTGACTGGGCCCCTGGTAACCATTGCCCAAAGCCCCCCCTGATCATCACCAGCAGGCTGCTGGACTCATACTGGGCAAAAATGCCCACCCAGGTGTTCATCCTTTAGCTCTGTAACCATCACCTAACACCACCCTTAGACATTTACAACTGCCTCCTGTTTGAGCTTCATGAAGCACAAAGAAGTGGGCTTCAGGCTGGACACTGTTAGCATGTTCTAAGACAAGAGATAGATGGGCTCCAGTTAAGGCATTTACAATCAGTCTCCTATTTGCCCTCTGAAATGGAGGGGCAACAGAGTAAATAGCCAGGTAGCCAAATTCCTAACACCAGCAGGAATTTTGTCTTGAGACTATAAAAACTGGCTACTAACCCACGGACACTGTCGCCTCTCCCTGGTCTGTCAGGAGGTCAGCCCACTGCACTCGCAGTTGCCACATTATCTCTGCTCTTTGTTCTTAATAAATTCACTCTTCTGAAATGCTCTGTGTCCGGAAATACTTTTACAACCCGAGCTCGGATTACCTCATCAAGGAGGAGCACAGTAAAGAGGTGGTCATTTCATTGATGTAGGTCATTCTTCTGAGTCTCTGTCTTCCTTCCAGGCCAATTATCTGGTTTATTTTTCCACACCTAGCCTACCCTGGGACCCTCCCCTGGGTGTGCATGCACCCCTGAGCCAAGAAGGATCTTGAAATGAAGACTTCTGGGAGGAGTATTTTGAGCATTACTTTGTTAGCATATGAGATGAGTGCAATTGTGAGGTAGTTCAAGCATTCTTTGGCATTGCCTTTCTTAGGGATTGGAATGAAAACTGGCCTTTTCCAGTCCTGTGGCCACTGCTGAGTTTTCCAAATTTGCTGGCATATTGAGTGCAACACTTTCACAGCATCATCTTTCAGGATTTGAAATAGTTCAACTGGAATTCCATCACCTCCACTAGCTTTGTTCATAGTGATGCTTCCTAAGGCCCACTTGACTTCACATTCCAGGATGTCTGGCTTTAGGTGAGTTATCACACCATCATCATTATCTGGGTCATGAAGATCTTTTTTGTATAGTTCTTCTGTGTATTCTTGCCACCTCTTCTTAATATCTTCTGCTTCTGTTAGGTCCATACCATTTCTGTCTTTTATTGTACCCATCTTTACATGAAAAGTTCTCTTGGTATCTCTAATTTTCTTGAAGAGATCTCTAGACTTTCCTATTCTGTTGTTTTCCTCTGTTTCTTTGCACCGATCACTGAGGAAGGCTTTCTTATCTGTCCTTGCTATTCTTTGGAACTCTGCATTCAAATGGGTATGTCTTTCCTTTTTTCCTTTCCCTTTTGCTTCTCTTCTTTTCATAGCTGTTTGTCAGGCTTCCTTAGACAGCCATTTTACCTTTTTGCAAAACCAAGACCAGGAGCTGACTGTGGCTCAGATCATGAACTCCTTATTGCCAAATTCAGACTTAAAATTGAAGAAAGTAGGGAAAACCACTAGGCCATTCAGGGATGACCTACATGAAATCCCAAACGATTATACAGTGAAAGTGACAAATAGAATAAAGGGATTAGATCTGATAGACAGAGTGCCTAAAGAACTATGGACGCAGGTTCGTAACATTGTAAGGAGGCCTTAATCAAGACCATCCCCAAGAATAAGAAATGCAAAAAGGCAAAATGGTTGTCTGAGGAGGTCTTACAAACAGGCAAGGCATAAAATGACCTAAATGTACTTTGATGAATGAGTGAATTAAAAAAATGTAATATATATTATATTATTCTAAAAAAAAGAAGAAAATCTGCTATTTGCAACAGTGTGGATGAACTGGGAGGGTGAAAATAAAAATAATGCTAAGTGAAACAAGCAAGACAGAGAAAGACAAATACTGTATTGCTTCATTTACGTATAGAATCTTAAAAAAAAGAAAAAAGTAGCTTTAGAGAAATACGGAATAGAATGACGGTTGCTGGGGCAGTGGGGAGGAGAAACGGGTGATGTAAGTCAAAGGGTACAAATTTTCAGTTATATGAAAAAGAAGTTCTGACATTCTAATGCACAACATGATGACTCCAGTTAATAATATGTTACTGTACACTTGAAAGCTGCTGAGAGTAAATCTTAAGCATTCTCACCTCAAAAATGAAAAGTTAGGGCCAGTCCAGGTTCGATGCATGATGCTGGATGCTTGGGGCTGGTGCACTGGGACGGCCCAGAGGGATGGTATGGGGAGGGAGGAGGGAGGAGGGTTCGGGATGGGGAACACATGTATACCTGTGGCGGATTCATTTTGATATTTGGCAAAACTAATACAATTATGTAAAGTTTAAAAATAAAATAAAATTGGAAGAATAAAAAAAAAAATGAAAAGTTATTAAGTAATGTATGCATGAATCATCTTGATCTTGGTAATCATCACACAATGTACGTCAAACCATCATGCTGTACACTTTAAATATATACAATTATATTTATCAATTATTCCTCAATGGAGTTAAAAAAGAAACCAGAGACATTACACCACTTACAATTCAGAAGTCAGAAAGAAAACAGGCTGGGGCCTCGAAGAGTCAGATGGATGGAGAGAGAATTATGGACCTTCCATGTTTTCAATCCCAAGTACATCACACAGCCCTCTCAGAGCCCTACAAGTATTTCCAATTTTAAGGAGCAGTAGTAATTACAAATAACTTGCTTATTGATAGGAAACACAAGTCCTTAAGCTTCTGACTTACTCTTTAGCTTCTTTTTTAAAAAATTGATTTCTCTTAATTGGAGGCTAATTACTTTACAATACTGTGGTGGTTTTTGCAATACATTGACATGAATCAGCCATGGGTGTACATGTTCCCACCATCCTGAACCCCCATTCCTCCCCATCCCTCTGGTTGTCCCAGAGCACCAGCTTTGGGTGCTCTGCTTCATGCATCAAAGTCAGGTTGCAGACAGCTTTCACTTCCACTGACATTCTGGGTTGACCTGGACAGCTGCACCTTCCAGGGCTGTGCAAAGGCTCTTCTATTCTCACTTTGTAAAGCCAGAGATGGAGACCATTTCAGACAGCACTCTCCAAAACAGCCTTACAAAAACAGAAGGCCAGATGAGCCTTAATAGTTAACAGTAAAGCTCTCTAACAGTGAAGACAAAGAAAGAGACATATTCTCCAGAAAGCTGAAAAACAGAGTAACTTCTTTTTCGATAATGAGGAAACACAGAAATTAAGCGCAATGTGTGAATGAGAATTGAATCCTGGACCAGAGGTAGAAAAAGTAAAATGGACATTATTGATTTGACTTCAAAACTTCAGATAATAACTATTGGTTAGATATTAGTATTCTATCAATATTAAATTTCCTGAATTTGACAACGTGCTTTGTTTATTGAAGTAAATACCCTTGTTTTTAGAAGATCCACATTAACAATTTAGAGGTAAGTGGGCATAGCTTCTGTTTCTTATTCTTAGTAGTTCAGGGGAAAAAAAGTATGTGTGAGTATTTGTATATGTGCAATGGAAGAGAAAGAGAGGGAATGATAAAGCAAATGTGGCAAAATAATTGGTAAATTTGGATAAAGGGTATATGGGACTTACTGGTACTATTCTTGTAATTTTCTGTCAATTTATAATCATATAAAAATCATAAAGTTAAAAAAAAAAAAGAACACCTCTTCTTAAAAACATGTAACTCAAGAGGCCTTCAGCATTGTACTTAGTTGTTTCAGTCATCAAGAGCTGTGATTATTATCTCCACACTTAACATATATATTTATAGTGATTAACTGCTCCCCAGCTGAGCAGCAAGCGCATCCCTATTCTCACAGTAGGAGATAAGCCTGGCCATCCACCAAAGTGAAGGCAAGTACACGAACTGGGCGACCCTTTTGTTCTAGTTACTATTGTTCATGACGTTGAAAATTTAGTAATTATAAAACAACACAATCCATTTATTCTCTCTCGTGGTTTCTGTGGACAGGGATTCATGAAGGACTCAGTGGCAGTGGCGGTGGTTCAGTCACTCAGTTGTGTCCAACTCTTTGCAGCCCCAGGGACCGTATCCTGACAGGCTCCTCTGACCATGGGATTTCCTAGACAAAAACATTTGGGTGGATTTCCCTTTCCTTCTCCAGGGGATCGTCCTGGCCCAGGGGTGAAACCTGTATGTCCTGCTTGGAGGATTCTTCACCACTGAGCCAACTGGGAAGCCCTTGGAAAGGACTTATCTGGGTATTTTTGACTTGGGACCTCTGAAACAGCAAGAAACTGAGCAGCTGGGGATTAGATGGGCCTCTTTCTCGCAAAGCTGTTTCAGGGATTGTTCTGTGACCTTTCCACATGGGCTAGATTGGGCCTCCTCACAACATGCTGGCCTCAAGGGAGCTGGACTGCCTACATGTGACTCAGAATTCTAAGAAACCGTCCTAAGGGAACCACGTGGAAGCTACATGAGCACTTATGAAACAGCCTTGGAAATCCACATTAATTCCTTTTGATATAATCTCAAACCTGTCCAGATTAAGGGGAGGAAACACAGACCCCACTTTTTGATGGCAGGTGTGTCAAACTCCCACTGTAAGAACAACACGTGGGATGAGAGATCTTATCACAGTCATCTTGAAAACTACAACCTGTCACTTCTGACATATCTGTAAAGCAAGATGATCACAGATGGTCTCACAAGGCTGTTTCCCAGAAGTTAAGGCCTATCCCTATCCCTATCCCCACCTGAAGTCCCAAGGCCTATAGAGAGAGAAATTTGTCTGTCTCTGTACCAGAGAGTGCCTAAACCACTGCTCTTTGGTCTGTTTTGTTTCTACAAAATCTAAGTTGCTGGTTCAAATATCACAGTTTTTCTGTTTGAAAAGTACATGTGCATGGTTTAAATTCCTATAGATACCCTCAGGTCGCATAAGCTCTTCTATTGATAAAATAACGGTGTGACATTAAGTGAGTGACTGAGTTGAGAGTCCTCTTGAAAACAAAGCCTGACATGGGGTTATGAATAGGTAGTTTGTTAGGAGGTTTGCTCAGGGACCAGGAGTGATGGTAACAGAGAATATAAGAAGGATGGGGGATATTCAGTCCAACTGTCCATTATGGAGTTACTGTAGCCATGGGGAATTGGGGCTTGCTGCAAATGAGGATGGATTTAGAGACGTGATCATCTATCACCTTTCTCCATGAGTCAAGGGTTTCTCCAGCGGGTATGGACTGTCCCCACATCGGGCCTTCCACATTAGTACCAAAAAAAAAAAAAAAAATGCTGAGCATAAATCAAAAGACAAAACAAGCATGAGTTTGGTGCTGCATCGCAAGTGGGTCTGAAACTATGAGGTAGGGCTCGGACGCACCCAAAACACTTCACAGTGATGACTGACGCACTCGACACTCTGAGCAATAAACGGCTTCTTTTCTCTGTGTCAGGAATGTGGCTATAAAATATTAACAGTGGTATTCAAATATTAACAACTGTGGTGTGATGGGACCCTGTTGTGAAATTTTCAGGAATTTTGTTTGCTGGTTAAATCAAACTTCTATTAAAAATTAAATTATATAAACTTACAATTAAATAAATTATATTTTTAAAAAACAAAGAAAATAAGCACTCATGATTCATCACTTTCTAAATAGCTTACTGCATTTGCTCTGATCTTGAGATTGTCTTCTTGATTTTTAAGGCAAACATGCTACATAATGGTACAGCAATGCCCATCTGTTCCCAATTCTATATTCAGTAATGCTACAGTGGTAACTTGAAATCAGTCACGGTAGGGGTATTTATGCCATGGCCACCAAAACACCACAAATCCAGGCTCTGCCTCTGTGTGTGTGTGTGTAAGAATGGGTTGTTTAGCATTTATCAGTGCACCAACAACCAATCATTTTTGCTTTTGTTATTTTCACTCCTGCTAATTACTGTTAACTCCATCTCCTCCCCTATTCCAGCAGCATCATCTTTAAGTTCATCGTCTTGAAGAAGGATAAAAGGGGACAAACAACAATTGCTTTCTGGGTTTTTGAGTTTTAAAAGCTTAGGTTCTGTTGGGGGAAAAAAGGATGATCACACACACAGATAATAAAACAGATCTGGGACAAGGTAAGATGTGCAAAATGGGTTTCCCTGGTGGCTCAGTGGTAAAGAATCTGCCTATCAATGCTGGATATGTGGGTTTGATCGCTGGGTCGAGAATGTTCCCTGGGGAAGAAAATGGCAACCCACTCCAGTATTCTTGCCTGGGGAATCCCATGGACAGAGGAGCCTGCTGGGCTACAGTCCATGGGTCGCAAAGAGTCGGACACAATTTAGCGACTAAACAGCAAAAACAACAAGATGTGCAAAAGCAAAGTTTTCCACCTTACCCACCCCTCAAACCAAGTAAGGGACTCGAGAGTAGGGAGGAGTGTGCAGATGATTGTCTGAGAGAGAAAAACCATGAAATTTTATGCTCAATTTCTTGGGAGTAGATTGATATACAATAACACCAAGATAGATTTGGAGGAGAGAAGCAAAGGAGTTAGATCTCCTTTGGTAAAATCCTAGGTGTTCAGTGAGAGCCTGAGATGGAAAAGGAAGCAGACTGTCTGGACAACTGACCCTGATTGACGTCACAACAGCCCTGCCTTCAACACTGACATTGTTGGGTCTCTGTAGAATGCCTCCTGAAGACCCAGGATGGCATGACAATAGTGAAGGGATTCACACAGACCCCTCAGGCTGCCCACTGCTGTGGCCCAGCAGGCCTGAGGTGGGGGAGAGCGGGTCCCCTCTGCGATCTTTACAGACAGATCTTAGGACTGTGCAGCAGTAGTCTATAGAACCAAAGATGAGAAGCAGGGTGAAGGATGGCTCAACAGATGCAGACACGGCAGAGGACTCTGTATCCCTGGTGCCACACCACTCAAGCCATGGCACAGTGAAAGCCCTGGGGCTGACATCCAGTCCCAAGAAAGCACGGGGAAATCCTGAAATAGTTAAAATCAAATTTGTACTTCATTGTGGCATAGAGGCTCATCATAGAAATTAACTACAGTTACAGGAAATAAAAAGAGCTGACTTTCTTACACACCTAAGTTTGTGAACTTGGATTACTACCTGCTGCACTTTGACTGGATGGGAAAATCAACTTCTGAAAACATACCTACTTTCAGGGCTCTTTTTGGGTTTGTTGTACAATTTGCCATATCAGGCACAAAGCGTACGCCTGCTGCTTCCAAGGGTCAGTTGATAATAGGCTGTATTGATTGAACTAGAGATTGTGACAGTGGCAGTCCCTAAATGCTCCCGGGCTTTCAAGGGACAATCCTCTGAAAACATAAAAGGGTATTATTAGCATTTTCATGTCATGTCTAATGTCTGGGAAACATTCTTATGCCAGGACAAAGTCTGTGAGGCACCGACACACTTGAAGAAACCTGTATTTTTCCTTCTCTCTGTATTTGGAAGACTATTATTTTTACAAATATTCACTGCCCTTCTGTGATAGAGTATTCTATTTCCCTATTGCGTTGGCATCAGGAAAACAGAAGGCCGCATGACTTACTCTGACAAAGAAACATGGGAGAAGCGATGTGTGTCACTTGTAAGAAAATATTTCCTATGTTCACTACTTTTTTGACCAGCAATGCTCTAGATTTTAGAACACTGATGGCAAAAATGATTCCAACTCTTCATCGCTCCCTACATAATGCGTGATTTTGGAGCAACTTCCATCAAGGGCAGAGTTCCTCTTTCCTGGAATCTGGGCTGGCCCATGACTTGGTTGGCCAATAGAATGTGGAAGAAGCTATGATGTGCTATTTCATAATCTAATTGGCAGGAACCCAGATACTGTCACATGAACAAGTCTGGCTTAGCCTATTGAAGAATGAGGATGAAGAACAAGGGGACCACAGATGAGATGTTTCATCTGAGATGATATTGGACCAGTCCATTACAAGTCAACCACCATACATGTGAGGGAGCCAAGCTGAGATCAACTGAGCCTCACCCAGATCAGCAGACTTGTCCAGCAGCCAGGTAACTCAGCAAAAAGCATAGATGTTTATTCCTGAATACTGCTAAAGATTTGTGGACGTCTGAAATTGCCACATTAATGTGTCCAGAGATAACTAGTACACAGGTTAGTCAGCCTGCATCTCAAGGTGCAGAAGATGCAGAACAAAGCTATAGACAGCATACAAGTAGCATGAAGTCTCAACAAGAAACTAACCTTTTTTAATTGTAAGTCACTGAGGTACAGGACTGTTACCCAGAATAGCCTAGCCCATGCTGACTGATACATCAGTCAATCTTCCTAACCAAGCTTTCTCTACTTCTGATTTATTTTTTCTTCCTATTTGATTTCTATTTCATAGAAACTGGGTTTGCATAAGGAGAAGGAAATGGCAACCCACTCCAGCATAAATTCCTTATGATACTGCTATCTAGCTGCTTCTCACATTGTTCCATGCGTGCGTGCATTCTAAGTCGCTTCAGTCGTGTCTGACTCTTTGCGACCCTATGGGCCATAATCTGCCAGGCTCCTCTGACCATGGGATTCTCCAGGCAAGAATACTGTAGTGCGTTGCCATGCCCTCCTCCAGGGAATCTTCACGATGCAGAGATCAAACCTGCCTCTCTTAGGTCTCCTGCGTTGGCAGGCAGGTTTGCCTGGGGAAACCCATCTAGTGCCACCTGGGAAGCCCTCTTGTTATTCATCCTAAACTTTTCCTGACTTTAGACCTTAAGATTCATCTCTTTTCCAGGATCCCTGGACCACAAGGTCGGGTTTTAGCAAATTGGAAATTTGTGCACTTTCTTTAGTGATAAGACTTTGCAAGACCAAGGCCAAGGTCATACTTTGGGGGCCATCTGCACGTTACCTTTAGAATTCACTTCCTTTCATTTTGATTCACAAGAGCATTTAAGGTGTAATGTCAAACAACCAACAAAGCATGACTTTTATTCTAGTTTCCAAGTAGCTGGAAAATTGCTACTGAGCAAAATTTGAAACAGTCCATTCATCTTTTCTAGGGAAATACATGTGCCATCAGAACAGTATATAAGATTCTTTATTTATACCATCCAGAACACACTTAGACATTCAGTCAGTGAAGAGTAGTAGACATAGGAAGTTTTAAAAGGAATTGCCAATCCACTATATTGATTAATGTAGAGTATCATAATTGCTTTTTGGAAGGTCAAATTTGATCAAACACTGTTCCCACTAGCTAGAGAAAAGGGTCTATCATCTTCTCAGTTCCCTGACCACAACTTTCTATTCTTAGGAGGGATATTAGACTCAAGGTTACTGGGGAGCCACTATGCTTAGGAGAAGGACAAGGTCAAACACAGGGATGTACCTGGTTGGAAATCACTGCTGACTGGAGATCCCATGCACTGCCAATGGGACTGAAAACTGGTCCAATCACTTAGAAAAACCAACATATCTGTAGAAGTGCAACATTTGCACCTTCTATGATTCAGCAACCTTATTTCTGGGTATATACACAATAGAAAGCATATATCTTTGTACCAAAAGATATACAACAGAATATTTATAGCAGCATTATTCATAATAGTCCCCAATTCAAAACTATCCAAACTCCCCATAGAAGCATAATGGAAAAAATAATTGTGGTATACCCCCAGAATATTACCTAGCAGTGAACATGAGCAGTCTATGACTATACACAAAGCAGCATAAATCACTTCACAGATGTAATGCTGAGGAGGAAAAAACCTCCGGTGCAAAGAAATCTATACTGGATGAGTCCATTTTCATGAAGTTTATAAACATAAGCAAAACAAAAGTTCAGTGGTTTAGAAGTTGGGATATTTGTCACTTTTAGAGGGCGGTGACTTGGAGGTGGGCGGGAGGAGGGCTTCTGGGGCTGGCAGTGTTCTGATTCCTGATCTGGGCACTGATGACATGCATGGGTTCACGTGTCAAAGTTCTGCGAGTTGTCGTCTTATGCTTTACACATTCCTCTGTACTCATATTACCCTTCACTAGACTTAAGGGGCGGAGAAGGCAATGGCAACCCACTCCAGTGTTCTTGCCTGGAGAATCCCAGGGACGGGGGAGCCTGGTGGGCTGCCGTCTATGGGGTTGCACAGAGTCGGACACGACTGAAGCGACTTAGCAGCAGCAGCAGCAGACTTAAGGGGAAAAAAGACAAGAAAGAAAACAAATCAAATTACTATCAATCTTGTTTTCTCTTGGTTATATCCCATGATCTTCGCAACTATCCCTATTATAAAGTCTCCTAGCATTACTGACCTCTCTTCTTTGTATTTGTTTCAGTTAAAATTTTATACTCATTTGTGTGAATCTTGCACATGACAAGAATAGTGCCTGGAACATAGTAAACATTTAATAAACATTTTCAGGTGAATAAACGGAGGTCTATGTTTCTATAACATCACAAGGGTCTATGCAGGTTTTGTTTAGAGACTGTGACTCATTTTGTTTGCCAATGAACCACATGTCCAGCACAATGCCTGGTACATAGAGGACCCTCATTATATATGTGTGTGTGTATATGTATACACACACATATATATATTTAAAAGACAGGAAGGAAGGGAGGGAAGGGGAGATGGACAGAGAAGAGAAAAAGCCTGGTTTCCCCAATGTATAGGAGGGAGCTTACAGCTTTATAGTATGATATTTCTATCATCCTGCTCATGAATATCTCACAGAGAATTTATGATTTTTTTTCCATATTAACTTTGTAGTCATCAAACTCTCAACTGGAGAAAAATGGACTGACCAGTCAATTCTCAGATCCAAGTAGGAGGACTCAAGACAAATGAATTGGATCTCTCCCTAACCTTCTGACTGTCTCCCCAAAGACAAACCATGGCCCTTGAGAAGCACGGCTAAAGATAAGCATGGCCCTTGGGTCTGCATACACCTCTACAACACAGGCGGGGTTAATGAGAATTATAAATAGCATTAATGTAATAACATCCTGGAATGTGAAGTCAAATGGGCCTTAGGAAGCATCACTGCAAGCAATACTAGTGCAGGTGATGGAATTTCACTTGAGCTATTTCAAATCCTAAAAAAAAATGATGCTGTGAAGTGCTACATTCAATATGCCAGCAAATTTGGTAAACTCAGCAATGGTCACAGGACTGGAAAAGGTCAGTTTTCGTTCCAGTCCCTAAGAAAGGCAATGCCAAAGAATGCTCAAACTACCACACAATTGCACTCATCTCAGACGCTAGTAAAGTAATGCTTAAAATTCTCCAAGCTAGGCCTCAACAGTATGTGAACCATGAACTTTCAGATGTTCAAGCTGGATTTAGAAAAGGCAGAAGAACCAGAGATCAAATTGCCAACATCTGTTGGATGATCGAAAAAGCAAGAGGGTTCCAGAAAAACATCTGCTTTATTGACTATGCCAAAACCTTTGACTGTGTGGATCACAACAAACTGTGGAAAATTCTTAAAGAGATGGGAATACCAGACCACTTTACCTGCCTTGTGAGAAATCGGTATGCAGGTCAGGAAGCAAGTTAGAACTGGACACCAAAAAACAGACTGGTTCCAAATCAGGAAAGGAGTACGTCAAGGCTGTATATTGTCACCTTGCTTATTTAACTTATATGCAGAGTACATCATATGAAATGCCAGGCTGGATGAAGCAGAAGCTGGAATCAAGACTGCCAGAAGAAATATCAGTAATCTCAAATATGCAGATGACACCACCCTTATGGCAGAAAGGGAAGAAGAACTAAAGAGTTTCTTGTTGAAAGTGAAAGAAGAAAGTGAAAAAGTTGGCTTAGAACTTAACATCAGAAAACTAAGATCATGGCTTCTGGTCCCATCACTTCATGGCGAATAGATGGGGAAACAGTGGCTGACTTATTTTGGGGGCTCCAAAATCACTGCAGATGGTGACTGCAGCCATGAAATTAAGATGCTTACTTCTTGGAAGAAAAGTTATGACCAACCTAGACAGCATATTCAAAAGCAGAGACATTACTTTGCCAACAAAGGTCCATCTAGTCAAGGCTATGGTTTTTCCAGTAGTCATGTATGGTTGTGAGAGTTGGACTATAAAGAAAGCTGAGCACCGAAGAATTGATGCTTTTGAACTGTGGTGTTGGAGAAAACTCTTGAGAGTCCCTTGGACTGCAAGGAGATCCAATCAGTCCATCCTAAAGGAAATCAGTTCTGAATATTCATTGGAAGGACTGATGCTGAAGCTGAAACTCCAATACTTTGGCCACCTGATAGGAGAACTGTCTCATTTGAAAAGACCCTGATGCTGGGAAAGATTGAAGGCAGGAGGAGAAGAGGATGACAGAGGAAGAGATAGTTGGATGGCATCACCGACTCAATGGACATGAATTTGAGTAATCTCTGGGAGTTGGTGATGGACAGGGAGGCCTGGCGTGCTGCAGTCCTGCTGCTGCTGCTGCTGCTGCTGCTGCTGCTGCTAAGTCGCTTCAGTCATGTCCGACTCTGTGTGACCCCATAGATGGCAACCCATCAGGCTCCCCCATCCCTGGGATTCTCCAGGCAAGAACACTGAGTGGGTTGCCATTTCCTTCTCCAATGCATGAAAGTGAAAAGTGAAAGTGAAGTCGCTCAGTCATGTCCAACTCTTCACAACCCCATGGACTGCAGCCTTCCAGGCTCCTCCACCCATGGGATTTTCCAGGCAAGAGTACTGGAGTGGGTTGCCACTGCCTTCTCTGGTGCTGCAGTCCATGGGGTCCCAAAGAGATGGACACGACTGAGTGACTGAACTGAACTGAACTGAATATTATTAGGAATCATGATCTCAGGAATCATACTAAAATTCCCTGTACATCCTCAGGAAAATTCCAGGATAGGCTGGTTAGTATTATTCCTTTTTCAGAGATGCTGAAGTTAAGTGCTTGCCTGAGGTCTTAGAGCTAACTTTAATTAAAAGAATCTTCACTTGAACCCAAAGGTCTTAATCCACTGAGCATCCCCACCAATTAAAAAAATAGCCAATATTGACTAAGCCAAGTCCTTCAACAATGACCACAGGTCACATTTCTTAAGCCAAGGTGCCAGACCCTCTTCTAAGTGCTTACACACTCCCTGTGTCACTATTCACCCCTGAAGAGATGAAGAAATAGAAACCCTGAGGTTCAGGGCATGCTGATCCATGGTTGTCTGATGTGCGGGTGGAGAGGCAGCCTGGCTCCAGGTGGGCAGCCTTAGTCACCACACAATCCACCTCTTACATGTTCCATCACTGAATCCAGTGCTTCACAAACTTGAGCCTGACTGGGAAGCACAGAGGGGCTTGTACAGATTTGACAACCCCATCCCTAGAGCCTGGGGTTAGCAGGTGTGGGACAGACTCAGCATCTGCATTTTGGCACACCTGGAGAGGGCATGAAGCCCCACACCCTCTCCCCTCACGTTTCTCCATGTATTTCTCTCGCTGCTCAGGAGTTATAACCTTTTGTAATAAACTGGTAATCTAATGGGGGGGAAAGGGCACAATATTTTCTGAATTATCCCCAGATGTTGCCACTCCTCACTAAAATATTGTCTCCTAATGTTATCTTACAGACTAGACAGTAAGGTAAGTGGCTTTAAAAATAATAACAAGACTAAGATTTTAAAGATGATAATAAAATATTCTCATGTTTGCCCCAATATAGAGATGTTTTTGCTGATAAAAGGGGTGATTAACCCTAGGATGATTTGCAATCTTTGATAGAGAATAAATGATAAGGCTTTAAGAAAAAGAAAGAATCTGCATTTTGAGCAAGTGCCCAGATTTTGTGGATGTTGCTCATTCAGGAACCGCTCTTCAAGGGGAGGTCATTTTAACCTCCAAGCACCCACGATGAGGAAGATGCTATCATCTCCTTGAGTTCCAGGGTGGCTTAAAGGTTACATTGTCTCCAACGAGTGGCACAAGGCAGGTGTCAATCAATGAATCTTGAATAAAGCAGTGAAATGACTTGCACAGCATCATGCAGCTGAATGGCACTCTGAAGACTAAATTTACACTGTCATTCCAGAGACAAAGCATGTAGGGACTCCCCAGATTGCTTTTGAAGAATGTTAGACCAGCAGGACATCCAAGAAGCTGAGATTCAGGTGTCCTCCAGCTCTCAAGACCTAGAATAGCTTCCTGCATGTAAAGATCACCCAAAAATCATCTGCTAAATTGAACTGAAGTGGTATATTCCTCATTCTTCTCCCTGGAGTAAATATTCAATAATTATGTTAAATTAGGAAATACTTGCTTCTTGTTTTCTTCCAGCATGTGGTCCTTTCTCTCAGGGATCACAATTTAATTTGCCTGCCACAGTGTGCTTTTGTATATTCTATTACCAATAGAACTTTTTTTTTTTTTTCATTTAGACTAACCCTGGAAGACAGAGAAAATGTGTAACGGTTTCTTGTTCATTCCTGGTTAACTTGAGCAATACAGGTATGTGATAAATATCTAGTTCAATTTCCATTGTTAGTAACAATGAAACATTGCCATCCCTTGATATGTTTCCTCAGAGGAAGTGAGAGCATTCAATCACACTTCATCCTATTCACCCTCCTGTGTGAAAGTTAGGTAGATATTTTTGGAAAATGGAAAGAAATCAAGGCACTGAGGTGGGAAATGGAACCCTACCATCACAGAAGCTTGGAATTCATACAACTCAGAATGTTGTAGGGCCTTTGCGTCACTTGGAAATTGAGCTGAGCCTCCAGTATTCTGGGTTTCCTTGGTAGCTCAGCTGGTAAAGAATCCGCCTGCAATGCAGGAGACCCTGGTTCAATTCCTGGGTTGGTAAGATCCGCTGGAGAAGGGATAGGCTACCTACTCCAGTATTCTTGGGCTTCCCTGGTGGCTCAGCTGGTAAAGAATCTACCTGCAATGCGGGAGACCTGTGTTTGATCCCTGGGTTAGGAAGATCCCCTGGAGAAAGGAACAGCTACCTACTCCAATATTCTGGCCTGGAGAATTCCATGGACTGTATAGTCCATGGGGTCACAAAAAGTTGGACACGACTGAGCGACTTTCACTCTGGGGTTCTGGATAATGTGTTTATGGAAAAAAGAGTTTTGTACACTATGTCAGAGAGATGCCGCCATCTTCCCTGTCCTCCTTCGTTTGGCCTGATTTTCCCTCCTGATATTTCTATCCCCAGCACAGGCACCTTCATTCTCCCAGGGCAAAGGGCCATGGGGTCTGTGCTGCCCTCGGTTCCCTTCCACTGGTCCACCGTCACATCCCATCAGTGACTCTATCCTCAGGCGTCACTCTATCCATAGCTGCGGCTGTCAGTGAGCCCCTAGACACGTGGAGCCGCTTCCGCCAGCTCAGCATGCCTATCTAGCAGGGTGTGCCACTTTGCTTCCAGTGGTCCGTACCTGAGGTCTGCTTCAGAAAGCGCCCTGAGACTACAGGAACTCTTCACTCTGGTGCCTGGGGGTTTATATCACCCTAGGCTTGGCCCACCACCAAGGGGTGACCAGGGCAGAAGGAAAAAAGCCCAGCTCCGTACTGCCAAACGAAACAAACTCCGAGGCGGTGCTGATGCTCCAGAGTGCCCCGTGGGGCGAGCCTGGGGCAGGGGCTTCACTGAAAGCTCCCTCTGGCCTGTCTCTTCTCCTTCTCTGACTTGTTTCCCTCCCCATCACTGGTTTCTGCTGAGAGCAACTCCATGGAAAGTTCCTTTCTATGGACCCTTGCCTAGAGAGCCCGCCCCAGAACAGTCTAGTGGAGTGTCCGCCTTTCCACTCTGGAAGCTACCACCTTAGTTCATGATCCACCATGGAAGTACCCGGATCACCATCTCAGCTCCTGACTCATCCTGCTCACCGACTGTTCCACATCATCCTAAGGATGTCCCTGAACACTGCACTCCTCTGATCAAAAGGCAGTGATCATTGCTCATCTGCTGTGGGATCAAAGACAAACTCAGCCCGAAGTTCAGAGCCCTCCACACCACGACTCCAATCCATCAATCATTAACTCCGCAGATTAACTCCTGCCATTGTATGAAACTCAATGCGGACAAGCCCCCACCCTACTTTCTCAGCCCCCTCCTTTGCTCAGAGCTGTTCTGTCACCCTAAGAGGGCCTCTCGTTTTATCTAAGTAACAAGTCATTCAAGTCCATCTCAAAGGCCTTTTCTATTATGAATACCTTCCCTTGTTTTTATTAGTTTCCTCTTGCTGTCATAAGAAGTTACACCACAGATTTAATGGCTTAACACACACTGATTATCTTGCAGTTCTGTAGGTAAAAAATCAAGGCAGGCTCACCTCAGCCCTTTACTAAAGATTCCCAAGGAGGAGGTCGATGTGTGGACCAGCTGGGCTCTTGCCTGGAGGTTTCATTTATTTATTTTTGGGGGCAGGTGGGGGGTGGGGGGATCTATTTTACAACTCCTTTGGGTTGTTAGCAGAATTCTATTCCTTCGGGTTGTAGTAGTGAAGTCCGTGGCCCCTCTGTTGAGAAAGCCAGTCCCTGTCAAGCTTAGGTTCTCTTTGACTTCCCCTTCTGTCATATCCCTTCTGCCTTCAATCAAGAAAGTTCTCTGCTCCTAATAGATCATGTGGTTAGACTGAGCTACCCAGATAATCCAGGACAATTTCCCCTCCCCCATCTCACGGTCCATAACCTTAATCACATCTGCAGAGTCCCTTTCACCAGGTAACCTAACACATTCATAGGTTCCACAGTTGACAGTGTGAGCATCTTTGTGGGGGCCAGTCTGCTAGTCACATTCCCCACCCCCATAAAAATGGTCTCTTCCCACTCTGAAATCCTATTTTCCTTCCTATCTCCCTTACGGTAATTTTTCCTCACAATAAAAAGTAGGAATTCTAACACTTCAGTTGTGCTTACAGGCACTCTTCCAAGCACTTTACACATTTGGACCCACTGAATCTTTGTGACAACACTTTGAGGTCAGGACTATCATCATCTCCATTTCACTGAGGAGGAAACAGAGACATAAGGAGACTTATAAGCCGACAAACGGTAGAACCAAGTATGGCAGAGCTGATGCTATGTGCGTGCCAACTAACTGTCCTTCCAGCTCCACGGGAGGACTTCACTTCCAACTGCCCCTGCGTCAAGGTGGGGCCGCGTGATCAGTTCTGGCCACTGGAAGATGGGAAGAAGGGCTGATGGTCATTTTTCTAGCTTGGCCCTTCAAATACATGGCACAGTTTTCTATGTGTTTTCTCTTTCTCTCTGGCTAGAAGCAAATGACCCCATGATGGCAGAGCCACACCATGAAGAGCCTGGGCCTCTGAGTCAGTGCTTACAGGATGAGGGGGCCAGGAGGTCCTCTTGCCGGGGCAGTGGCATGTGAGTTAGGTCACCTCCTGGGCTTACGTCACTGGGATTTTGGGGATCTTTGTTACAGCAGCTAGAAATACTTCCTTTGATGAATACACCAACTTTCAAGCGTAGGAAGACTGGCTCTGGAGTCTGTGCCCTTAATGGAAATGCTGTGCCTTCCCTCTTCTTTTCCTGAAGAACAATACCTCTGGGATTACTGGATGAACCCAGCCTTTATGGAGATAACGTAAGGGTGATGTAACGTGTTCACCTTACACTGTGCTGGTCGCTCAGATACTTCTGAGTCTGGGAGGCTGGAGTCTGCTCACTCCCTTTCCCCCTCTTCTCACACTTATGCACTGTTTAATATATAGGCAACAAACACTTGCTGGGTTAAATGTAGAAGATGGGCTTTTCTGAGTACACTGATACATACACATTACCAGATGTAAACCAGACAGCCAGTAGGAATTCACTGTATGATGCACAGAACCCAAAGCCGGCGCTCAGTGACAGTGCAGAGGGTTGTGGTGGGAGGCGGGAGGGAGGTTCAGGAGGGAGGGAATACATGCATATCTGTGGCTGGTTCATGTTGCTGTATGGCAAAAACCAACACAGTACTGTAAATCAATTATCCTCCAATTAAAACTTTTTAAAAAGATGATGTTTTCTAAACAAATTAGTTATATAAAATAATTTCAGAGAAAATAGTCCATGTATCAATATTTGAAAAAAATCACTCACTTGCAGATAGTCAGAGACCATCCTATTGACACAGAACCTGCTTAAAGGTAAAAGCTAAAGTGCTCTTACCTGTTTGCTTACACCTGCCAGGTGGTACTTCCTTGTAACAAGTTTATCAGGAAGAAACTTAGGTTACATGGGAAATATCAAAATATAGTAGCGACTTCTGACAGAGTATTTTGCCTAATGATAAATGTGGTGATTTTACAGGTTCTGTGTCCTCTCCAAGCAGTGAAATAAAGAAGGTCACTTTCTCTCACATTAAAGGTCATAATATAGAGGAAACCCTTTGGTCTTCCCAATAAGAGCGTTCAAACAGAATAATTATACCTATTTCACTTTGGATTTTTCATCAGTTTACATAATCTGGTGATATTTGCTAGGCAGGAAAACCAGCAGAAAAGAGTGGGATGACTGAAATAAACAATCCCACTGTAATTCCCCCAGCTTAAGATGACAGATTCTCAGCAGGAGCAAGAAATGGACTTAAAAATCAAAGAAACAAAGAAACAGAAATACAAACTGTTTGCTTATTACAATACCAAATGTCAGAAGTCTAGCATAAATACATTCTGGTGTGGCCTCAAAGCAATATGCTTCTAAAATGCTCCTCAATGACTCTAGAGCCTCTAAAATTTATAAATCCCACCTTTCATTCCATCCATGCCCTACATCTACTTACTAACATCCTAGAATGTAAATAAAGCCTTTTAAATTTTACATTTAAGCAGATGTTTTCATATGAGTTTATCTTCATACCTATCAATATATTTAAATATTAAATTTTGTACTTATAAATGTATATATTATTCTTCAAATCTGTGCATATATTTTTCTTTTAAATGCTAATATGGATATATGCTACAACTTGGGTTGCCAAATTATAAACATTTGCATAAATGTTTACCTACAGTCATGATGATGAATGCTTTGCCCTCCAGCACCTGCCCCTCACCCCCAAGTTCCAGACCCAAATTTTTACTGTGCAGTAGACCTCTCCTTCTTGGGCAAACTCCAGGAGATGGTGCAGGACAGGGAAGCCTGGCATGCTGCAGTCCTCGGGGTCGAGAAGGGTCAGACACGACTTTGCAACCAACAACAACAACAAAGACCTCTCGGCAAGTATTCTATAGCATACAAGACTCTCACAGCCCCAAATCAATTCCATCATTTCCTCTCCAAAATGTACTCTTCCAGGGATAGTCCTGATCTGGTTGATAGTGCTGGCATCACCCAGAAGCCTGATATAACAAGGAATAAAGGCGCTTTTCTCCATTCCTTCCTTTCCCCTTTCTCCCATGCTTAAACAATCATCACAGCCCCTAGAACTGACCTATGAAACGTTTTCTTTAAACTCCTTACTTAACGCTCTAAAATGCCTTAATCAATGTGTACTAGGTCCCTGCCCTTGTGTTTCTGTACAATTACACTGTAATGAGAAAAGCCAGAAAATAGACTAGAAAAAAAAAAAAAAAAGGAAGAAAGGGAAGGGGGATGGGAGGGAGGGGGAAGGGAGGGAGGAATTAAAAGAGGTGAAATGCACTCAGATAAATGCTGTGAAGAGAAGGAAACAAGGATGTGATGAACATGAGGCAAGGTAAGCTCTGGATGGGAAAGGAAAGAGAAGAAAGGTGTCTCTGAAGAGACGACCTCTGAACTGCGAGCAGAAGGATGAGAAAGGGCAGCTGCGGGCGGCCAGCAGGAGGCAGGAGAGCCCCCCGGGTGCGGGTGCGGCAGAGCGGAGCTCAGAGAAGGGCGCTGCGGGCTCAGGGCTCAGGGAAGCAGTGCGAATGCAGGACAGAGGGCAGCGCCCAAGGGGGAGACAGAGGACGTGACACCAGAGAGAAGGGCGGGGCCAGCTCCTTGAGAGCCTTCCACTCCCTGCCACCAGCGGAGTCTGCTAGAACAGGGCTTCAAGCCGGAACAATGCGGTCTGGCTTATGGTTGTTCGAGAAGGACGCTGGCTGCTCTCTAGCTCACACTAGTCTACGCTCTGCTTCTCTGGATTTGCCTTATCTGGGAAATCAGAGTGGGAAAGGGAAAAAGTCGGAGGCTATCTTCCTCATCGAGGCAGGAAAGGCATCAGCTTCGACTAGAATTTCTGCAGCAGATGTAGCGAAGCGTTGCCAGGCTCAGAACATTCCTGCGTGGGGAACCGGGTGTGCTCGCTAATGGAATTGCTGTCTGTATGAGTGTCGGGGTGGGGGCTGAGGGTGTAGACAGAAAAAGGAGAATAGAGGATGGCTCTTTTGTCTTGGGCTGAGCAAACGTTCTCTCTCCCATGGCCCCTGCCTTAGTCAAGGTACCTCATAACTTTAGCCGGGAAGAAACTGAAGTCCTGTCTTGATCTCAATTTTTTTTTTTTCCCTGTCCCCCATTCTCCCCACACAGTCCTCTTCAAAATTATCCTCCGTATTATCCTGTCAACCTCAGAATCATTTCCCTGAAGAACTGGATCAGTCATGCTCTGGTTAGGATGCAAGAATGCACACTAAGTATTGTCAGAGAGGATTTAACAAAGGGAACTTTTTACTCAGGGCGTAAAGGGAGGCTTGGAGATAAAATCAGATATTAGCGACTTCAACACGATTGTCAGCTTTAGGGTTAATTAAGATCATGAATATGTGAAAGATACAGTTACTACAGTTACTCCCCTAAAGGCTGAGCTAAACAGAGGGGAAAGTGGGGACCCTAGAACTCTGGAGCTTAAAGAGGTTCCTAAATGTCCTAGATTCCAGACTTATTATTCTCTGAATCTATTGTGTTCTTTGGAATCTACTCTCCTTTCCACTCCAGACCACATTCTGTCAGTTGAGCTATTTCAAATCCTGAAAGATGATGCTATGAAAGTGCTGTACCCAATATGCCAGCAAATTTGGAAAACTCAGCAGTGGCCACAGGACTGGAAAAGGTCACTTTTCATTCCAATCCCAAAGAAAGGCAATGCAAAAGAATGCTCAAACTACCGCACAATTGCACTCATCTCACACACTAGTAAACTAATGCTCAAAATTCTCCAAGCCAGGCTTCAGCAGTACATGAACCGTGAACTTCCAGATGTTCAAGCTGGTTTTAGAAAAGGCAGAGGAACTAGAGACCAAATTGCCAACATCCGCTGGATCATGGAAAAAGCAAGAGAGTTCCAGAAAAACATCTATTTCTGCTTTATTGACTATGCCAAAGCCTTTGACTGTGTGGATCATAATAAACTGTGGAAAATTCTGAAAGAGATGGGAATATCAGACCACCTGACCTGCCTCTTGAGAAATTTGTATGCAGGTCAGGAAGCAACAGTTAGAACTGGACATGGAACAACCGACTGGTTCTAAATAGGAAAAGGAGTACGTCAAGGCTGTATATTGTCACCCTGCTTATTTAACTTCTATGCAGAGTATATCATGAGAAATGCTGGACTGAAAGAAACACAAGCTGGAGTCAAGATTGCCGGGAGAAATATCAATAACCTCAGATATGCAGATGACACCACCCTTATGGCAGAAAGTAAAGAGGAACTCAAAAGCCTCTTGATGAAAGTGAAAGAGGAGAGTGAAAAAGTTGGCTTAAAGCTCAACATTCAGAAAATGAAGATCATGGCATCTTGTCCCATCACTTCATGGGAAATAGATGGAGAAACAGTGGAAACAGTGTCAGACTTTATTTTGGGGGGCTCCAAAATCACTGCAGATGGTGATTGTAGCCATGAAATTAAAAGACGCTTACTCCTTGGAAGGAAAGTTATTTCCAACCTAGATAGCATATTGAAAAGCAGAGACATTACTTTGCCAACAAAGGTCTGTCTAGTCAAGGCTATGGTTTTTCCAGTGGTCACGTATGAATGTGAGAGTTGGATGATGAAGAAAGCTGAGCGCCGAAGAATTGGTGCTTTTGAACTGTGGTGTTGGAAAAGACTCTTTTTTTTTTAAATTTTATTTTATTTTTAAACTTTACAATATTGTATTGGTTTTGCCATATATCAAAACCACTATGAGGTACCATTTCACGCCAGTCAGAATGGCTGCGATTCAAAAGTCTACAAGCAATAAATGCTGGAGAGGGTGTGGAGAACAGGGAACCCTCTTACACTGTTGGTGGGAATGCAAACTAGTACAGCCACTATGGAGAACAGTGTGGAGATTCCTTAAAAAACTGGAAATAGAACTGCCTTATGATCCAGCAATCCCACTGCTGGGCATACACACTGAGGAAACCAGAAGGGAAAGAGATACGTGTACCCCAATGTTCATCGCAGCACTGTTTATAATAGCCAGGACATGGAAGCAACCTAGATGTCCATCAGCAGATGAATGGATAAGAAAGCTGTGGTACATATACACAATGGATTATTACTCAGCCATTAAAAAGAATACATTTGAATCAGTTCTAATGAGGTGGATGAAACTGGAGCCTATTATACAGAGTGAAGTAAGCCAGAAAGAAAAACACCAATACAGTATACTAATGCATATACATGGAATTTAGAAAGATGGTAACAATAACCCTGTATACGAGACAGCAAAAGAGACACTGATGTATAGAACAGTCTTCTGGACTCTGTGGGAGAGGGAGAGGGTGGGATGATTTGGGAGAATGCCATTGAAATATGTATAATATCATATATGGAACGAGTCGCCAGTCCAGGTCCGATGCACGATACCGGATGCTTGGGGCTGGTGCACTGGGACAACCCAGAGGGATGGTATGGGGAGGGAGGAGGAACACATGTATACCTGTGGATAAGACTCTTGAAAGTCCCTTGGAGACTTTCCAAGTCCCAAGGAGATCCAACCAGTCCATTCTAAAGGAGATCAGTCCTAGGATTTCTTTGGAAGGAATGAGGCTAAAGCTGAAACTCCAGTACTTTGGCCACCTCATTGGAAGAGTTGACTCATTGGAAAAAACTCTGATGCTGGGAGGGATTGGGGGCAGGAGGAGAAGGGGACGACAGAGGATGAGATGGCTGGATGGCATCACCAACTCGATGGACGTGAGTCTGAGTAAACTCCGGGAGTTGGTGATGGACAGGGAGGCCTGGCGTGCTGCGATTCATGGGGTCACAAAGAGTCGGACACGACTGAGCGACTGAACTGACTGAACTGAACTCCTTTGCAAATGTCATTGATGCTGGGATTTCACTCCCTCTGCACAGGAAATAGTTCTGGAAAGCCACTCTTCAAGCAGAGTAAATCACACTCTCTTCTTTGACAGCCTTGTGCTTCCAAAGCTCTATGTCAGCATGTATCATATGGCACTGTCATGGATCTACTTACGGAGCTGGCTTCCCCCCAGGACTATGAATTTCATGCAGGTAATAATTATGAACTGAAGACTTCTCAGCATACCTCTAAAGATGCTGGTTGAATTGATGGTAACCGCAGACAGGCCAGGAGATCCACACTGGTATTTAGTTGAAGTTCAAATTAGAGTGAAAGGGTAAATACCACCCACCTCTTCCATAGAAAAGGATACAGAGTGGTGGTAATTTTACTTGTATGACATCTACTGTTAGTTTTTATGCCATAAAAAACCACTTTGTGGTTAGCTCAGCTGTCTGTGGGTTCAGAGTTTCAGCTGGGCTCAGGGGAGTGGTCCTTCTGGACTCACTAGGCTCAGCCACTCATCTCTGGTCAGCTACAGGTAGGCGAGGGGCTGCTAGCCTAGGAGAGCTTATGTCTGTGCAGTATGAAACCTCCCCTCCAGCAGGTTAGGCTGGACATGGATAATGGGCAGGGCCCAAGACCATGGAAGGCTATGCTTGCAATAGTTCACCATCACTTCTGCTGCAATCTATCAGCCAAAGCAAATCACAGGCAGACAAAACTCAAGAAGTGGAGAAATGACCCCATCTTAGTCATTAGGCATATGGGATCGTAGTTCCCCAACCAGGGATCAAATGCCTGCAGAGGAAGCATGGAGTCTTAAGCCCTGGACTACTAGGGAAGTCTCTCTCACTCTCTTCCTTGAGAACTTATGTCGAGCAAGTGAAGTGAAGTCACTCAGTCGTGTCTGACTCTTTACGACCCCATGGACTGTAGCCCACCAGGCTCTTGGTCCACGGGATTTTCCAGGCATGAATGCTGGAGTGGGTTGCCAGTTCCTTCTCCAGGGGATCTTCGAGACCCAGGGATTGAACCCAGTCTCCCGCATTATAGGCAGATGCTTTACCGTCTGAGCTACCAGGAAGCCCTACCTTGAGCAAAAGCCTGTGTTAACCAAACGGAGAGGCTAACCACGTGGAGCAGAGTCCAGTGGTCCTTGCTAAAATCACCCTAGACTAGTCTACACTCTGCCAGCTCTCACACATGAAGGATAGGGCAGCAAAGGCCAGCAGAGTAGCTGCCCAACCCACAGTGAACCACAGACACATGAGTGAGCTGAGCCAACACAACAGGTACCATCATAAACCCGTACTTTCAGTTTTGGGGTGGTTTGTTATGTGTCTGTAGCTAACTAATAGGAAACTTATTACCAACCTGCCATAACATTAATATCTATGCTGTCCTAAAGTAATTGTTCAGGAGCTGCTGTTTTCAATTTATTATCAACAGTATTTTTTTGAGTCTCCCATTGATACACACAATCTCTTTCTTTCTCATCCTTATAATGTCCATGGCCAGTTTTGCCTTCATGCTTTTTGAAAGGGGAATATATACAGCCTACAGCTCGAGTCAGCTATGTTACCTATTTTTCAGCAGAATCAATAGGCAGAGCAGTTTCCACAGTCAGACAGACCCATGATTAATCCTGGTTCTGACACCAGCTGGCAGTGTATCTCTGGGCAAGTTATTTTATCTGTAAGCTGAAGATGATGCAAACCTAGCACCCCCACATAAAGCTGTCCAGGTCGAGTACTGTACAAATCCAAATGTCACCAACTGTTGTTCTTCAGCACATCATCCTCATGGCCAGATACAGCAGGCCTATGTTTTGGGGGTAAATAAGAGATGCTTTGTATTGTGTTGACCAAAATGTTCCTTCAATTTTAAGTAAAAATAAAAGATACATTCTTCACTTTCATCAAAAATATCATTGAACAACATATTCACCATTTTGTTCTACTACCTTCTGCTATTTTTCAGGCAACTTGAATTTACATCTTCCCATAACTTTTTATCTTTTTGAGCAAAGAATTGTCCCAGGAGCCTTTTGCATTCTGCCAAGGAATTAAAATTTTTTCCATTAAGAGAATTTTATAAAGACCTAAATAAATGGAAATCCGAAGGGGTGATGTCTGGTGGATATGGCGAATGAATCAGAACTTCCCAGCAGTTCCCTTCTAATGGTTTTTGACTGCTTATCAAAGAAATATGCAATCTTGCTTTATCCCGATGGAAGATTATGTGTGTTCAGTTGACTAATTCTGGACACTTTGGGTCAATTGCTGCTTTCAGTTGGTCTAACTGGGAGCAGCACTTGTTGGAATTAATCACTTGATTTTCTACAAGGAGCTCATGATAGAGGACTCCCTTCCAACCCCACTACAGACACAGCATCACCTTCTTTGGATGAAGACAGGCTTTTGATGTGCCTGGCGGTGGTTGATGTCACCTGCCCCATGATCTCCTCCATTCCACGCTACTGTACAGTGTCCACTTTTTATCATCTATCGCAACTTGTCTTAAAAAAACGTTTTAGTTACATATAAGTAGAGAATCGCATGTGGAAATAGAGTCAAGAAGGTTTTTTCCACTTATGTAGAACCCAAACATCAGAATGATGAACATAACCAAGCTGGTGCAAATGATTTTCAGCACTTGATTTGGATATTTTGAGTGTGCCAGCTATCTCTCACGTGGTATAATGTTAACTGTTCTTAATCAGTGTCTTGATTTTTTCACTATCAACTTCAACTTGTGTATCTGACCACGGAGCATAGTCCAGTGAGAAATTTCCAGCATGAAACTTTACAAACCACCTTTGACAGGATCCGTCACAGTACCTTCTCAATACACTGCATAAACTTTTTACTGCATTTCAGTTGCTTTTTTTAAACCTTTCTTGAAATAATAAAGCATAATAAGCCCAACATTTTTCTTTTTTTTTTTCCATCCTTAATATTAAAATGGCTACACAAAAATTCACCAATTTTGGTAAGTTTGTTTTTTTTTTAAGTGCACATGGATAGGATAGCTTTCACAATTACAATTTCATAAAATTGTTTCAAATGAAGTTAAAGACAGCTAAGTGCTGCTAGAGCCAGCTCACAGGGAAAGCAAATGAACTTTTTGGCCAACCCAGTACACAGCAGGCATTCACTTTCTTTCTTTCTGTTTCCCAACATCCAGACATACTAATAGTACTCAGTGAACTAGCTCCTGAGCCAAATCGGGCCCATTTTGCATTTTATGAATAAAATGTTTTTTGAACACAGCCATACCCATGTTTATGCTTACTTCTGCTTTGTATATAGTGACAGAGATGAGTAGTTACATCCCCACACACAGCCCGACAAAGCCTAAAATACTTATGATCTGGCTGGCCCGTTAGAGAAAAAACTTACTGATCCCAGCAATAAACTTCTATACCTCAAGTTTTTGTTGTAGATAAAAAGCGCCTGGAAATCTTATTTAAAACACAGATTCTTTGGGTCCTGCCAGCCAGAGACTCTGAATCAGTACATCTGGGTGAGACCTGAGAAGCCGCATTTCTAACAACCATCCAAGTGATGTTGATGCTGCCAGCTTGGGAACCATGCTTTAAGTGGTGCTACACTAACCATCTGCAGTAACTTAATTGTGCTAAATCCCTAGTTTTTAAATGGTGAGGTATTAGAACACTGAAAACCCAGACAAACAGAAGCCACTTTGTGAAAAGGCTCAAAAAGCAGAAGGAATGGAGCAATTAGCAAACTGTAAGCCATTTTAAGTACAAGGTTCTTTATGGGTAATTCATGTTTATTCACAGAAGGAAAAAGTTAATCTAGGCCAGAGACAGTAACCACCAGCCAAAGTCGGAAGTCACAACACAAAGACAAAATAAGAATGTAAAGCAGGCTCTAATTATTGGCCAGTGCACAAAATGAAAATGCCGTCTCAAGGTTTTCTTAAATTAGAAGCTTTGGCTCCTCCTAATTGTGCCATTTGTCCAACTCTCTCTAAAATATCTAATAATGGTGCATTCAGTGATAACCACATACTCCATGGCTCAAAATAATTTATATTTTTCCCCACTAATAACAGATTGCAGATGCTTGTCTGGCAGTCCTCAAGATTTCAGACTGATTACTAATGAAGCGACTTACTTAAGATACACCAGGTCAGATCTGTTGTGATCCAATGAATGGTATTTGAAAACCCTCCTATAATGAGCCTTTATAAATTATTATAATTAAGCTGGTTGTTATTAGCCTGCCCTTCCTTGATCTCTAGTTTAATTTCCTTCAGTGATTTCTTTCTTCTATCCATCTCTCTACTTCAGTGCTTAAAATTTTTAAAAAGGTAAATTATTTTCTTTTAAAATTGCATAATGTACTTTAATTTAACTTGATCATTTAGATCATACCACTGTATTAGTAGGAAAGTAACCCAAAACTATTTCGAGTCCATTTTAAATATGGAATAAGCTTCAAAGAGCAAAGGCTCTTAAAAGGGGCTGTGGGAGAGTTTACAGTCACGTCTGTGTCCAGCCCAAAGGCATAAAGTTAAAAGTAAATGCTAGTTTCTGTGATGTGAGCCCTTAGAGGGGAGACCTGAAACCAAAATACCACAACCTCATGTGCAAATTCAAAGATTTATTCAGTCTTATGACTAAACATGCACCCATGCACTCTAACGGAATTGTCCTTACAGCTCATGATGTCTTCCTGAAATAAATCCTCAAGCCAACTACAGTTTAGAAAAAAGAAGTGCTTTGGATGGAGAAAAATCTGGTGTGTGTCTTGGTTCTACCTCCTACTTTCTTCCTCCTCCTTCTCTTCCCTCTTCTTTCTTTAGCTGCAGTCCCTTGACTAACTTTCCTAATGCATTAGCTCTTTCATTTTTAAAATAGATTGAAAATTCCTGCGTTACAAACTTCACAAGTTCCAGTATGACTGAGTTCAGTTCAGCTGCTCAGTCATCTCCAACTCTTTGCAACCCCATAGACTGCTGACGCCAGGCCTCCCTGTCCATCACCAACTCCCAGAGTTTACACAAACTCATGTCCATTGAGTCAGTGATGCCATCCAATTATCTCATACTCTGTCATCCCCTTCTCCCACATTCAATCTTTCCCAGCATCAGGGTCTTTTCAAATGAGTCAGCTCTTCACATCAAGTGGCCAAAGTACTGGAGATTCAGCTTCAACATCAGTCCTTCCAATGAACACTCAGGGCTGATATCCTTTAGGATGGACTGATTGGATCTCCTTACAGTCTAAGGAACTCTCAACAGTCTTCTCCAACAACACAGTTCAAAAGCATCAATTCTTCAGTGCTCAGCTTTCTTTATAGTCCAACTCTCACATCTATACATGACTACTGGAAAAACCATAGCCCTGACTAGATGGACCTTTGTTGGCAAAGTAAAGTCTCTGCTTTTGAATATGCTGTCTAGGTTGGTCATAGATGGGAGCAAGCATCTTTTAATATCATGGCTGCAGTCACCATCTGCAGTGATTTTGGAGCCCACCAAAATAAAGGAGGTCGCCATTAACCCCACCATAGAGCTGCCATAACTTACACAGTATGGGAAACAGACTCTTGGAGGGCACAATAGAACCTTGTGCACCAGGACCCAGGAGAAAGGAGCAGTAACCCCACAGGAGAATGTCCTGGACTTGCCTGTGTCGGTGGTGGCCTGTTGCAGGGTTGGGGGCACTGAGTGTAGTAGTGCATGCATGGGACCTTTTGAGGGAGGTCACCATTATCTTCGTTATCTCCACCATAGTTTCAGTTCAGTTCAGTCACTCAGTCGTGTCCAGCTCTTTGCCACCCCATGAATTGCAGCACGGCAGGCCTCCCTGCCCATCACCAACTCCCAGAGTTCACCCAAACTCTTGTCCATTGAGTCGGTGATGCCATCCAGCCATCTCATCCCCTGTCATCCCCTTCTCCTCCTGCTCCCAATCCCTCCCAGCATCAGAGTCTTTTCCAATGAGTCAACTCTTCGCATGAGTTGGCCAACTGTCACATCCTTACATGACCACAGGAAAAACCATAGCCTTGACTAGACGAACCTTTGTTGGCAAAGTAATGTCTCTGTTTTCAATATGCTATCTAGGTTGGTCATAACTTTCCTTCCAAGGAGTAAGCATCTTTTAATTTCATGGCTGCAGTCACCATCTGTAGTGATTTTGGAGCCCAGAAAAATAAAGTCTGACACTGTTTCCACTGCTTCCCCATCTATTTCCCATAAAGTGGTGGGACCGTATGCCATGATCTTTGTCTTCTGAATGTTGAGCTTTAAGCCAACTTTTTCACTCTCCACTTTCACTTTCATCAAGAGGCTTTTGAGTTCCTCTTTACTTTCTGCCATAAGGGTGGTGTCATCTGCATATCTGAGGTTATTGATATTTCTCCCAGCAATCTTGATTCCAGTTTGTGTTTCCTTCAGTCCAGCATTTCTCATCATGTACTCTGCATATAACTTAAATAAACAGGGTGACAGTATACAGACTTGACGAACTTCTTTTCCTATCTGGAACCAGTCTGTTGTTCCACGTCCAGTTCTAACGGTTGCTTCCTGACCTGCATACAAATTTCTCAAGAGGCAGATCAGGTGGTCTAATATTCCCATCTCTTTCAGAATTTTCCACAGTTGATTGTGATCCACACAGTCAAAGGCTTTGGCATAGTCTGGTTTTTCTGGAACTCTCTTGCTTTTTCCATGATCCAGTGGATGTTGGCAATTTGATCTCTGGTTCCTCTGCCTTTTCTAAAACCAGCTTGAACATCAGGAAGTTCACGGTTCACATATTGCTGAAGCCTGGCTTGGAGAATTTTGAGCATTACTTTACTAGCATGTGAGATGAGTGCAATTATGCAATAGTTTGAGCATTCTTTGTAATTGCCTTTCTTTGGGATTGGAATGAAAACTGACCTTTTCCAGTCCTGTGGCCACTGCTGAGTTTTCCAAATTTGCTGGCATATTGACTGCAGCACTTTCACAGCATCATCTTTCAGGATTTGGAATAGTTCAACTGGAATTCCATCACCTCCACTAGCTTTGTTCATAGTGATGCTTTCCAAGGCCCACTTGACTTCACATTCCAATATGCTACTGGAGATCAGTGGAGAAATAACTCCAGAAAGAATGAAGGGATGGAGCCAAAGCAAAAACAATACCCAGCTGTGGATGTGACTGGTGATAGAAGCAAGGTCCAATGCTGTAAAGAGCAATATTGCATAGGAACCTGGAATGTCAGGTCCATGAATCAAGGAAAATTGAAAGTGGTCAAACAAGAGATGGCAAGAGTGAATGTCGACATTCTAGGAATCAGCGAACTGAAATGGACTGGAATGGGTGAATTTAACTCAGATGACCATTATATCTACTACTGCGGGCAGGAATCCCTCAGAAGAAATGGAGTGGCCATCATGGTCAACAAAAGAGTCCGAAATGCAGTACTTGGATGCAATCTCAAAAATGACTCAAGAATAATCTCTGTTCGTTTCCAAGGCAAACCATTCAATATCACAGTAATCCAAGTCTATGCCCCAACCAGTAATGCTGAAGAAGCTGAAGTTGAGTGGTTCTATGAAGACCTACAAGACCTTTTAGAACTAACACCCAAAAAAGATGTCCTTTTCGTTATAGGGGACTGGAATGCAAAAGTAGGAAGTCAAGAAACACCTGGAGTAACAGGCAAATTTGGCCTTGGAATATGGAATGAAGCAGGGCAAAGACTAATAGAGTTTTGCCAAGAAAATGCACTGGTCATAAAAAACACCCTCTTCCAACAACACAAGAGAAGACTCTACACATGGACATCACCAGATGGTCAACACCGAAATCAGATTGATTATATTCTTTGCAGCCTAAGATGGAGAAGCTCTATACAGTCAGCAAAAACAAGACCAGGAGCTGACTGTGGCTCAGACCATGAACTCCTTATTGCCAAATTCAGACTTAAATTGAAGAAAGTGGGGAAAACCACTAGACCATTCAGGTATGACCTAAATCAAATCCCTTATGATTATACAGTGGAAGTGAGAAATAGATTTAAGGGCCTGGATCTGATAGATAGAGTACCTGATGGACTATGAAATGAGGTTCGTGACATTGTACAGGAGACAGGGATCAAGACCATTCCCATAGAAAAGAAATGCAAAAAAGCAAAATGGCTGTCTGGGGAGGCCTTACAAATAGCTGTGAAAAGAAGAGAAGCAAAAAGCAAAGGAGAAAAGGAAAGATATAAGCATCTGAATGCAGAGTTCTAAAGAATAGCAAGAAGAGATAAGAAAGTCTTCTTCAGCGATCATTGCAAAGAAATAGAGGAAAACAATAGAATGGGAAAGATTAGGGATCTCTTCAAGAAAATCAGAGACACCAAAGGAACATTTCATGCAAAGATGAGCTCGATAAAGGACAGAAATGGTATGGACCTAACAGAAGCAGAAGATATTAAGAAGAGATGGCAAGAATACACATTAGAACTGTACAAAAAAGATCTTCACAACCCAGATAATCACAATGGTGTGATCACTGACCTAGAGCCAGACATCCTGGAATGTGAAGTCCAGTGGGCCTTAGAAAGCATCACTACGAACAAAGGCAGGGGTACCAGAGATCAAATTGCCAACATTCGCTGGATCATCAAAAAAAGAAGAGAGTTCCAGAAAAACATCTATTTGTGCTTTATTGACTATGCCAAAGCCTTTGACTGTGTGGATCGCCATAAACTGTGGAAAATTCTGAAAGTGATGGGAATACCAGACCACCTGACCTGTCACCATAGTTTGGCCCCAGGTAAATAGCAGGGAGGGAACACAGCCTCACCCATCAACAGAAAATTGGATTAAAGATTTACTGAGCATGGCCCTGCCCATCAGAACAAGACCCAGTTTCCCCTTCAGTCAGTCTCTCCCAATCAGAGGGAAGACAGACTGAAAACCACAATCACAGAAAACGAACCAATCTGATCACATGGACCACACACAGCCTTGTCTAACTCAATGAAACTATGAACCATGCCATGTAGGGCCACCCAAGAGGGACAGGTCATGGTGGAGAGTTCTGACAAAATGTGGTCCATGGAGAAGGGAATGGTAAACCACTTCAGTATTCTTGCCTTGAGAACCCCAGGAACAGCATGAAAAGGAATGGATGGATGGAGATAGATAAATATTCTAACACTTTGGGTCAGTTGTTAAGTGCTGTAAATGTCTTCTCCCAGTTTTTAACTTGACTTTTCATTCTCATTGATGTCTTACTTAAAATTTTATCTTATAATACATTTACATAACAATATAACATTTACTATCCAATTATAACTCAATCCTTAAATCAACTCTGTGATGTAGGAACTGTTATCAACTTTATCTTACTCTGGAGAAAAGACAGGCAGGGAGTGTCAATGATCTGCCCAAGTGTAAGGTAGGAAGTGGCTGAGCCAGGATTTAAACCCAGGGCATTGGTCTCTCAAGTGTGTGGTCCCAACTCCTGTACAGTGCTGCTTCTCTGTGCACTGAAAAACAGAATTCTATTTTTAATATATCTAAATTCATTAATCTTGTCCTTCATCAACTGAATTTTATTTATTTTAAGAAATCCTTCTTTATCTGAATATCATAAATATGATTGTATTATCTCCTGAGAGTCTTACACTTTTGCCTTTTAAACTAAAATTTTTTATCCAATGGAAACTGTGTGTGTTTAAAGGGTCCAATTTTATTTCTTTTCCCATGAGGATAAACAGTTGTTAAAATATTGATCTTTCTCAGCTGATGTGCATGTGTGCTGAATCATGTCCTACTCTGGCCGACCCCATGGACTTAGCCTATCAGGCTCCTCTTTCCTTGGGATTTCCCAGGCAAGCATATTGGAGTGGGTTGCCATTTCCTCTTCAGAGGATCTTCCCAACCCAGGGATTGAACCTGTGTCTCCTGAATTGCAAGCAGATTCTTTACCACTGGGTAAAATTTAGTTCTAGGAGTTTTTAAATTTATTTCTAATTAGTTTTAATTTAGTTTTATTTGATTTATTTTATATTTTTATTTATTATTAGTTTTTATTATTTCTAATAAGTGATGAAGCATCTCCAAATGAAATGAAAAAAATATACTACTTACAATAGCACAAAAATCTGAAATACCTAATGATAACTTGAACAAAATAATATTAATAAGTAATAGTCCTGTACAATGAAATCTCCAAAACACTGCTGAGGAAAATAGAGAAGACTTAAATAAAAGGAGATGTAAACCATATTTAAGGATCAGAGGAATCCATATTGTTAAGATGTCAATTCTAACCAAAACAGATATATAGAATCAAAATGACATCAATCAATATTTCAACTCGTGGTTTTGTGGAAAGTCACAGGCTAGTACTCAATTCCATTTTAAATAGGTTTTTGGTTAATCATCATTTCTCTATCTACTATTGATGGTTTACAGAAATAAAATTAAATTCTCTATACTGATGTCGTTCCAGCAAACTTGCTAAATTCTCTTGTCTATTATAATAACATGTCTGTAGCTTTTTGGAGGGATTTTTTTTTTTTTTACTGGACAGTCATAGTAGCTTTGAATGATGACAGCTTTATATCTTTCCTTCCAATCCTTATGTTTTATAATTCTTGGCCTAGTTCACTTGATAATATCCAATAGATGCAGTGACAGCAAGCTTTTTTCCTGTCTTGTTCTTAAACTCATTAGAATTTTCACATAAAATTAGATACTTGTCATAGTCCTTCCTTCTTTCCTCGTAAGATAGTTATCAAACTAACACAATTTCTTTCTGTTCCTAATTTGTTCAGAAGTCTTTCTTAAATACATATAATAAATATAAGCTTAATATCATGAAACTTCCTTCCTAACTCTATTGAGATTTTAGTATATTTTCTCTTTTAACCTGCTATTTCTTTAACCTTTATTTATTCCTTCCCTAATGCTCTTCCTTTCTTTATGAAGATCTGAGTTTCTGACCTATATCATTTTCCTTCTCTCTAACAACTTCTTTTAACATTTCTTGCAAGGTAGTCCTATAGGCAACAAGTTTCCTCAATTGAGAAATGTTTAGTTTCTCCTTCACTTTCGAAGTATAATTTTGCAGAATACAGAATTCTAGTTTGGTGGGGTTTTCCTCTCAACACTTAAAATATTTCACTGCACTCTTCTTGCTTGAATGGTTTCTGAGAAATCAGATGTAATTCTTATCTTTGTTCTTCCACAGAGTAGGTGTTTGACTTTGACTTCATTCAATTTTTTTGTCTTTATCTTTGTTTTTTTTTTTTTCACTTTGAAAAGATACATTCAGCTGTAGTTTTTTGTTTTATTTTGTTCACACTTTTCCAGTTTGTTATTCTCTGAGCTTCTGAATCTGTGGTCTGGTATTTGCGAAAATTCTAAACCGTTAGTGGTTCAAATATTTATGTTGTTCTTTTCTTTCTTCTCTGTCTGATGTTCCATCATAGGTATGTTATACTTTATGTAATTGCCCCATAGTTGTTGAATAGTCTGTTCCTTTTTTTTTCCCCAGTCTTTTTTCTCTCAGCTTTTTAGTTCCTATTCACATGTCCTCAAGCTCAGAGATTCTTTCCTCAGTCATATTCCTTCTACTAACCAGCCTATCAAAGACATTCTTCATTTATGTTAGTGTTTTAGTTTCTAGCATTTCGTTTTGATTCTTTCTTAGAATATCCATTTTTATGCATTTTCTTGCATGTTATCTAGTTTTCCCATTAAAACTGTTAGTATGTTAATCATGGTGATTTTAAATTGCTAATCTGGTTGTTACAACATTCCTCCCATATCTGACTCTGGTTCTGATACTTGTTCTGTTTTTTTTTTTGGTTTTTTTTTTTTTGTGTTTTTTCTTTTTTTTGCTTTTAGTATGCTTTGTCATTTTTGTTGAAATTGGTCATGATATCATGATATACTAGATAAAAGGAAATGCAGTAAATAGGCCTTTGTACTGTGTGGTGAGCAGTTGGGGAGAGGAAATGTCCTGTGGTTCTATGACAGGTCTTAGTCTTTTAATGAGCCTGTGCCTCTGGACTGTAGACTTCACAGGGGCCTCTTGGTTCTCCCCCAACTTAGATGGGGCAGAATGACTAAAAGGGATGAAGACGGGTGTTTTTTATTTCCTCCAGGTCAGCTAGACTCTGATAGAATCCCAGTAGTTTAGGCTCAGGTTAAATAGTTTGCTCTGAGGGCAGGCCTTGCTAAGAACGGAATGATCTGGCGTATTTCAACATGGCTGCTTTTCCCCCTGCCCCCATTGGAAGCAGGAAGAGATTTCTTTCCTGTCTTCTCTGCGAAAACATAACGGAGCTCCAGGAAGTAAAACTCACAGAAGTGTGGCATCCCTCACCCTGCCAAGACTGCATCCCCATGGACTTGTTCACCCTCAGACTTATCCACACTGAGCCTTGAAAAATTCAACTGCTGTTGAGACTTTCCTCCCTCTAAACTGATTCTTACAGAGGTTTCTGCTCCTTCAAAGGGATTCTCTTTACCTTCCTGACTGTGTCACCAATATTTAGTTCAGCAGTTTGCCCTGCTGGTAGGCCAATTGTCTGATGGATGTAAGAAGAGTTGTTGATTTTCAGTTTCTTCAATATTTTAGTTGTTGTTAGAGCAGAGTAACAACTTCCAATCTCCTTATGTGCCTGACTGGAAACCAGAGTTTTTTGATGTGTAAATATAGTGAGTTTTATTAATATATCTATAATTGTATCTAGGAAAAGACTCTGATGTTGGGAGGGATTGGGGACAGGAAGAAAAGGGGATGACAGAGGATGAGATGGCTGGATGGCATCACCGACTCAATGGACATGAGTTTGAGTGAACTCCGGGAGTTGGTGATGGACAGGGAGGCCTGGCGTGCTGCGATTCATGGGGTCACAAAGAGTCAGACAAGACTGAGCGGCTGAACTGAACTGAATTGTATCTATAATTTGTTATATAAATAGAATTTAACTGTATATATTTCTGAACCAACATCCTATTCCTAGAATGAATCTAACTTGGTTATGATGTGTTAGCTTTTCTATACTCTGCTCAATTCAGTTCGCTAAAATTTTCTTTCAGATTTTTAGACACATGTTCATGAGTGAGAATATCCTGTAAATCTCCATTCCCTGAGCTTCTTGTTTGGTTTTTGTGACATGATTATACTCACCTCATAAAATGTTAGGGGACAGTCTTTTCTCTTACTGTTCTTTAGAAAAGCATGAGTAATATTTAAATTATTCTTTCTTTGAATGTTTGTTACAACTTGCCTAGAAATCTGTCAGGACCTTGGATTTTCTTTGTGGAGAAGCTTTGAAGTGCTTATTCCTTATAGGGCCACTCAAATTTCCTGTTACTCTTGAGTCATTGCTGATACATCATATTTTGGGAAATCAGTTTCTGTTTACTTTTTCTTGGCTTTGTATCTTTTTGTGTTCTTTTTAAATAGCTATAATAGCCAGAGTTATGCCTCCTTCATCTTTAGGCTTATTTCAAAGTGTATTCTGACTCTCTGAAGTCTGAAGTATAGGTAGATTTCTTTAGGCACTGTTTGTTTCTACCTGTGCTAAGTGCTTGGAATCTATGGAACAGGGCTCATTTCTGTTTTAGAAACAAGCTAGTTGTCCACCAAAACATGTTCTTCCTCATCCTAGGTATATAATGAGACTGTTTCCCAGGCATCCTTGTAGTTGAGGATTGTCTTGGGCCTGAATTCTTGTCAGTGAAATATGTGTACAGTATTTCACACATTTCTAAACCTGTTTAGATAAACCAGTTTCTAAACGTGTCCCATAGAAACCTGCCACTGAATGAACACCTGTTTCAGCTTCCTATTGACGTGTGACAAACAACTCCCACAACCTCGTGCCTTAAGACAGCAACTATTCTATTATTTCTTATGAGCCTGTCAGTTGACTAGGCAGTATTTTGCTATCTTACCTGGGCTAAGTTATGCAACTACGTTAGTCTGTAAGTTAATGTGGGCTGGGAAGTCCAAGATCGTCTCTCTCCCGCATCAGGGGCCCATTACTCATGGTAAGCTGGGGCACCGTGACTCTCCCCTTGGTAGCCTGTCTCTCCACTCGATGGCCCCATCCCTCATGGCCTCTGTGTGGCCTTTCTCCCCAGTGGGACCTGGACATCCTTTCTACATGGTGATTGGGCTCCAAGAGGGAAAATGTGGATGCTGCCAACCCCCTTCGGAGGCTTGAGCTCAGAATCCCCAGGAAGTTGTGTCCCCTACATTTCTGTTGGCCAACACACATCTCATGTCTAGCTCAAATTCAAGACGTGGGGAAGTAGATTCCCACCATTTATGGGAGAAGCTTCAAAGTCACAATGAGCAGGGGCACATGAAGGCATGATTCCTTGGGGCCATTTTTCATATTCTGCCACATCACCCATGAATGCCCCCACATAGCACCCTCTGCTTGTCCCCCCACGGATAGATGCAGGTGCTCAGGGAGCCTTATGAACCCCATGATAAAAACAAGGGCTTCTGTTAGAGAGCTTCCCAACCCCAGGTCCTGTTCTCTAGGAACCATATGTGTATAAGCAAGAAATCAGTAAGGGTTATGTTAATCCACTAATATTACAGGATTTATTAAAGCAGCTAATCTTACCCTAAAAGTAGAACTTGAAGCTCAATTCACAGCTTGAAATTTTTCAGACCATACAGGTTATAGGAATTGGATTGCAAACCTGGGAGAGGAGTATCCTGTGACTCTAGTATCTCAGAGGGTATTTTGCCCTTTTCACTGAATGCCATGGTCTGAGATGATCTGCTTGCCTTACTGATCCATGTGGTGTGAAGCTTGAGAGGGTTTGGAAAAGGTAAACAATGAGGACAACTTATTTCTCCATTTATCTTTACTCTGAGGACTTCACTTTACGTGGGTGAGCGCTGGCCTTGTCTCCTGATCCCAGCCAACTCTATCCCCAATTCAGGCTGTGGAAGCCAACAGCTCTCAAATTCCCTTGAACTTGCAAATGCCCTCAGCCTGAAGCTGCTTTGACTCTGCGGGCCTGTCTGGATTGCTGTTCCCAATCAGCGTCTGGCCTCTGAGAATTCCACACTTCCTCACTCACTCATGCTTGCATTTAAAAATAGGTTATTTATATTTTAGTTAGCATTTTAAATTGTTTTCACTCAGAGGGTCAGTCTCGTTCTGCAAATTGCAATACTGCTATAAAAATAATCAGACATTTGTTTGCAGAGACATTTAAAATCTATGATAAATTTAAGTGTTTCTCACGACTTCTACAGATGAACTCATCTCATTCTGCTTGTATGAATTTCCTATTCATATCCCCTGATTTCTTTTTAAGTTGGACAATAGTACCAAATGTACTCCAAGAAATGTCTTGGTGGTATTTCTACTCGCTTTGATCTCTGATGGCTAGTTTACATCCCAGAACCACTAGTCACATCAAAATTAACACTACCACCAACTCTCCCTGCACACAGGAACTTACTGGACAAGTTCATTCTTGCCTTCAAGCCCTGCTTTTCATAGTTAAGTAATGTTTGTTCCATTCCAGCAAGCTCTGTCCTATTTCCTGGGTAGCCTGTTATGAATTTTAGGTTTATCCATGTTTCCTTCAATTCAGCATTCTCAGCATTAAATCTATGTCTCAGTCTGAGATCTCCCAGAAGCAGACCCTGAGACAAGGATTCAAAGACAAGTATTTATTTGGGAGGTGATCCCAGAAGGCTGGATCATTCATTAAAACAAACTCTGTTTGCACTATAAAAAGAAGAGAAATATTAATGTTCCAGGAGTCAGAATCAGAAGAAAAGAGGATTAAATGAATAGCACCCTGTTCTATGGAGAAGGCAATGGCATCCCACTCCAGTACTCTTGCCTGGAAAATTCCATGGACGGAGGAGCCAGGTAGGCTGCAGTCCATGGGGTTGCTGAGGGTTGGACACGACTGAGCGACTTCCCTTTCACTTTTCACTTTCATGCATTGGAGAAGGAAATGGCAACCCATTCCAGTGTTCTTGCCTGCAGAATCCCAGGGACGGGGAAGCCTGGTGGGCTGCCGTCTATGGGGTCACACAGAGTCGGACATGACTGAAGTGACTTAGTAGCAGCAGCAGCAGAAACCCTGTTCTATAATCACCTAAAATAACCAAAATGATTATGATGATGATTAACACTATTTTCCATGAACTTTTCACTAAGTTTAATTCATCTGAACCTCAAAAAATCCAATGAGATAGGGTGCGTCCTATATTTCCATTTTACAGAAAGATAAATTAAGGCAGGCATGGATTATTTAGTTGACTAATATCACAATGTAGTAACTAGTGGAACCAAGTGTGAGCTCAGGCACTCTGAAGAGGTCCATACTGTCAAATACTAAGCTATATATTACCTCTCAAGTTTATTCTACAAATGGATGTCCACTGAGGAAAATTGGGAAGTGAAGGAATAAAATTTGACACTTATTTCAGTCAAATTGAGAAGGGAATGGAGATGAGAATGGCAAACCACTTCAGTATTCTTGCCTTAAAAACCCCATGAACAGTATGAAAAGGCAAAAAGATAGGACATTGAAAGGTGAATTCCCCAGGTCGGTAGGTGCCCAAAATGCTACTGGAGGTCACTGGAGAAATAACTCTAGAAAGAATGAAGAGATTAAGCCAAAGCAAAAACAACACACAGTTGCAGATGTGACTGGTGATGGCAGCAAGGTCGGATGCTGTAAAGAGCAATATTGCATCAGTTCAGTTCAGTTCAGTCGCTCAGTCGTGTCCGACTCTTTGCAACCCCATGAATCACACCACGCCAGGTCTCCCTGTCCATCACCAACCCCTGGAGTTCACCCAGACTCACATCTATCGAGTCAGTGGTGCCATTCAGCCATCTCATCCTCTGTCGTCCCCTTCTCCTCCTGCCCCCAATCCCTCCCGGCATCAGAGTCTTTTCCAATGAGTCAACTCTTCACATGAGGTGGCCAAAGTACTGGAGTTTCAGCTTTAGCATCATTCCTTCCAAAGAAATCGCAGGGCTGATCTCCTTCAGAATGGACTGGTTGGATCTCCTTGCAGTCCAAGGGACTCTCAAGAGTCTTCTCCAACACCACAGTTCAAAAGCATCAATTCTTCGGCACTCAGCCTTCTTCACAGTCCAACTCTCACATCCATACATGACCACAGGAAAAACCATAGCCTTGACTAGACGAACCTTTGTTGGCAAAGTAATGTCTCTGCTTTTCAATATGCTATCTAGGTTGGTCACAACTTGTCTTCCAAGGAGTAAGCGTCTTTTAATTTCATGGCTGCAGTCACCATCTGCAGTGATTTTGGAGCCCAAAAAAATAAATTCTGACACTGTTTCCACTGCTTCCCCATCTATTTCCCATGAAGTGATGGGACAAGATGCCATGATCTTCGTTTTCTGAATGTTGAGCTTTAAGCCAACTTTTTCACTCTCCTCTTTCACTTTCATCAAGAGCCTTTTTAGTTCCTCTTCACTTTCTGCCATAAGGGTGGTGTCATCTGCATATCTGAGGTGATTGATATTTCCCCCGGCAATCTTGATTCCAGCTTGTGTTTCTTCTAGTCCAGCGTTTCTCATGATGTACTCTGCATATAAGTTAAATAAGCAGGGTGACAATATACAGCCTTGACGTACTCCTTTTCCTATTTGGAACCAGTCTGTTGTTCCATGTCCAGTTCTAACTGTTGCTTCCTGACCTGCATACAAATTTCTCAAGAGGCAGATCAGGTGGTCTGGTATTCCCATGTCTTTCAGAATTTTCCACAGTTTATTATGATCCACACAGTCAAAGGCTTTGGCATAGTCAATAAAGCAGAAATAGATGTTTTTCTGGAACTCTCTTGCTTTTTCCATGATCCAGCAAATGTTGGCAATTTGATCTCTGGTTCCTCTACCTTTTCTAAAAGCAGCTTGAATATCAGGAAGTAAGGAATCTAGAATGTTAGGCCCATGAATCAAGGCAAATTGGAAGTGGTCAAACAGGAGACGTCAAGAGTGAACATCGATATTTTAGGAATCAGCAAACTAAAATGGACTGGAATGGGTGAATTTAACTCAGATGACCATTATATCTACTACTGCGGGCAGGAATTCCTTAGAAGAAATGGAGTAGCCCTCACAGTCAACAGAAGAGTCTGAAAAGCAGTACTTGGATGTAATCTCCAAAATGACAGAATGATCTCTGTTCGTTTCCAAGGCAAAGCATTCAACATCACAGTAATTCAAATCTATGCCTCAACCAGTAATGCTCAAGAAGCTGAAGTTGAATGGTTTTATGAAGACCTGCAAGACCTTTTAGAACTTAAACCAAAAAAAAGATGTCCTTTTCATTATAGGGGATTGGAATGCAAAAGTACAAGTCAAGAAACACCTGGAATAACAGGCAAATTTGGCCTTGGAATATGGAATGAAGCAGGGCAAAGGCTAATAGAGTTATGCCAAGAGAATGCACTGGTCATAGCAAACACCCTCTTCCAACAACACAAGAGAAGACTCTACACATGGACATCACCAGATGGTCAATACTGAAATCAGAGTGATTATATTCTTTGCAGCCAAAGATGGAGAAGCTCTATACAGTAAGCAAAAACAAGACCGGGAGCTGACTGTGGCTCAGATCATGAACTCTCCTTATTGTCAAATTCAGACCTAAATTGAATAAAGTAAGGAAAACCACTAGATCATTCAGGTATGACCTAAATCAAATCCCTTATGATTATACAGTGGAAGTGAGAAATAGATTTAAGGGACTAGATCTGATAGAGTGCCTGATGAACTATGACAGAGGTTCATGACACTGTCATGAGACAGGGATCAAGACCATCCCCATGGAAAAGAAATACAAAGAAGCAAAATGGCTGTCTGAGGAGGCCTTGCAAATAGCTGTGAAAAGAAGAGAAGCAAAAAGCAAAGGAGAAAAGGAAAGATATATGCATCTGAATGCAGAGTTCCAAAAAATAGCAAGGAGAGATAAGAAAGCCTTGCTCAGTGATCAATGCAAAGAAATAGAGGAAAACAACAGAATGGGAAAGACTAGAGATCTCTTCAAGAAAATTAGAGATACCAAGGGAACATTTCATGCAAAGATGGGCACAATAAAGGACAGAAATGGTATGGACCTAACAGAAGGAGAAGATATTAACGAGAGAAATGGTATGGACCTAACAGAAGGAGAAGATATTAATGAGTTTTTCTGTGTATACACAGAAAAACTATTTAAAAAAAGATCTTCATGACCCAGATAACCATGATGGTGTCACTCACCTAGAGCCAGACATCCTGGAATGTGAAGTCAAGTGGGCCTTAGGAAGCATCACTATGAACAAAGCTAGTGGAGGTGATGGAATTCCAGTTGAGCTATTTCAAATCCTAAAAGATGATACTGTGAAAGTGCTGCACTCAATATGCCAGCATATTTGGAAAATTCAGCAGTGGCCACAGGCCTGGAAAAGGTGTTTTCATTCCAATCCCTAAGAAAGACAATGCCAAAGAATGCTCAAACTACCACACAATTGCACTCATCTCAAACGCTAGTAAAGTAGTGCTCAAAATTCTTCAAGCCAGGCTTCAACAATACGTGAACCGTGAGCTTCCAGATGTTCAAGCTGGATTTAGAAAAGGCAGAGGAACCAGAGATCAAATTGCCAACATCCACTGGATGATGGAAAAAGAAAGAGAGTTCCAGAAAAACATCTATTTCTGCTTTATTGACTATGGCAAAGCCTTTGACTGTGTGGATCACCATAAACTGTGGAAAATTCTGAAAGAGATGGGAATACTAGATGACCTGACCTGCCTGTTGAGAAATCTGTATGCAGGTCAAGAAGCAACAGTTAGAACTGGACATGGAACAACAGACTGGTTCTAAACTGGGGAAAGGAGTATGTCAAGGGCATATATTGTCACCCTGCTTATTTTAACTTATATGCAGACTGCATCATGAGAAATGCTGGGCTGGATGAAGCACAAGCTGGAATTAAGGTTGCCAGAAGAAATATCAATAACCTCAGATATGCAGATGACAACACCCTTATGGCAGAAAGTGAAGAACTAAAGAGCCTCTTGATGAAAGTGAAAGAGAAGAGTGAAAAAGTTGGCTTAAAGCTCAACATTCAGAAAACTAAGATCGTGGCATCTGGTCCCATCACTTCATGGCAAATAGATGGGGAAACAGTGGAAACAGTAGCAGACTTTATTTTTTTTTTGGGGGGGGGGTCCAAAATTATTGCCCAAAGAAGAAAACAAGGAAACTTTGAGGATAATTTGTCAATGTTTCGGAAAGTTAAGGGCTTCCCAGGTGGCTCAGTGGTAAAGAATCTGCCCACCAATGCAGGAGCCAAGGTACATGTGCATTCGATCCCTGGCTCAAGAGGATGCCCTGGAGGAGGAAATGGCAACCCACTGTAGTATTCTTACCTGGAAAATTCCATGGACACAGAAGCCTGGCTGGCTACAGCCCATGGGGTCACAAAGAATTGGACACGACTGAGCATACAGTGGAACAGGAAAGTTAATTGCTTTTATTTTTTATAAAATAAAAAATAAAAATAGCATTATTTATAATAAATGCTATTATCTTATGACCCAGCAACTTCATTCTTTAGAATATACCCTGGAGAAATCATTATTCCCATGCTTCAGGAGATTTATACAAGAATGCTTATGACACTGCCAATACAAAACAAAAACAAACAAAAAACACCAATTTCCAATATCAGTAGACTTAGTAAGTTGTGTTGTTCAATTGAACAGCTAAATGTACTGATCTAGCTGACTCTCAAAAACACAATAATAAGCCCCAAAAAGCAAGTCACAGTGAAATACATGCAGTTTGAGTCCCTTGATATAAAGTTAAAAACATGCAATATGAAAACAACATATAAGCATACGTGGTAAAAGAAACGACAGAAGAATGATACAACACATCATTCAAACTAGTTACCTCTGAGGGAAATGGGAGGTATGGGATCAGCATGGGGAATGGGGCACTTCAATTCCAATGGAAATGTCCTGTCTGTGTGCAAATGTCCAGACTGTGTCAATGGTACTAGGGTTTTGCTGCATTATTACTCTTTATATCCTCATATGCTTTATACCATATTTATTGTATCTACTCAATTTCTGATGGAAAAAACAGCAATCAATGCTAAAGTTATCACTAGTAGTAGAGAATTACAATGTATAACTCTGAAGTGACCTCAGAAAGAAAAACAGGAACAAATACAGTTTTGATCATGTAGCACAGGGATGGAAGAAGAAATCCCCCTCAAAACTTGGAAATCCTAAAGTCAAAATAGAAGGTTTTACAAATAAAATTAGCCAAAACAATTATAAAAACTTATGTTCATTAAATTGCTTATTATATGGCAATGATTCTCAGACTCTTTTCAAAACAAAATTTAACTATATGGAGAAGTATATTCCAGGAAAATACAAACAGAACAAAAAAAGAATAACAATATTATAGCTATTACAATATATATAATATAGCATAGCAAGTACTATCCAAAATTAAGCTTTTGAGACAGGAAGTTTTAATTTGGGCAAAGGGATTCATTTCCAAAATTATAAAAACTTCATTGAAATGATTAGAGTCAGCAATCAGCCAATTAATAATCTCACAGTGTACAGCTGCTCCTTGTTGTCCACAGAGTCCATATTTGTGAATTTGCCTCCTTGAAAAATGTATTTATAAACCCCAGATGTATACTTGTGGCACTTTTGCAGTCATTCACAAATATGTACAGAGTGGCATAAAAACTGGGTCTCCCAATGCGCAATTATCTGCGGAAGTCAAGTCAGGTTGTGCTCTGCTTCCCTGTCTCAGCTCTCAGACTATAAACCAGTGTCCTTTTCATGGTCGATACACTGCTGCGTTTTTCACATCTCCATGCTTTTGTTGGTGATTTCACTGTTTAAAATGGCTCTAAGCAAAAAGCTCAACTGCCAGTAACGTCTCTAAGCACGAGCAGGCTGAATGCGCCTTATGGATGAAATAGGTGTTAGATGCACTTCATTCAGGCATAAGTTATGATGCTGTTGGCCATGAGTTCAATGTTAATGAACTAAAATGCATATTAAACAAGATGTCTTTAAACAGACACATATATAAAATAAGATTATATATTGATCAATGAACAAAAATGTGATCAGAGGCTTGCAGGAAACTAACTTAAAATTTCCCGTAGGAGCAATGACAGTATTTGTAAATTCAGTTTTCCAGGGACTTTTAAAATGTAAGTAATACAAACAACAAGCATCAAACATACAAAACAAAAAATCATAATCACCTAGCAGGAAGATTTAACAGAAAGCTGAGAAGTCAACAAATCATATAGATTAAATCTATTTAAAACATAGAGAATCTAACAGTAAAGTAAGAGAAGACTCTACACATGGACATCACCAGACGGTCAACACCGAAATCAGATTGATTATATTCTTTGCAGCCAAAGATGGAGAACAAAAAGAAGACCAGGAGCTGACTGTGGCTCAGATCATGAACTCCTTATTGCCAAATTCAGACTTAAATTGAAGAAAGTAGGGAAAACCACTAGACCATTCAGGTATGACCTAAATCAAATCCCTTATGATTATACAATGGAAGTGAGAAATAGATTTAAGGGACTAGATCTGATAGGGTGCCTGATGAACTATGGAATGAGGTTTGTGACATTGTACAGGAGACACGGATCAAGACCATCCCCATGGAAAAGAAATGCAAAAAAGCAAAATGGCTGTCTGGGGAGGCCTTACAAATAGCTGTGAAAGGAAGAGAAGCGAAAAGTAAAGGAGAAAAGGAAAGATATAAGCATCTGAATGCAGGGTTCCAAAGAATAGCAAGGAGAGATAAGAAAGCCTTCCTCAGCCATCAATGCAAAGAAATAGAAGAAAACAACAGAATGGAAAAGACTAGAGATCTCTTCAAGAAAATCAGAGATACCAAGGGAACATTTCAGGCAAAGATGGGCTCAATAAAGAACAGAAATGGTATGGACCTAAGAGAAGCAGAAGACATTAACAAGAGGTGGCAAGAATACACAGAAGAACTGTACAAAAAAGATCTTCACTACCCAGATAATCATGATGGTGTGATCATTGACCTAGAGCCAGACATCCTGGAATGTGAAGTCAAGTGGGTTTAGGAAGCATCACTACGAACAAAGCTAGTGGAGGTGATGGAATTCCAGTTGAGCTATTTCAAATCCTAAAAGATGATGCTGTGAAAGTGCTGCACTCAATATGCCACCAAATTTGGTAAACTCAGCAGTGGCCACAGGCCTGGAAAAGGTCAGTGTTCATTCCAATCCCAAAGAAAGGCGATTGCAAAGAATGCGCAAACTACCACACAATTGCACTCATCTCACATACTAGTAAAGTAATGCTCAAAATTCTCCAAGCCAGGCTTCAGCATTACGTGAACCGTGAACTTCCAGATGTTCAAGCTGGATTTAGAAAAGGCAAAGGAACCAGAGATCAAATTGCCAACATGTACTGGATCATGGAAAAAGCAAGAGAGTTCCAGAAAAACATCTATTTCTGCTTTATTGACTATGCCAAAGCCTTTAACTGTGTGGATCACAATAAACTGTGGAAAATTCTGAAAGACATGGGAATACCAGACCACCTGATTTGCCTCTTGAGAAATTTGTATGCAGGTCAGGAAGCAACAGTTAGAACTGGACATGGAACAACAGACTGGTTCCAAATAGGAAAAGGAGTATGTCAAGGCTGTATATTGTCACCCTGCTTATTTAACTTATATGCAGAGTACATCATGAGAAACGCTGGACTGGAAGAAACACAAGCTGGAATCAAGATTGCCAGGAGAAATATCAATACCTCAGATATGCAGATGACACCACCCTTATGGCAGAAAGTGAAGAGGAACTAAAAAGTCTCTTGATGAAAGTGAAAGAGGAGAGTGAAAAAGTTGGCTTAAAGCTCAACATTCAGAAAACTAAGATCATGGCATCTTGTCCCATCACTTCATGGGAAATAGATGGGGAAACAGTGGAAACAGTGTCAGACTTTATTTTTCTGGGCTGCAAAATCACTGCAGATGGTGACTGCAGCCATGAAATTAAAAGAGGCCTACTCCTTGGAAGGAAAGTTATGACCAACCTAGATAGCATATTCAAAAGCAGAGACATTATTTTGCCAACAAAGGTCCGTCTAGTCAAGGCTATGGTTTTTCCTGTAGTCATGTATGGATGTGAGAGTTGGACTGTGAAGAAAGCTGAGCACTGAAGAATTGATGCTTTTGAACTGTGGTGTTGGAGAAGACTCTTGAGAGTCCCTTGGACTGCAAGAAGATCCAACCAGTCCATTCTGAAGGAGATCAGCCCTGGGATTTCTTTAGAAAGAATGATGCTAAAGCTGAAACTCCAGTACTTTGGCCACCTCATGCGAAGAGTTGACTCATTGGAAAAGACTCTGATGCTTGGAGGGATTGGGGGCAGGAGGAGAAGGGGATGACAGAGGATGAGATGGCTGGATTGCATCACTGACTCGATGGACCTGAGTCTGAGTGAACTCCCGGGGTTTGTGATGGACAGGGAGGCCTGGCGTGCTGTGATTCATGGGGTCACAAAGAGTCGGACATGACTGAGCGACTGAACTGAACTGAACTGAACTGAAACTTATTTTGGTGTCTAGTTTTCCTCTCTGCCCAAAGTCCTAAACGATATCTGTAAAGATGAACTTTCCAACACTCCAGATCCCTAGACCTTATCTTTTCACCACCAATGTATTCTCGAGTCCAACTAAGTCACCACCTCTCATCATATCTTAGATAATATCATCGCTGAAAAGGGCACTGTCTCTAAAATCTTTTTTTTTTTTTGTCTCTAAAATCTTAAGTTCAAACACCCAACTCTGTCCACCACACTTGCTCTACCTACTTCGTTAAGTCACAAACCCTCAGGGACAAAGTTCTTCAGTTCTTCAGAGATTGCCGAAATACTGGCCCCGTAATTCTCTGACTGCGTATTTCTTCCTCCTTTATCTGTCTAATCCCAAGAGCATGACCTTTCACTATAATTATTCCCTTGCAAGTACCCCCAGCTCCCTGTTTCTCTTCCATACTCTCTCCAGGGAAAGCTCTCCCTCCAAACCTTTACCCAGCCAGTAGGCTATGATCCTCTACTACGCTTCATGAGTATAAGTTCCTCTGGAGACCTTTCCTGATCACACCAATGCAAACAGAGTGCAGCCTGCTATCTCTGCCTCAACTCCTTTCCTTGATTTTTTCATAGAACTCACTGCATCTTACAAACATGTTATTTGCTATGTGCCCCCCACTGTCTCTTGCACTAGAATGTAAGTTCCATTGACACAAGGCTACTGTCTCGTTCTCCCTACATGCCCAGTACCCAACATCATTCCTTGCACATATTAGAAATTCAATAAGGAACGGTCGTACTGAGGAATGGTTATCGAATATTCTAAGCCTAGAAAATACATACATAATTTCAAAGTGTCTGTGGAATGATTAAAATTTGATAACATATAAGAACACAAATATATACAAGCATCTGAGTGCAGACTTCTAAAGAATAGCAAGGAGAGATAAGAAAGCCTTCCTCAGTGATCAAGGCAAAAAAATACAGCAAATCAATACAATGGGAAAGACTAGAGATCTCTTCAATAAAATTAGAGATACCAAGAGAACATTTCAGGCAAAGATGGGCTCGATAAAGGACAGAAACAGCATGGACCTAACAGAAGCATAAGATGTTAAGAAGAGGTGGCAAGAATACACAGAAGAACTATACAAAAAAGATCTTCATGACCCTGATAACCATGATGGTGTGATCACTAAAGCCAGACATCCTGGAGTGACAACTCAAGTGGGCCTTCAGAAGCATCACTATGAACAAAACTAGTGGAGGTGATGGAATTCCAGCTTAGCTATTTCAAATCCTAAAATATGATGGTGTGAAAGTGCTGCACTCAATACGCCAGCAAATTTGAAAAACTCAGCAGTGGCCACAGGACTGGAAAAGGTCAGTTGTCATTCCAATCCCTAGGAAAGGCAATGTCAAAGAATGCTCAAACTACCGCACAATTGCACTCATCTCATATGCTAGTAAAGTAATGCTTAAAATTCTCCAAGCTAAGCTTCAACAATATGTGAACCATGAACTTCCAGATGTTCAAGCTGGTTTTGGAAAAGGCAGAGGAACCAGAGATCAAATTGCCAACAACCGCTGGATCATCGAGAAAGCAAGAGAGTTCCAGGAAAATATCTACTTCTGCTTTATTGACTACACTAAAGCCTTTGACTGTGTGGATCACAAAAAACTGGGGAAAATTCTGAAAGAGATGGGATTTACCAGACCACCTTACCTGGCTCCTGAGAAATCTGTATGAAGGTCAAGAGGCAACAGTTAGAACGGGACATGAACAACAGACTGATTTCAAATCAGGAAAGGAGTACGTCAAGGCTGTGTATTGTCACCCAGCTTATTTAACTTATATGCAGAGTACATCATGTGAAATGCAAGGCTGGATAAAAGACAAGCTGGAATCAAGATTTCCAGGAGAAATATCAATAACCTCAGATATGCAGATGATACCACCTTTGTGGCAGAAAGCGAATAAGAACTAAACAGTTTTTTGTTGAAAGTGAAAGAAGAGTGAAAAAGTTGGCATAAAACTCAACATGCAGAAAACGAAGATCATGGCATCTGGTCCCATCACTTCATGGGAAATAGATGGGGAAACAGTGGAAACAGTGACAGCCTTTATTTTGGGGGGCTCCAAAATCACTGCAGATGGTGATTGCAGCCATGAAATTAAAAGATGTTTGCTCCTTGGAAGAAAAGCTACGACCAACCTAGACAGTATATTAAAAAACAGAGACATTACTTTGCCAACAAAGGTCCATCTAATCAAAGCCATGGTTTTTCCAGTAGCATGTATGGATGTGAGAGTTGGACCATAAAGAAAGCTGAGTGCCAAAGAATTGATGCTTTTGAACTGTGGTTTTGGAGAAGACTCTTGAGAGTCCCTTGGACAGAAAGGAGATCAAACCAGTCAATCCTAAAGCAAATCAGTCTTGAATATTTATTGGAAGGACTGATTCTGAAGCTGAAATTCCAACACTTTGGCCATCTGATGCGAAGAACTGACTCATTAGAAAAGACTCTGATGCTGGGCAAGATAGAAGGCAGGAGGAGAAGGGGATGCCAGAGGGTGAGATGGTTGGATGGCATCACCCATTCAATGGCCATTAGTTTCAGCAAGCTCCAGGAGTTGGTGATGGATAGGGAAGCCTGGTGTGCTGTAGTCCATGGGATCGCAAAAAGTTGGACATGACTAAGCAACTGAACTGAAATGAAGGGTGTAAATATGGCTTCCCAGGTGGCTCAGCAGTAAAGAATCCACATGCCAATTCAGACATAAGAGACACAAGAGATGCAGGTTCGATCCCTTTGTTGGGAATATCCCCTGGAGAAGGAAATGGTAACCCACTCCAGTATTCTTGCCTGGAAAATCCCATGGACAGAGGAGCCTGGTGAGTGACAGTCCATAGGGTTGCAAAGAGTCTAACACAACCGCACACAACACAGAACATACACATACAGAGCACACAGCACACAACCAGAACATACACATAACCTTAATTAATTTGGTAATAGGATAAGTTATATCACCCACATTCTTCCACCATAATGTAATAAAACCAAATAACTAATAACTGACTCTAAGCCATTGGAATCAAAATTGATTCTAACCCATTGAAAAATCTAAAAATTCTATTTCAATAACTCTTGGGAAGAAAGGAAAAAATGGGAGATTATAATTAAATTATAAACATTTTACAAATTGAAGAATAGTATATATTAAAATCAGCTGCATGCATCCAAAGTTACCTTTAGAAAAATGTACAGTAATAAATGCTTTTTATTATTAAGCAGGAAAAAATAAATAAAATATGTATTCATGGATAGGTAACTGAGGAAAAAAAAAATCACTGAAATGAACAAACATAAATGAGAGTTAAATTAACCAAATAGAAAACAATATATTGGAAATTAAAAGAAAAAAAAAGAATATTACTTGAACATATCAATAAAATAGATAAACTTTTGTCCTGTGCACTCAAGAAAAATGAGATAATACATAAACAAGTAGAGATAAAATCGGGAACAAATGTGCAGGGATATAAAGAAATTTGAGTCTTCTTTTAGCTAAACTTTCCTTTTTGCTTCTGTAGATCTCTGCCTGAACCAAGCATGGCTGGGGAGAGAGAGCTGCTTAACAGTTTACCCAATGGCTTCCCCATAAAGGCGCTGGTGTCAACTTCAAAAGGACCTCCTCAGTGTTCCCCTAAACGGTGTAAGTTTCTCTGTCCTTAGTGACAAGGATTTCATACTCTCCCTTTGGGTCTCCTCAAATCTCTGCCAGCCTCCTTCCAGAAAGAGCCTGACTAACTTCTAAAAAAAAAATTGCAGCCACATTCAGTTCAGTTCAGTTCAGTCACTCAGTCATGTCCAACTCTTTCTTGAATTGCAGCACGCCAGGCCTCCCTGTCCATCACCAACTCCCAGAGTTCACCCAAACTCCAAACTCATGTCCATTGAGTCAGTGATGCCATCCAGCCATCTCATCCTCTGTCATCCCCTTCTCCTCCTACCTCCAATCCCTCCCAGCGTCAGAGTCTTTTCCAGTGAGTCAACTCTTCGCATGAGGTGGCCAAAGTACTGGAGTTTCAGCTTTAGCATCAGTCCTTCCAAAGAATACCCAGGGCTGATCTCCTTCAGAATGGACTGGTTGGATCTCCTTGCAGTCCAAGGGACTCTCAAGAGTCTTCTCCAGCACCACAGTTCAAAAGCATTAATTCTTCAGTGCTCAGCTTTCTTCACAGTCCAACTCTCACATCCATACATGACCACAGGAAAAACCATAGCCTTGACTAGACGGACCTTTGTTGGCAGCCACATTAACACATAAAAAAAAGAAAAAAAATATAATAAAGAGAAATGATCAAAATTGACTCTAACTCCATAAGATCTTTGTCTGTGTCATTCATGCATGTATCTCAAGCACCTAAGACACTGCTTGGCTCAAAGCCATTGCTCTAACCCATTTGAGGATAGAGTAGATATGGCTATGCACGTCTCCACCCATTCTAAATCATTCTCTCTCCACCCTCTTCTGAATCAATGAAACAGGGGTCCCTCTTCCCAACCAAGATCAAGCCTTTCCGCCCATGCCTGAACTCCTGCCCATCCCTTCTTAGGGGTCTTACATTATCAGTTACCCTTTTCCTGTTATTCATACTCTAAACCACACTTTTCCCAATAGCTTTTAGACATGCTCAAGAGTCTGTCCCACTGAAACCATAACTCTCCTTCAACCAATATCTCCCCTCCAACTTTCATCTCTCTCCTCCAGTGTGCTTCCTAGAATTTTTAAAGAACAGTTTCTATTTACCACCATATGCTATGGACAATCTCCATCTATCAGCTTCTATAAGAGAAAAAAGTAATCACTACATTTTTTCTTAACAGCATATATTTTATATTATATGAGTAACATATTAATTGTAGAAAAATTTAGGATACACACAAGGACCTATTTTTTGAATAGAAAATAAAACCACCTACAAATACAAAACCCAGAGAGAGCCACTCCCACTTAACATCTTGCTGCAAGCTCTTCCAGGCTCTTTCCATGCAGTCCCTGATCTGTGTGATGTTGACATGCAAAACTTCCAGCTATCATGGTTTAGTTGTTAGCTGTTTAGTCCCCCAACACCATGGATCTAATTTCAGTTTTCTTGTTCTACTGACCTTGAGTAATTGCACAAAGTGCAGACTTTGCTTCTAGCTCTTGGGCCCACCAACCACTTCACAAATAACACATGCATCATGATCAGTGACCAATGATATTATTTCCTTCAAAGTCTGTCAGGGATGGATCACTGCACATTTGCTATTCCATTCACACAGACAGCAAAGTCTGTAGCTGTGTTGCCTCTTTGTCTTCCAGGGATAAAATTGTTACATTTTTTTCAAAAAATGAATAATAGAAAGAGGAAATTGGCCAACAAAGTGAAAGTTAAGCAAAAAAATAATAATAATAATAATTTTTTTCCCTGGGATCTTAGTTCCCTGACCTGTGCCCCTGTAGGGATTGAACTTGTGCCCTCTGCATTGGGAGCTCAGAGTCTTACCCACTGGACCACCAGGAATAATGTTAGAAGTGAAGTAAGAATAGAATGTAAATGGACTATGGAAGAAATGAGCTTCCCAGGGGGTGCAGTAGTAAAGAATTCACCTGCCAAAGCAGGAGACTCAACAGACGTGAGTTCAACCACTGGGTCAGAAAGATTCCCTGAAGAAGGAAATGGTAACCTGCTCCAGTATTCTTCCCTGGAAAATTCCATGGACAGTGGAGCCTGGTGGGCTACAGTCCATGGGATTGCAGAACTTGGACATGACTGAGCAACTGAGCACACACACATGGAAGAAATAGCTGCCCATTGGAATGCTGACACTGCTACCATTGAAGAGGAACTAAATGAAGGGACATTTATAGACAGAAATGAGAAATGTAGTTCTAAGAAGAAGCTGTCCCAAAGTGACGCCAGTAAGGAAACTCTCAGACAAATGTCGTGATTCATGATGGAAAGAATAAAATGTTGGAAGATGACCCAGACTTTCAAAGGAGAATGACAATGCACAACATAGCAAAGATGGCTGTTCCATATCATAAGTTATATGACAGAAAAGAAGACAGGCACTATTCAAACCACACTTGATAACTTTTTAAAGAAATGAAACACTTCAATCCTTAATGCTTCTAAGGTGGCTCAGATGGTAAAGAATCCGCCCATGATGCAGGAGACCTGGGTTCAGTCCCTGGGTAGAGACTTGGCAGAAGAAATGGCCACCCACTCCAGTCAGTATTCATGCCCGGAGGATTCCACAGACAAAGGGGCCTGGCAGGCTATAGTCCATGGGACCACAAGGAGTCAGACATGACTGAGTGACTAACACACACCCAGACAGATATAAATTTTATTTTTTTTTTTATTTCTTTATGCAGTTAAAACAGGTGGCAAGGAACAGTTTTCACAGTCCATTCTATAGACCACACTATTGTGCAAAGCAAAGGCTGCTTGTTCTCTCTCATTCTCTCTCTTCTCTTCTCTATGTCAGATCAGCACATGCCACTGTAATAAAAATGGTATCATAATAGAAATGTTGTGAATCCTACTTTTTTTGCTTCATATATACTATTTCCATGTCAACAAATTTAAATCAACAGTGAATGCAAAATATACCACTGACTGTGTCAACATTTATACAATGTTTTTCTTATTAAGACATTTGAATTACTGCTTTTGCTTTATGATTATGAGCATTGCTATAATGTGCTTCCTAAAAGTAGAATTGCTAAATCAAAGGGTAAGTGTGCATATTTTTTCATTAGATAGCACAACACTGAACTGAGTTTCTGAAAGTTATGCCAATTTACACTTCTTCCTGAAGTGAAAGAGAACTCAAGACTCAGATCAAAAGGAATCCACATCAAAAGTTATTATTAGTAATTTTTCTAATATTTGCTATCCAAAGCAGTAAAATACTACTTTTCATTTTTTTCAAATTGTGAGACTGAACTATATTTGTATTCAAGCAAAATAAGAGACCTCAAAAATTTCTATTTTATATTAGGAAGTATAAATGTTTAGGTCACATAGTTTAGAGATGGCTGTTGCTAAAGCTGAAGCTCCAATACTTTGGCCACCTGATGTGAAGAGCTGCAATTCACTGGAAAAGACTCTGATGCTGAGAAAAGTTGAAGGCAAGAGGAGAAGCGGGCAGCAGAGGATGAGATGGTTAGCATAACTGACTCAATGGACATGAATTTGAGCAAACTCTGGGAGATAGTGGAGGACAGAGGAGCCTGGCGTGCTGCAGTCCATGGGGTTGTAAAGACTCAGACATGACTTAGCAACTGAATGACAACAAACACTCAAAGAAGCCTTTTTGTAATTCTCCAAAGACTTTAAGGGTTATACAGCAATCAATGATACCTCTGTCTTCCTGGACAAGGAAACAGAGGTTACACAAGAACAGAATGCAAGTTTTAAATTCTGTTTATTGTTCTTTTCACTTTCTTATTGACTACAGATGTTTAGATGGTCATAGCAGTCCATATGGACAATTAGGTACACTAAAGATCCTTCTAACATTGGAACCCCCAGAAAAGAGAGCAGAGATTAACAGATATTGGTTAAGGGATTGGTTTTATATCAGGACTGTAAACATAACACTGAGACTGCAAAGGGCTGAGAAAAAAAGTAGATGTAAGTTAAAACTAAGCAATAAATCAAATTTACTTCAATATCAAAAGGTTAATTATAAACCTCAATATAATAACTTCAAAATTAAGCAATAACTTCATAGTTTATTCTGTTGTGAAACCATGTCCTTACAATTTATGAGGTTTGGCTAGCAGAGTAGTAGTTTTTTTTTTTAAATAATTGACAAAATTTTTATATTAGAAGTGCTCAAATTTCCATTTTTTATTGAGTCCTCAGAAGGTCTGATAACATGAGGCCTCTCATTACCACATTGCAACTATAGATAGGGGCTGGAAACAGAGCTGCTTCCTTTACAAAGGGCAAGGTCCATAGTTTCTAGCTCACTTTATCTTTTCATTTATATTCCCTGCCTATCTTTTGCTCAAGAGAGTAAATCAATCTTGAATTTCCTTACAAATCTACATTACTAGGGGAAAGAAATGAAAACTTATTAATGACTCTGAAGACTGTATCAATTATACTTGAAAGGGATAGCAGATAAATTTATCACTCTTTTACACATTTTGTTTCAGGGAAATGATTTTTTTCTTTAATATTGTTCCATTAAGTTCTTTATGACTAGCTGCCCAAACCCAGGGCCTAATGCCTAAACATTGTGAGTTAACACACCATGTAGGGAATACACAGATTTCCACCGAATTTTCCATGGTCCAGGTGGAAGCACTTATGACAGTGGATGCCAGTGTGATCTGCATTGTAGCTGAGAAACCTAGTCTTTTCATGTATGATCCCCACCAATCCTAGTCCACTTTTCCCTCAGAAAAGTGCATAGTCTGTCTGAAGTCATCCTCAATATTTTCTATCTGTGTGGAGTTACTTCTATCTATTTCAGTGCCCTCTGAGAAGGGTTAGGCTCTTCTACTCTTTTTTAATTTTTTTAAATTATGAGAGCATGATAGCACATTTACAGGAGACTTGGAAAACACACAAAAAGGTCACATATAGTTCCACTATATAATACAATCATTCTTTTAAATTAAGGGTTTTAGTTGGAGTTTCAATATCAAACTCTCAGAAAGTAATAGAATGAATATACAGAGAAGCAGAAGGATATAGTTGACCTAAAAAGCACTGTTAACCATTTCAATGTAATCAAGAATTATACAGTTTTAACACAACAGTAGGATACAAATTCTATTCAAGTTCCCATAGACTGTAAACTAGAATAAACAGGAACATATCCAGGGACAAAACACAGGGTACAAACATTTCATGATTTAAAGGTACTGAAATCACAGAGTCTGCTCTCTAATTACTGTGGAATTACGTTAGAAATCAATATCAAGAGATATGTGAAAATAACTCACATATTTTTGAGTCAATGCAACATTTACCAAGAGAGATTTTTGACCTAGCCATGGAAAGCCTCCAATAAATTAGACTGTAAAAAACATAAGGGGTAATTGCAAAGAAAGCATTTAAATGAGAAATTAGTGTCAAACAGACAATTCAGGAATGACCCAAATCAAATCCCTTATAATTATACAGTGGAAGTGACAAATAGATTTAAGGGATTAGATCTGATAGACCTACTGCTTGAAGATCTATGGACACACACTTGTACCACTGTACAGGAGGCAGTGATGCAAAACCATCCCCAAGAAAAAGAAATGCAAAAAGGCAAAATGCTTGTTTGAGGAGGCCTTATGAACAGCTGAGAAAAACAAGAGAAGTGAAAGGCAAAGGAGAAAAAGAAAGATACATCCATCTGAATGCAGAGTTCCAGAGAACAGCAAGAAGAGATAAAAAAGCCTTCCTAACTGATCAGTGCAAAGAAATAGAGGGAAACAATAGAATGGGAAAGACTAGAGATCTCTTCAAGAAAATCAGAGGTACCAAGGGAACATTTCATGCAAAGATGGGATCAATAAAGGACAGAAATGGTATGGACCTAACAGAAGCAGAAGATATTGAGGAGAGGTGGCAAGAATACACAGAATTGTACAAAAAGATCTTCATGACCCGGATAATCACAATGGTGTGATCACTCACCTACAGTCAGATATTCTGGAGTATGAAGTCAAGTGGTCCTTAGGAAGCATCACTACAAAGCTGGTGGAGGTGATAGAATTCCAGTTGAACTCTTTCAAGTCCCAAAAGATGATGATGTGAAAGTGTTGCACTCAATATGCCAGCAAATTTGGAAAACTCAGCAGTGGCCACAAAACTGGAAAAGGTCAGTTTTCATTCCAGTCCTAGAGAAAGGCAATGCCAAAGAATGCTCAAACTACCACACAACTGCACTCATCTCACATGCTAGTAGAGTAATGCTCAAAATTCTCCAAGCTAGGCTTCAACAGTCCATGAGCCGACAATTTCCAGATGTTCAAGGCAGACTTAGAAAAGGCAGAGGAACCAGAGATCAAATTGCCAATATCTGTTTGATCATCAAAAAAGCAAGAGAGTTCCAGAAAAACATTTACTTCTGTTTCATTGGCTATGCTAAAGACTTTGACTGTGTGGATCACAATAAACTGTGGAAAATTCTTAAAGAGATGGGAATACCAGAGCACCTTACCTGCCTCCTGAGATATCTATATGCAGGTCAAGAAGCAACAGTTCGAACTGGACACGGAACAATGGACTGGTTCCAAATTGGGAAATGAGTACGTCAAGGCTGTATGTTGTCACCCTGCTTATTTAACTTATATGCAGAATACATCATGAGAAACTTTGGGCTGGATGAAGCACAAGCTGGAATCAAAGTTGCCAGGAGAAATATCAATAACCTCAGATACGCAGATGACACCACCCTTATGGCAGAAAGTGAAGAAAAACTAAAAAGCCTCTTGATGAAAGTGAAAGAGGAGAGTGAAAAAGTTGGCTTAGAACTCAATATTCAGAAAACGAAGATCATAGTATCTGGTCCCATCACTTCATGGCAAATAGATGGACAAACAATGGAAACAGTGACAGACTTTATTTTGGGGGGCTCCAAAATCACTGCAGATGGTGACTGCAGCCATGAAATTAAAAGACCCTTGCTCTTTGGATGAAAAGCTATGACACACCTACACAGCCTATGAAAAAGCAGAGAGATTATTTTATCGACAAAGGTCCATATACAGAAAGCCATGGTTTTTCCAGTAGTCATGTATGAATGTGAGAGTTGGAACATAAAGAAAGCTGAGTGCGGAAGAATTGATGCTTTTGAACTGTGGTGTTTTAGAAGACTCTTGAGACTCCCTTGGACAGAAAGGAAATCAAACCATTCAATCCTAAAGGAAATTAGTCTTGAATATTCATTGGAAGGACATGCTGAAGGCTGAAGCTCCAATACTTTGGCCACCTGATGCAAAGAACTGACTCGTTAGGAAAGACCCTGAGGCTGTGAAAGATTGAAAGCAGGAGGAGAAGGAGACAACAGAGGATGAGATGGTTGGATGGCATCACTGACTTGATGGGCATGAGTCTGAGCAAGCTCTGAGCATTGGTGATGGACAAGGAAGCCTGGCGTGCTGTGGTTCATGGGGTCGCAAAGAGTCGGACATAACTGAGCGATTGAACTGAACTAAGAGAAATTAATATTAAAGGTACTTCAAACAAAATCCCATGTATTTAAAAATTAAATGTTCATTTTTAAATGTTGGGTATATCTAAGAAGCCATAAACTAGGACATATTTGTAATAGAATGAAAATGTAAACAGAATTTACCAGGATTTGTTGCACACAGCTAAAGCTGTGCTGTGCTGTGCTTAGTCACTCAGTCATGTCCAACTCTTTGTGACCCCATCGACTGTAGCCCATCAGGCTCTTCTGTCCATGGGGATTCTCCAGGCAAGAATACTGAAGTGTGTTGCCATGCCCTCCTCCAGGGAATCTTCCCAATCCCTGGGAATTGATTTAAGGATCAAACCCAGGTCTCCCGCATTGCAGGTGGATTCTTTACTGACTGAGCCACCAGGGAAGCCAAAGAATACTGGAGTGGGTAGCCTATCTCTTTCAATGCAATTACATACAATATGGAGTCTTGAATAACGTATGAAAACAAATAGTGGTCACTAGAATAAAATTTTGTGAAATTGGAACAAAATCTATATTTTAGTTAATAATACTGTATCATTTGTTAACTTCCTGTTTGTTTGTTTTTTTTTCTTACAACATAGTATTTCTATTATTTCCACAACTGGATTAGATGTTTCAAGTCTTAGTCAAATTTTTTTTAATAACTAAGATAATGAACTTTGTAGACTTTTAGCAGTAATATTAGATGCCAAAATACATGAAACTATATCTTAATTTTGAGTGAATATAAATTAGAAATCAAGTATTCTATTCATACTAACCAAACAAGTAGAATCAAAAGGTTATAAGTTTTAAACTAGCAAAAATTCATAAAATCTAAAATATATATATTATACATTCATATGTATATGTATGCATGTATATTGTTGCTTAGTTGGTAGGTTTTGTCCAACTCTTTGTGATCCCATGGACTGTAGCCCTCCAGGCTCCTCCATCCATGGGATTTTCCAGGAAAGAATACAGGAGTGGGATGCCATTTCCTTCTCCAGGGGATCTTCCCAACCCAGGGATTGAACCCTCGTCTCCTAGATGGATGGATTCAGATGGATTCTTTACTGCTAAGTCACCAGGGAAGTCCCATGTATATGTATACAAAAGCTTTTCTACTATGCTTGATAAAGGATTAAGAAATTACAACAACAAAAAGAAAAGGACAAACTGGAAAACATAAACCTAAATGAAATGGGAACACTGAGTATGAAATAGATAAAGGATAAAGTGAAACAAACTAGATAAAAATAAAAGATCATTGTTTTTAAACAAAAGCCAGTTGTTTTTAAACATGGCTGCTCATTAGAAACACAACTGGACCTCGTAGAAGAACAGCAATACCTGGGCATTTGTATTTTTCAAAAAATTCCAAGATAAATCTGGTATGCATCTAGATTTTAAAAAGTGATTGCAGGTTTTTCTATTAAATGCTAGTTTTAGTGACATAGAATTCTATTATTTTCTATTGACCAATCATGATACAATGGTATTAAGCCAATAATAGTTACATAATCACAAAGTAAAAGCTGTTTATCAGTTTTCACAATCAATAGACAAAAAAACAAAAGATAATTATAATTGCAAACCATACTGTAAACATGATTAACCTAAAAATATGAAATAATTACACATAATTTGGGGAGTTAAGTAGAGTGATCTGCTAAGTGGAAGTGCATACATGCACATTTTCTTATCCACCCAGCCAGTCTATGTCAGGAGAGCTTTTGATTTCTCTATCAAATTTGAAGGAGAGCCATGATGGGTAGAGTATTTTTGCTTGTAGGTTCTTCCCTTTCATCACTTAGAATATATCATGCTATTCCCTTCTGGCTTACAGAGTTTCTATTGAGAAATCAGCTGATAGCCTGATGAGAGTTTCCTTGTACATTATTTGTCATTCTTTCCTTGTTGTTTTTAATATTTTACCTTTGGCTTTAATTTTCAATTACTATATGTCTTGCTAACAGAAGCAGAAGATATTAAGAAGAGATGGCAAGAATACACAGAAGAACTGTACAAAAAAGATCTTCACAACCCAGATAATCATGATGGTGTAATCACTCATCTAGAGCCAGACATCCTGGAAAGTGAAGTCAAGTGGGCCTTAGAAAGCATCATTTTGAACAAAGCTAGTGGAAGTGATGGAATTCCAGTTGAGCTATTTCAAATCCTGAAAGATGATGCTGTGAAAGTGCTGCACTCAATATGCCAGCAAATTTGGAAAACTCAGCAGTGGCCACAGGACTGGAAAAGGTCAGTTTTCATTCCAATCCCAAAGAAAGGCAATGACAAAGAATGCTGAAACTACCGCAAAATTGCACTCATCTCACATGCTAGTAAAGTAATGTTCAAAATTCTCCAAGCCAGGCTTCAGCAATATGTGAATTGCAAACTTCCTGATGTTCAAGCTGCTTTTAGAAAAGGTAGAGGAACCAGAGATCAAATCGCCAACATCCGCTGGATCATGGAAAAAGCAAGAGAGTTCCAGAAAAACATCTATTTCTGCTTTATTGACTATGCCAAAGCCTTTGACTGTGTGGATCACAATAAACTGTGGGAAATTCTGAAAGAGATGGGAATACCAGACCACCTGATCTGCCTCTTGAGAAATGTGTATGCAGGTCAGGAAGCAACAGTTAGAACTGGACATGGAACAACCGACTGGTTCCAAATAGGAAAAGGAGTACGTCAAGGCTATATATTGTCACCCTGCTTATTTAACTTATATGCAGAGTACCTCATGAGAAACGCTGGGCTGGAAGAAACACAAGCTGGAATCAAGATTGCCAGGAGAAATATCAATAACCTCAGATCCGCAGATGACACCACCCTTATGGCATAAAGTGAAGAGGAACGAAAGAGTCTCTTGATGAAAATGAAAGAGGAGAGTGAAAAAGCTGGCTTAGAACTCAACATTCAGAAAACTAAGATCATGGCATCTGGTCCCATCACTTCATGGCAAATAGATGGGGAAACAGTGGAAACAGTGTCAGAATTTATTTTCTTGGGCTCCAAAATCACTGCAGATGGTGATTGCAACCATGAAATTAAAAGACGCTTGCTCCTTGGAAGAAAAGCTATGACGAATCTAGACACTGTAGTAAAAAGCAGAGGCATTATTTTACTGACAAATGTCCGTCTAGTCAAAGCCATGGTTTTTCCAATAGTCATGCATGGATGTGAGAGTTGGATCATAAAGAAAGTTGAGTGCTGAAGAATTAATGTTTTCCAACTGTCATGCTGGAGAAGACTCTTGAGAGTCCTTTGGACAGTAAGGAGATCAAACCAGTCAATCCTAAAGGAAAACAACTATGAATATTCATTGGAAGGACTGATGCTGAAGCTGAAGCTCCAATACTCTGGGCACCTGATGTGAAGAGCCGACTCATTAGAAAAAACCCTGATGCTGGGAAAGACTGAATACAGGAGAGAGAATACAGGGGCTACAGAGGATGAGATGGTTGGATGGCATCACTGACTCAATGCACATGAGTTTGAGCAAACTCCAGGAGATGATGAAAGACAGGGGAGCCTGGCGTGCTCCAGTCCATGGGGTCACAAAGACTGAGTGGGACATGACAGAGGAACCAAACAATAACAATGGAGCTTACTGTGTCTCCAATGAAAAGTGAGACGGTAAACTATCACTTTAACAGCTTTGTTCTTGGCCACTGTAATGGGCGTGACATTTAAGGAGATCTGAGAAAATCACACCAGCTGTGCTGGTTGCTGGTTGAAGTCTCAGATGATCCTGAGACTTGTTTCATTGCTGCTCTTGTTTCACTCTGGGAATCTGGAGAAACTGAAAACTAAATTTGTGTCATCCTGCTATAATAGGCAGAGCCTATTCTTTGTATTGGAAAGATAAATTTCAACATGGAATGTCCAACACAGTCTTATTTATGGTACAAACTGATACCTCAGTTGGTAAAGTATCCACCTGCAATGCAGGAGACCCCAGTTTGATTCAGGTCGGGAAGATCCCCTGAAGAAGGGATGGGCTACCCACTCCGGAATTCTTGGGCTTCCCTTGTGGCTCAGCTGGTAAAGGATATACCTGCAATGCAGGAGACCTGGGTTTGATCCCTGGGTTGGGAAGATACCCTGGAGAGGGGAAAGGCTACCCACTCCAGTATTCTCGCCTGGAGAATACCATGGAATGTATGGTCCATGAGGTCGCAAAGAGTCAGACATGACTGAGCGACTCACCTTCACTTTCACTTCATAAAAGAAACCTTGTTTGAGGTGTTTTATTAAGCAAATGGTTTCACTGTTTTCTAATTTTCACATGCTGGTTCCAATAAAGATATTTAATTAATCATGATACACTCTTTGATTTTCTGGGTCATCTTTCATAATTGTGGTATTTTTTTTTGATAGTTCCAAATATTCATGTCTTGCTGCTACTGCTGCTGCTGTTGCTAAGTCGCTTCAGTCGTGTCCAACTCTGTGCTGTGTTTAAATTAAACTACAACTTATCAGATGATGGCCCGCCCTAAGTGGGCTTTAGAGAATGTTAATGTATCTGTGATTTGTGTTATATTTGAAATTATGTTTTTTCCCATTTTAATTGTATTGCTGCCAGTGGTATTTTTTTCTTTAAAAGTCTTCATCCTCTGCACTCTCTGTACCAACAGAGTATTCAAATAAAAGAAATTATGCTTTTTAAAAATTAGACTAAATTAAAACAAAATGCAGTATCTTTATGATGTGATACCACACCTAACAGAAGGAATAAGATGAAAAATGACAGATAAGATGAAGCGTTGGCAAGGATAAGAAATGACTCTCACACAATGACTGTTGGAATTGTAAATTTGTACAACAAATTTGTTGAGTGATGTCTACTAAGATGTCTTATACACAAATCCTCTGACTCTGCAATCCTCTTTCTAAGTATATATGTGTTAGTTGCTCAGTTGTGTTCGAGTCTTTGCAAACCCATGGACTGTAGCCGCCAGGATCCTCTCTCCACGGGATTCTCCAAGCTAGAATCCTGGAGTGGCTTGCCCTTCTAGGTTTAAGTCCAGTGGAAATATGTCCCTGTGTTCACCAAGGACATGTACATGTACACCACTGTGGCTGGAAAACAGCCACCATGGTCATCAATGGTCACACTGGACGATGAAATTTTGAAATAGTCACACGTGGGATGAATAATCCGAATGACCTACAACCAAACCCAAAATCTGAATGGAGTTCAGAAACTTAACACTGAGAAAAGAAAGACAGAAAAGATATACAGTGTATGATTACATTTATAGAAAATCTAAAAATAGGCAAAATAAACCAATACTGTCAGAAACAAGTAAGGTGTTACCCTGGGGAATTGTGCAGTGGTGTTCAAAATGGGTATGTGGTGGGCTTTTGGGATGATGGTCATGCTCTGCGTCTTGGTCTGAGTGCTAGTTACATGGATGCTTCTAGGCTGTGAAAATTAATTGCTTTGCACAATTATGATCTGCATACTTTTCCATGCGTATGTTATACTTCGATAACATTTTTAAAATTTGATATTAAACACTGTCAAAGAAATATGATGTGATATGATGTGATAAAAATTTGCTTGTCTTACAAATAGCAATACCGTATGGTTTTGATAAAAGAGAAAGTGTTAGTTGCTCAGTCGTGTCTGACTCCCTGTGACACCATGGACTGTAGCCCACCAGGTTCCTCTAATCATGGAATTCTCCAGGCAAGAATGTTGGAGTGGGTAGTCATTCCCTTCACCAGGGGATCTTCTCAACCCAGGGATCAAACCCACGTCTCCTGCATTGCAGGGGAAGTCTTTACCATCTGAGCCAGCAGGGAAGCCTTAGTGTTTGCTATTTGTAAGACAACCAGTGTTTTTTTTCTTTTTGGTGGCTGCTCGACTTGCAGGATATAGGATCTTATTTCCCAGGTAAGGGATTGAACCTGCACACTCGGCACTGAAAGTACAGTCCTAACCTCTGGACTGCCAGTGAATTCCTGACAACCAAATTTTTATTTCAGTACACTATGTCCTCTGAATTTTAGCTTCCTAATTTTAAAAATGGGAAAAATGATATCTACTCCATTCACAGAGTTAATTTGAAAATCAAGTGAGTTAACAGGTATGAAAAAAAGAAACTCTGTAAACTGTGAAAATGCATACACAAGGAAGACATTCTTGTTGTAATAAAGCAAAGAGGGTTTTAATTTTAATTTTTAAATGATTTTTCACTGTTACGGATAACTCTCTTTGGCATATGACAGTAATTGTGTTTTAGATCAAGTTTTAAAAAGCAGGTTTGTCAATTATATAATGGTCTTTAATGTACTCAGATTGTTGCTTTTGTTTCAGAAAACAGAAAATTACATGATAGCTTGTAAATGGCACATTCAATTTCACACATTGAGAATGCCTGAAAAGCAAAAGGTCCACATATAATGCAGGAACTCAAATTTAATGGCATCAAATGATCCATAATTTGATTCGTTCAGCCACATTTCCAGAAATTAATCACTGAGTGTCAGTCTCTTTCTGTCCTTCGTGACTTGGTTTGTCAAAAGAAAACTGCCCTTTTTGCCATATCACTACTAATCGGCATTAGTTGGTTCTTTGGATTTAACATTTCAATTCAGTGCCCAGCATCTGAAAACATTTGAAAAGGTCAGAATGCTATTCCTTTATTCATTTACTCAAGTTTCACAAACATAATGAGCCTCCCAACATGCTTAGAAACACCTTTAGAAATCAATGGAAATTTTGTTAAAGCAAAAATTGGGAGTAAAGATTAGGAGACAAAATTGGAATGAATGACCTGTAGCTTCTTCCTTTCCGACTGATGTTTCTTCTCTAGATCAGAGTTCCCGAAGGATACCACAACTGAACGTTTAGGATGGCTAATTCTTTGTGGCATGGGAACTGCAATCCCGTGCATTGTAAGATGTTCAGCAGCAGCCTTGACTTCTAACCATCCTCCCCCCATGATGAGACAAGCAAAAAGGTCTCCAGCCAGTGCCAAACATCTCCAGGAAGGAAGAGAGGGTTAAAATTTCCTCCAGGTGAGAACAACTGCCCTGGATGGAAATTGCCTAATGCCCTTTCTTCAGATCATCTCCAAGTTGTTGATACCTTGGTACAATTTTCCCAAACTTTCTGCAAACAATTTGGATGTAAGGTGCCCTGCTCAGGTGTGCAAATAACTAGGTCATTTGGCAAACCCATGTTGTCCTGGGCATGAAGTGTCAGTCACTCAATCAAGTTCGACTCTTGTGACCCCATGTGAGCCTGCCAGACTCCTCTGTCTATAGAATTCTCCAGGCAAGAATACTGGAGTGAGTAGCCATTCTCTTCTCCAGGGGATGGTCCCACCCAGGGATCAAACCCAGGTCTCCCACACTGCAGAGAATTCTTTACCATCTGAGCAACCAGGGAATAGTGGGATCACTATCTGCTATGCATATCATTAGGGCATACCTCTACTGAGAGGTTCAGGAGATCAGAGAGGATCAGAGAAGAACTCAAGGGACAAGAGACTATCATTGAGGGAAATTAAAACAATATTGAGCCTCCCAGGGCCCTGGGACGGGCCTGATGATGCCCCTCTGTGTCCATGTATACCTGACGCACGTGGACCTACCCTGCTCACATCCCCTCACACTTACTGGTGCAAGATACCTGGCCTCCAATTGCCAGCAATTGAGATTCTTTGCCTTTTTTTCTGGTCACTGAACCACCTTTTCTTTGGCATTGCCTTTCTTTGGGATTGGAATGAAAACTGCCCTTTTCCAGGCCTGTGGCCACTGCTAAGTTTTCCAAATTTGCTGGCATATTGAGTGCAGCACTTTCACAGCATCATCTTTCAGGATTTGGAATACCTCCACTGGAATTCTATCACCTCCACTAGCTTTGTTCATAGTGATGCTTTCTAAGGCCCACTTGACTTCACATTCCAGGATGTCTGGCTCTAGGTCAGTGATCACACCATCAAGATTATCTGGGTCATGAAGATCTTTTTGTACAGTTCTTCTGTGTATTCTTGTCATCTTCTTAATGTCTTCTGCTTCTGTTAGGTCCATACCATTTCTGTCCTTTATTGTACCCATCTTTGCATGAAATGTTCCCTTGGTATCTCTGATTTTCCTGAAGAGATCTCTAGTATTTCCCATTCTGTTGTTTTCCTCTATTTCTTTGCATTGATCGCTGAAGAAGGCTTTCTTATCTCTTCTTGCTATTCTTTGGAACTCTGCATGCAGATGTTTATATCTTTCCTTTTCTCCTTTGCTTTTCGCTTCTCTTCTTTTCACAGCTATTTGTAAGGCCTCTCCAGACAGCCATTTTGCTTTTTTGCATTTCTTTTCCATGGGGATGGTCTTGATCCGTGTCTCCTGTACAATGTCACAAACCTTATTCCATAATTCTCCAAGCCAGGCTTCAGCAATACGTGAACCATGAACTTCCTGATGTTCAAGCTGGTTTTAGAAAAGGCAGAGGAACCAGAGATCAAATTGCCAACATCCGCTGGATCATGGAAAAAGCAAGAGAGTTCCAGAAAAACATCTATTTCTGCTCTGTTGACTATGCCAAAGCCTTTGACTGTGTGGATCATAATAAACTGTGGAAAATTCTGAAAGAGATGGGAATACCAGACCACCTGACCTGCCTCTTGAGAAACCTATATGCAGGTCAGGAAGCAACAGTTAGAACTGGACATGGAACAACAGACTGGACTCCTTTTCCAAATAGGAAAAGGAGTACGTCAAGACTGTATATTGTCACCCTGTTTATTTAACTTATATGCAGAGTACATCATGAGAAACGCTGGACTGGAAGAAACACAAGCTGGAATCAAGATTGCCAGGAGAAATATCAATAACCTCAGATATGCAGATGACACCACCCTTATGGCAGAAAGTGAAGAGGAACTAAAAAGGCTCTTGAAAGTGAAAGTGGAGAGTGAAAAAGTTGGCTTAAAGCTCAACATTCAGAAAACGAAGATCATGGCATCTGGTCCCATCACTTCGTGGGAAATAGATGGGGAAACAGTGGAAACAGTGTCAGACTGTATTTTTCTCGGCTCCAAAATCACTGCAGATGATGACTGCAGCCATGAAATTAAAAGACGCTTACTCCTTGCAAGAAAAGTTATGACCAACCTAGATAGCATATTCAAAAGCAGAGACATTACTTTGCCAACAAAGGTCCATCTAGTCAAGGCTATGGTTTTTCCTGTGGTCATGTATGGATGTGAGAGTTGGACTGTGAAGAAGGCTGAGCACGAAGAATTGATGCTTTTGAACTGTGGTGTTGGAGAAGACTCTTGAGAGTCCCTTGGACTGCAAGGAGATCCAACCAGTCCATTCTGAAGGAGATCAGCCCTGGGATTTCTTTGGAAGGAATGATGCTAAAGCTGAAACTCCAGTACTTTGGCCACCTCATGCGAAGAGTTGACTCATTGGAAAAGACTCTGATGCTGGGAGAGATTGGGGGCAGGAGGAGAAGGGGATGACAGAGGATGAGATGGCTGGATGGTATCACTGACTCGATGGATGTGAGTCTGGGTGAACTCCGGGAATTGGTGATGTACAGGGAGACCTGGCATGCTGTGATTCATGGGGTTGCAAAGAGTCGGACACGACTGAATGACTGATCTGATCTGGTCTGAACCACCTTTAACTCACGAACAAGAGTTGAATGGAAGTGCAGAGAAATCAGTTTTCCTGGGAGCTCAGATCATGAACTCCTCATTGCCATATTCAGACTGATATTGAAGAAAGTAGGGAAAACCATTAGCCCATTCAGGTATGACCTAAATCAAATCCCTTATGATTATACAGTGGAAGTAACAAATAGATTCAAGGGATTAGATCTGACAGAGTTCCTGAAGAACTATGGACAGAGGTTCATGACATTGTACAGGAGGTGATGATCAAGACCATCCACAAGAAAAAGAAATGCAAAAAGGCAAAATGCTTGTTTCGGGAGGCCTTACAAATAGCTGAGTAAAGAAGAGAAGCTAAAGGCAAAGGATAAAAGGAAAGATATACCCATCTGAATGCAGAGTTCCAAAGAACAGGAAGGAGTGATAAGAAAGCCTTCCTCAGTGATCAATGCAAAAAATACAGGAGAACAATAGAATGGGAAAGACTAGAGATCTCTTCAAGAAAATTAGAGAAACCAAGGGAATATTTCATGCAAAGATGGGCCCAATAAAGGACAGAAACGGTATGGATCTAATAAGCAGAAGATATTAACAGGTGGCAAGAATACACAGAAGAACTATTGAAAAAAATAAAAGATCTTCATAATCCAGATAACCATGATGATGTGATCACTCACCTAGAGCCACACATCCTGGAATACGAAGTCAAGTGGGCCTTAGGAAGCATCATGACAAATAAAGCTAGTGGAGGTGATGGAATTCCAGTTGAGCTATTTCAAGTCCTAAAAGACGATGCTGTGAAAATGCTTCATTCAATATGCCAGCAAATTTGGAAAACAGCAATGGCCACCTGACTTGCCTCTTGAGAAACCTGTATGCAGGTCAGGAAGCAACAGAACTGGACATGGAACAACAGACTGGTTCCAAATAGGAAAAGGAGTACATTAAGGCTGTATATTGTCACCCTGCTTATTTAACTTATATGCAGAGTACATCATGAGAAATGTTGGGCTGGATGAAACACAAGCTGGAGTCAAGATTGCTGGGAGAGATATCAATAACGTCAGACAAGTAGATGACACCACCTTTATGGCAGAAAGCAAAGAGGAACTGAAGAACCTCTTGATGAAAGTGAAGGAGAAGAGGGAAAAAGCTGGCTTAAAACTCCACACTCAAAAAATGAAGATTATGACATCCAGTCCCATCACTTCATGGCAAATAGATGGGGAAATAACAGAAACAGTGTCAGATTTTATTTTCTTGGGCTCCAAAATCACTGCAGATGGTGACTGCAGCCATGAAATTAAAAGATGCTTGCTCCTTGGAAGGAAAGCTGTGAAAAACCTAGACAGCATATTAAAAAGTAGAGATAATACTTTGCCGACAAAGGTCTGTCTAGTCAAAGCCAGTTTTTCTAGAATTGATGCTTTTGAACTGTGGTGTTGGAGAAGACTCTTCAGAGTTCCTTGGACTGCAAGGAGATCAACCAGTCAATCTTAAAGGAAATCAGTCCTGGATTTTCATTGGAAGGACTGATGCTGAAGCTGAAACTCCAATACTTTGGCTACCTCATGCGAAGAGCCGAAACATTGGAAACGACCCTGATGCTGGGAGGGATTGGGGGCAGGAGGAGAAGGAGATGACAGGATGAGATGGCTGGATGGCATCACTGACTCGATGGACATGAGTTTGAGCAAGCTCCGGGAGTCGGTGATGGACAGGGAAGTCTGGTGTCTGCAATTCATGGGATCGCAAAGAGTCAGACACGACTGAGTGACTGAACTGAACTGAACTGGGAGCAGAACCTCATTCTTTATGGTCTAGAGGAGAATCAGTGCATAATGATTCCAGTTCCCCCACCCACAGCACCGAGCTCCCGTTCAGTGTTTCACTTCCCCGTGTTTCACGTCCCCATCAGTGTTTCCTTGGACCACCTCCAAAGACACTACTTGCACTTAAATTCTGTTTGGAGGGCTTGGTTTCTGCGGAAAATCAATCCAAGACTGTCCAGTAGGATACAACTTCTTGCTATCACATTCCAGAATATTCCCAACTTACAAAGCTAACCTTGGAAGAATTAGACTCCTCAGGGCTTCTTCTATTCCAAGTTATTTGATCAGCAATAATACCTTTTCCAGCTTTATGGGGAGCTGCTCAGTAATAACCCTTTTGAGAATGGCAAACAGAGCAATATAAGTAGGTGGTGTTTTCTTCATCTATTTTTTGTCATTACTCATGTAGGCTTAGAATGTTGCATGGTAATTCACAGCTCCATGAACTGTAATTTACTCTTGTAAGGTTATAGTCTAGTAACAAACAACTTACAATGCCTGTTTAAAGAGAAAAAGGATAAAGGTTTCTATAGGACTCTGAACCTCCAAATAAGCCAAGTAAGTAAACCCAGAGAAGGAAATGTACTTGCTTATATTTCTTAAAAACACAGCTCAGTCATATAACCAAGTGATAAAATCCAATGCCTTTTACTTTAAAGTCTGGTTTTAAGAAAATCTCTCTATATTACTCTTTAGCATGTTTTCCTGAAAATTCAATCAGAAATTATTTTATATGATGAATTGAGCCATTAATTACAAATAAATACATTGGAAAACACACATGTGAACTACAAATGTTAAATGGATAACAGACAAGTAGGGAGTATTTATCAACACTGTATGTACATAAGCATTGGTTCACTTAATGATTTTGAAATCAGGTTAAGAATTTTGATGAAATATAAAGCATTTGAAACATTTTTGGAACTCAATACAATGCACAGTCTTTTGAACGTATTATATCAGTTTACTGATTGTTGGGCTGATCAAAGATTGTATTTGTTTTTGCTATTCATCTATAGAATCAATTTTAAAAAGAGGTTTTAAAAGTATAAAAATGACTAAACCCCAAAGAAAAGTTCTATAAGACAAAAGGATACTAGCAACACTCAGAGAAAGAGAAATCCTATCTACAATAGGAGGAGATATTCAACATTGCAATACCCAGAGCAGATTTATAAAAAACAAACAACAACAACATACCCTGCAGAGTAAGAGCAACTGGAAATACACAGAATCAAGTGTGATAAGACTAATCAAATAGGACCAAGGCATGGCAGATTGAATGAATCTACCTGTATCCCCTCTGGGCTTGCCAGTGGCTTACTTTGGCCAATGAAACAGTGTCAACTTCATGCAGTCAGATGCTTTAAAATATGCCTTCATACTTTTAGTTTTTGGAAGGCCACCACTGCTGTGAGAACACACTGGGCTAGCCTGCTGGAAGATCAGAGACCACGAGGAGCAGCGCTGGGTTATTCCAGTTGTCCAGTCTAGACCAGCTAGCCTCCAGACACCCACCCTACCAGCTAAATCAGGATGCTTGAGATTGTTCAGGCAAGATTAGGCAAGCCTGGCCCAGAGCAGAATTGCAGAGCAGACTCAGAGGCTTGATGGAAGTATTGATAATAAAGGTTGTTGTTTTAAATTCACTAACTCTTAAAGTGGTTTGTTACTAAGCAGTATTAGAATATATCTAATATATGAAGCACAGATAATCAACAATCACAGAGTAGAAACCAGGAGGGAAATATTTGTCATGAATGTGGGTTAGCTCTTATATTTTCAGTAAGAAGTTGGACACAAGAGTTAAACATATTAAATAAATGCAGATATCATAGAAAAATTTTGTGATTCCATTGTCAGAGGTGATTTCTCTATTAAGAGATTTGCTAAACAAACATAAAGTTAAAAATTCCAGGGAACAAATACAGAAATGTCATACTTAACAGTTCTCATTAAGAACTGAAGTTAAATCTTGACTGGAATTGTCCATGTTACAGCTGAATTCATGGCCAGATAACCAAAACGTGAAATCTTATTAGCAACCGTTAATTTTATTAAGAAATACTAGTGGACTTCCCTCAGAGAAGGCAATGGCACCCCACTCCAGTACTCTTGCCTGGAAAATCCCATGGACGGAGGAGCCTGGTAGGCTGCAGTCCATGGGGTCGCTAAGAGTCAGACACGACTGAGCGACTTCACTTTCACTTTTCACTTTCATGCATTGGAGAAGGAAATGGCAACCCACTCCAGTGTTCTTGCCTGGAGAATCCCAGGGATGGGGGAGCCTGGTGGGCTGCCGTCTATGGGGTCGCACAGAGTCGGACACGACTGAAGCGACTTAGCAGCAGCAGCAGCAGTGGACTTCCCTGCTGGTACAGTGGATAAGAATCCACCTGCCAATGCAGGGGACAGGAGATTGATCTCCGATCGGGGAAGATCCCACGTGCCACAGAGCAGCTAAACCCAGGCATTGCAACTACTGAAGCCTGCACGCCCTGGAGCCCATGCTCCGACAACAAGAGAAGCCATCACAATGAGAAGCCCACACAGCAACGAGAGAGCAGACCCTTTCTCTGCTGTCCAAAAGCAGAGACAGCCTGCAAGAAGCAACAAAGATCCAGTGCAGCCAAAAATAATTAAAATTTAAAAAAATACTAGTGATGTACATGTGCCATATATGGCACATCACTAGTATGTTTCAGCATGATTTTTAAATTCTATTGGTTTCAAGGACAATTGACACTGCTTTCATAACATTAAAGTTTTGATAATGTCTTAAATAAAACTGCTGCTACTGCTAAGTCGCTTCAGTCGTGTCCGACTCTGTGCGACCCCATAGACGGCAGCCCACCAGGCTTCCCTGTCCCTGGGATTCTCCAGGCAAGAACACTGGAGTGGGTTGCCATTTCCTTCTCCAATGCATGAAAGTGAAAAGTGAAAGTGGAGTCGCTCAGTCGTGTCCGACTCTAGCAACCCCATGGACTGCAGCCCACCAGGCTCCTCCGTCCATGGGATTTTCCAGGCAAGAGTACTGGAGTGGGGTGCTGTTGCCTTTGTTACATGTTAGAATCACCTGAATTTGTTTTTGAATTCCCAATGCCCAGCTGATACCCCAGAGCAAACACACTAGAATCATGGGACCATGACACACGTATCAACATCTTTTCATCTTTTCTCAGGTGATTCCACTGTGCAGCCACGTTTCAGAACCAATGACCAAGTCCTAGATCTTTGCTGTCCAGTTCTATGGCACCTAGTCACAGGCAGCTACTATCAAGGACTATTTGAAACTGTTGTCTGTATTAGGATGAGCTATAAGAGGAAAATACGAACCAGATTTTGAAGATGCAGTATGAAAACAAATGTAAAATAGGCCATTAATAAATTTTTTACATTTATTACATGATGAAATGATAATATTTTGAATATCTGGATAAATAAAAGACATTATTAAAGTTAATTCACCTAGTCTTACTCTTTAAAATGCTACTGGAAAATTTTAAATTTCATATGTAGCTAGAATTTGTGGCTACCACGTCTTTCCATTAGACAGCGCTCACCTCGACTCTCCCACTAAACTAGAATATAAATAATTTTAATATTCATGTGACTTTACAAACTGTTGCTTAATGAAGTATGTGTTTACATTGCAAACTAGATATAATATTCTGTAGGCAGTTCATTTTTAAAGAAATAACCCTCTGTAACCCAGTCCTGGGTTTGCCACACGGTTTTTATCATTGCTTATGCAAAATAATTTGTTGTTGTTTAGTTGCTAAGTCTGGAGAAGGAAATGGCAACCCACTCCAGTGTTCTTGCCTGGAGAATCCCAGGGACCAGGGAGCCCGGTCAGCTGCCATCTATGGGGTCGCACAAAGTCGGACACGACTGAAGCGACTTAGCAGCAGCAGCAGCAGTTGCTAAGTCATGTCCAACTCTTTGTTACCCCATTGGCCGTAGCCCACCAGGCTCCTCTGTTCAAGGGACTTCCTAAGCAAGAATACTGAGTTGCCATTTCCTCCTCCAAGGGATCTTCCTGCCCAAGTATTGAACCTGCGTCTCCTGCGTCTTCTGCACTGGCAGATAGATTCTTTACCACTGAGCCATCACAGGAACCCTGATGGAAAGTTAACTTAGGATTTAAAATTACAAGTATAATTAAAATGTGCAAACTCATCATATTGAGAAGCTATGTGTCAATCAATGACATTTGTCAGTGGGATAAAATATTAAAAGGGAAGAGGAAGGTAGGATCTGAAAAAACAACAGCAAATGTGCCTGCTGGGCATTCTAATAAATTTTGATTTTTGATAATCAAATATTCTTATAATAAGAAATAAGTTCACAGGTGGCTCAGTGGTAAAGAAGCTGCCTACCAATGCAGGAGACTTGTGTTCCATCCTTGGGTTGGTAAGATCCCCTGGAGAAGGAAATGGCAATCCACTCTAGTATTCTTGCTTGGGAAATCCCATGGACAGAGAAGCCTGGTGGGGTACAATCCATGGGGTCGCAAAAGAATTGGACACGACTGTTAGTGACTAAACAACATTGACAACAAGAAATAAGTATACTGCAATTCTCTTTATTGAATAGGCAACACTCAGGATATTAATCAAGTTGAATATTTTTAAAATAATAATTTTTTAAAATCACAGAAAAAAGACGCTGTGTATGAAACTGTAGTGTAGAGCTAATTCTGTTTTCAGCTAATTTTAAACCATTTAATGCCAGCACATTGCTTAAATTTGCAATGCACCATTCCAGGGTTGGTAATTTTTTTTAAAAATTAAAAAATTTGACTCAGCATGTATTTTTTAACTTATTTCACATGTCCTATTATTATCATTATTATTCATCAGATGATAATTAACACCCATGGCTGGAGGCCATTCCTTGCGATTTTATTAAAACTCTTCCTTTTCTAGTATAGAGTTTCCTTTAATCCCAGATTAATTTATTTCCCATTCACTGTGGCAAAGCTCCTGAAATGAATATATTCACAAATTCTTATGATAAAATTTAACATCCTGATTATTTAAAAATGACTAAAATTGCTGTGTATTTTCCCCAAAATCACTTGCTTCTGTCAGTCCTACAGTTGGCTTATTCTCATCCATGGTGGAATCTTTTATTCTCAGCCAAAAGGAAAAAGGAGGTCACATCATGGCAGCAGCTACAGGTAAACATGATGGCCATGTCTGGCCACCTGGTTTATAGTTTCCAACTCAATTATTCCTTGTCATTTTAGGAACACCAATCCCCACCATTTGCTATTGTCATGTTTGTTTTTTATGTATTTTCCTCATAAATCTTCATGAGATCAGGGGAATTTACCTTAGGTTTGTTTTTGTTTTCTGTTTTTAACTCTAAAGTAAATTCCCCTTTAAACAAAACAACAGCTTCGACATGAAAAGAAAGACAATGAAGAAAAGAGGAGCTTTCACCTCTGAATGGCTTGAAGAGGCCTGCCGCACCCTTTCTTATTATACCCTGTAAGCTCTGGAGTGAGTGAGTCAGGGGAATCAGAAGGTTATTTTATTTAATATTCATTACTTTGCTCAAAACGTTTTTAAAAGATACTCCTCTGTTCCACTGGTTTGCATCAAACCAAATTGTGCAAAACTGGGGCTCACAATGGAGGCAGGATGGGAAAGGGAGCCCCCAGCATCAGCCTCTTGAACGAGGTAACAAATAGCTCAATCATCTATGTTCCTCCTGAGGCTCTTGCCACATTCTGCCTTAAATTACAGCTATGGTTACTCACAGGCTATTTGATCAGTTCCCCGAGGTCAGGAATGTTGCCTAGTATGTAATAAATGGCAATATTTGTAGATTAAATGGGATATCTTATCCATTTTTGCATGCTTCTAATAGCTATAGGCTTGTCCCAAAAGGGATTCAATAAACGCACTGATTGAGTGCTATATCACGCACCTACTCTGAGGTTGGGAAGTATTTCCAGTGTAAACACTTTTAAGGTTTCTCTTTCCTAGTAGCCAGTAGAGTTAATTGAACTGGCACTTGAATTGAAATAAAATGCTCAGATGTGAATTCATATCTTTGCTTTGCATGTCTGGTACAGTGATCTTTAGCTAATGACTTATTAGGCATTTATTTGCAAATAATTAAAATCTTCATATGTTATCACCTTTTTGGTGTATCACCTTTTTCGGTATATCACAGCTAGAGAGACCAAAATTTTGTTATCTCTTAAATCAATGTTTAAAATTTAATAATATTACCCAGGGAACTGAGGAAAATCTCACAGGCTCAATAGCCACCTTCTCTCCTTTTTTGGTTTTTACCTTCGGTATTCATTCAAAAGTAATAGTAGTTGCCATTTATTCAGACCCTAACATCTGCTGGGTGCCTTACTCATTTTTATTTAACTTTTCACAACAGTATAAATTAAAGATTATAATATCCACTTTTTAGATTCAGATGATAATTAACTTCCGTTATATTCATAACTACACAAGGTATATTACCCAGGGTTCTTTAGAGAAGCAGAACCAACTAGAGAGAGAGAAAAAGAGAGAGACTCATAAGGAATTGACTCACATGATTGCGGAGGCCAACAAGTCCAAAATCCTCAGGGTGAGCGGGAATGCTGGAGGCCCAGGGAAGAGTTGCAGTTTAAGTCCAGAATTCTTTTTTTTTTTCAAGGGAGTTCAGTGTTTTTCTGTTGTATAAGGCCACCCACATTATGGAATGCAATCTGCTTGACTCAAAGTCCACTGACTTAAATGTCAATCTCACCTGAAAAAAAACAACTTCACATAGACATACAGACAATATTTGACCAAATATCTGCGTACAGTGGTGGCCTAGCCAAATGGACACATAAAATTAACCATCATACAAGGTAAATATTATGATTCCATGCTACTGCAGGGGAACAAAACTTGCCATCCCAAATGTCTCTTTAGTATGCAGATTTTTTTCAAACTGAAAACAATCAAACCCAAAAGACTCAGAAGAAACTTTGACCTTCCCCAAAACTGCAACAAATTTTAGTTAGGCACTTTCCTGGTGATCCAGTGGTTAGGACTCCACATTTCCAATGCAAGGGGTTTGGATTTGATACCTGGTTGGGGAACTAAGATCCTACATGATGTTCAATGAAGTAAAAAAAAATTTTTTTTAATTATTTCAGATAAAAGGCATATTCCAGGAATAGCGCTATTACCAGAGACACCAGCCAAAAAAAATATGTGCTAAGGGTGGTAGGGGAATAGAGCTTACAGACTAGAGTCTACTCAGTGTCTTCTTGTCTCTGCGGGGCCTAGAAAACATTTACCAAACATTTGCTTTTCCACCTTCATAAGAATTGTCTTCTTCCCCTCTGAAGTCCCAGCCACAATTGGTAACATCTTTTGTCTTTACACTGAAGATACTTAAGGTGGGGTTTGAGCCATTTTGGTGAGTTACTCAGTTTTTTTGGCTTTCTCCCATGAATACGATATTAAACTTTTGTTTTGATTTTCTCCTGTTACTTTGTCTCAACCTAATTCATGGAAAAAGTAAGAGAGTTCCAGAAAAACATCTATTTGTGCTTTATTGACTATGCCAAAGCCTTTGACTGTGTGGATCACAGTAAACTGTGGAAAATTCTTCAAGAGATGGGAATACCAGATCACCTGATCTGCCTCTTGAGAAATTTGTATGCAGGTCAGGAAGCAACAGTTAAAACTGGACATGGAATAACAGATTGGTTCTAAATAGGAAAAGGAGTACATCAAGGCTGTATGTTGTCACCCTGCTTATTTAACTTCTATGCAGAGTACATCATGAGAAACGCTGGACTGGAAGAAGCACAAGCTGGAATCAAGATTGCCAGGAGAAATATCAATAACCTCAGATATGCAGATGACACCACCCTTATGGCAGAATGTGAAGAGGAACTAAAAAGCCTTTTGATGAAAGTGAAAGTGGAGAGTGAAAAAGTTGGCTTAAAGCTCAACATTCAGAAAACGAAGATCATGGCATCTATTTCATGGGAAATAGATAGGGAAACAGTGGAAACAGTGTCAGACTTTATTTTTCTGGGCTCCAAAATCACTGCAGATGGTGATTGTAGCCATGAAATTAAAAGACGCTTACTCCTTGGAAGGAAAGTTATGACCAACCTAGATAGCATATTCAAAAGCAGAGACATTACTTTGCCAACAAAGGTTCGTCTAGTCAAAGCTATGGTTTTTCCTGTGGTCATGTATGGATGTGAGAGTTGGACTGTAAAGAAGGCTGAGCACCAAAGAATTGATGCTTTTGAACTGTGGTGTTGGAGAAGACTCTTGAGAGTCCCTTGGACTGCAAGGAGATCCAACCAGTCCATTCTGAAGGAGATCAGCCCTGGGATTTCTTTGGAAGGACTGATGCTAAAGCTGAAACTCCAGTACTTTGGCCACTTCATGCGAAGAGTTGACTCATTGGAAAAGACTCTGATGCTGGGAGGGATTGGGGGCAGGAGGAGAAGGGGATGACAGAGGATGAGATGGCTGGATGGCATCATTGACTCGATGGACGTGACTCTCAGTGAACTCTGGGAGTTGGTGATGGACAGGGAGGCCTGGCATGCTGTGATTCATGGGGTTGCAAAGAGTCGGACACAACTGAGTGACTGAACTGAACTGAATTCTTAGACCAGCCATAAGACAGGTAGAGTGAAATTTCTTCCTCCCTGACATAACCAACGAATACAGTAAGCACTGAACAATTGCACAACATCCAACAGTTTACTATGGAGGATCTGGAGTTTATAAAAGAACTTTTTGTTTTCCAAAATCCATTTATTTTTCATTTTGTGTACTATCTCCCAAATTAATGTTGCTATTGTTTTTCAATTAAGAAGAAGTATATTCTCCCAAGGCCAAATTCATTTTAAAAGAAGTATTGGGTTGGTCAAAAATTTTGTTCGGGATTTTCTATCACATCTTACGAAAAACCCAAATGAACTTTTTGGCCAACCCATATTTAGGGTTTGTAGCTGTATATTTTGGCAACCCACTCCAGTACTCTTGCCTGGAAAATCAAAGGAGCCTGGTAGGCTACAGTCCATGGGGTCGCTCGGAGTCGGAGACGACTGAGCGACTTCACTTTCACTTTCATGCATTGGAGAAGGAAATGGCAACCCACTCCAGTATTCTTGCCTGGAGAATCAAAGGGATGGGGGAGCCTGGTGGGCTGCCGTCTATGGGGTGGCACAGAGTCGGACACGACTAAAGCGACCTAGCAGCAGCAGCAGCTGTATATTTTAGAGGTCTAATTTATCCACTAATAAATATCTACCAAGGTTGATGATCAAGTCTAATGAAGTAGGCATCGTCATGAGAAATAGAGAGCTATTTCTCAAACGAGCAGTGACAGAAACTAGGCTGTGACAGAACAAACAGTGACAAAATCTAGGGAATTCTCTCTTTCACAATCTCTGAAAACTTGTCCATGCATTCCCTGAGGCCAACACTTGAATTCAGGACCCTACTACTTCAACAGAATTTCCTTTCTGGTCTTCACTTTATGTTCCAAAATTCGGCATTAATCAGACCCCGACACCACCGGACCCTTCTCCCCGACATCTCTAGTAGTTACCAATCGTCTACTGAAAAAAGCCGAAAATTTGAAGTGAAGCATCAACAGTCTTTTCCAAAGGAGCATCAATTACCTTTCTAGCCACCGTTTTTGCCCTTCACTATGAACAAGACTGGGAGGGATTGGGGGCAGGAGGAGAAGGGGACAACAGAGGATGAGATGGCTGGATGGCATCACTGACTTGATGGACGTGAGTCTCAGTGAACTCCGGGAGGTGGTGATGGACAGGGAGGCCTAGCCAGTGCTGCGATTCATGGGGTCGCAAAGAGTAGGACACGACTGAGCGACTGACCTGATCTGATCTGATCTGATGAACAAGACATTCAGGTTTAATTTTGGCCCCAAGAAAAGTTCATGTATTATTTGATTTTGTGTGTATGTGTGTGTGTGATTTCTGCCTTTGCCTTGACCCAGGTGATCTTATCTTCTGACTCCATCTCTTTCCCCTTTAGGCTTCTCAAAGTTTTCTCAAGACCCCAGCCAGAGGGAACTCTCATTCCCCAAATTGCTTAACAGTGTCGTTAAGGTTTGCAGGTTCAGGTACTGGGTAATACTCTGGCCACCTGAGGCGAAGAACTGACTCATTTGAAAAGACCCTGATGCTGGGAAAGACTGAGGGCAGGAGGAGAAGGGGACGACAGAGGATGAGATGGTTAGATGGCATCACTGACTCAATGGACATGGGTTTGGGTGGACTCTGGGAGTTGGTGATGGACAGGGAGGCCTGGCGTGCTGCGGTTCATGGGGTCGCAAAGAGTCAGACACGACTGAGCCACTGAACTGAACTTAATCTCTATTTATGCGCTTTTCTCATCTGGTCAAAGAGAGGGCTTGAACCAGTGTCCGAAAAGGAATCCCAAAGCCAAATGCAATAGGTTCCCCATGACCTGAGTATGTCCCGCGTTCTGCACGAAGGCTCTACTACCAATGTAGGTGCTCAATAAATATCTAACACCTTAATTGACAAATGACACCGAGTAAAAGACTGCAACCTCTGGGATAAGGGCGAACTTGCCTCTCCGTGAAGGGTGCCTTTTGGCACTCGTCCACCGGCCTAGGTTTCACTGGTCCAGGGTCAGCGCCCGCCGCCACCAGGGCAGGGGCAGGCAGGGCAGTGCGCATGCCCGGTATCCAGGGGCGCCTCGGAGCGCGAGGACCGCTCGGCCCCGCCCCCGGCGCTCGGGCGCGCGCACTTCTCGGACCCGCCCCCCGCGCTCGGGCGCGCGCGCGGCCCCGCGGAGCGTACCCTGCGTGCGGGTCCCCGCCGAGCCCGCCGGGCGCCGCATCCCCGAGAGCCCTGGTCGGGGCCTGAGCAGCGGCCCCCGCCCCGGGCGGCGAGCGGAGTGCGGTGTGCGGTGCGCACGGCGGCGCCGCCTGCGGAGACGGGACCGGAGCGCGGTGAGTGAGGGCGGAGGCGGGCGGGCGCCTCCGCGCGTGCGCAGCGCCGGGCCGCCGAGCTGGGGCGCGCGCCCGACCGCGGGCCGCAGGGGCAGAGCGCGGTGGGTCGGGGCCGGGCTGCGGGCGCGGCGCGGGGCGTGGGGGCCGCGGCTGGCGGTGTAGGGGGCACCGGCTCTGGGGGCGCGGGCCGCGCAGGCGGCTTCCGGACGGGCTCCCCGGAACGGCGCCGGTCCCTTGCTGGTCCCGGCGTCCGGCCCGGGGCAGGGCCCGCTGCAGCCCGGGATCCCGGGGAGGGCCGAGGCGAGCCCCCCAGGGTCCCTGCCGGCCGCTCGGGCGCCCGTCGCGAACGCGACCCCGGGAGGCGGCCGCGGTCCGGGAGGGGCCGGCGGGCCGTCGGGCAGGTGGCGGCCGCGCCCCCCGCCTGGGAGCCGAGGGCTGAGCGCGAGCAAAGTTCCCCGGAGTGACTGTCCCGGGGCGCCGGGGGTCCCGGTGGCCGACACCCGCCCTCGGCCTCCCCGGGGGCTGCGGGGCCCAGGCGAACGCTGCTGGGCTTCTGCGAGTTCGGTTTTCTTGTGGTCCTGCAGCTCGTCCTCCAAGTTCTGAGCGGTGTTCACGGCCCATTCGCTCTTGAGATAGATGTGCAGGTTTGGTGTTTTGTTAAGAAGGGTATTTGCTCTCTTGGGAAAAAGAGACTTATATTGCCTGGTCTTGTTATCTCAAAGAAAGTATTGTTAGGGCATGCCGGGGACTCCTATTTATCAAGAAACCTATTGTCCCGTGTGCGCTTGGAGAAAGCCAGCTAATTTCTATTATTAGCCGTGAAAAGACAAAGAGCGATGATTGTGCTTTCTTTCCCCCCTTCTCTCTCTCTCTCTCTCATCCTTTGATTTAAATACTCTCGGCCACATCTTGGAATACTGTAGTTATCAAAACTGGCTGCACGAAAGCGTCACCGGGGAGTTTTAAAACTCTAGTCTCAAAACTGCAGACCAATTAAAACGCAGTATGTAAAGTTCCCTCAGTGATTCCAGCAGTGCAACAGAGTTTGGGAAGCACCGGTTTAATATAAGAAAGTCAAGTTTTGAGTTTTGCGAAGTAGCAGTTTGATACCGCTGAGATGAAACGCTAGCTTCGTTCTCCATAGGCAGGAACTCACAAAGAGTAGCTTGTTCCCCGCCAGGGGACGGAGGGAAGCGTCTCTAAAGGTTCAAACTTTGGCTAAACACGACTCCGGCGTCCAGGCATTGTTCTAACTACAGCGTTGAATTTCTTAGTAGTAAGGCCACCCTCTCCGACCGCTGCCTTGGCTTCTTCCAACTCGCTCTCAGCCTCCTTCCCCACCCTTCCCCAGCTCCCGCTTTTTAGCCATCCATCCCACAACCTCTGGGAGGATCCCCTCCCCCAATAAGGTCTGACTCTTTGGGGGGGGGGTGCTGTGAGATGCGGGTTACCATAGCAACGGGTCTTCCAGGGGAAGTGGGCGGGTCCACCTTTGGTTTGCTGAATAGGACGCTTCCTTTTCTAAAGAGTTTGAATCTCCCTTTTCTTGGCCTTGGCTCAGGTAAAGGTGTGTTCACACAGTCCCAGTTTTTCTTTTTAAGTGATTACAGAATTATTTATCAATGCTGTTGTATGGAGTGACAATACGAGCGGCTCTGCTGTTCTCCCCTGAAGAGATTCTCTTTACCAATCTCTGCACTAAGAACTTGTGTAACAAAAGTTCTAAAAGAGATGAAAAACACCTTTAAAAAAAAAAACCTTGATTTTCCTTTGGGGCACACGCATCTTCGAAGGGTAAGCGTCATTTTCCTAAAGTCTGAAAACATACTTAAGAAGTTTTAAAAGTGAAATATAACCCTACATCCTTGCCAAAACCTTTGCTAGTTTGTGACCAGATACTATTGTCAGCTTGTAAATTGTTTCATTCCTAGAAAGTTCTTTGCCATGATTCTTTGCAAAAAGTTAGACCACTTGTAATGTTATACTTTAAAATAACGAAGGAAAGGCACAGTTCTACAGATTCACCCACTCCTTCCCTTCCCCAACACACACATATCCAAAGACAGGTTTTTTTTTTTTAATGTTTGTTCTTTTATGCACAAAACAGTTATTCCCTCCCCAACTCATTCCAGTTTATTTTGCAAGGAACTCTTAAAACTGTTCATGTAAAACAGTTTAGACGTGTCTTCAGGCTTGTTTGTGTTTTGAAATCTTTAAACTTTGCTGTGTAAATGATCAGAATTTGGTCAGTCAATCCAAAATACTTATGGTGGTAATACAGAGATTTCCAGCATGTATTAGGGATTGAAGAAGTTTTCTCTACTCTGGTGTTTTGTGCTAGTTAACTTTTGGACTATCAAGCAAATTCTGTAAGGCTGATTTTTCCCATTTTACTCTCAGCAAAGAAAAATAGTGGAAAACCCTTTGATCTGATGGACCTTGTAGTTCAGCAGTAATGCTGTGCAGCTAAGGCGGTAACTTCTCACCTAATCTTCAGTTCAGTTCTGTCGCTCAGTCATGTCCAACTCTTAGCGACCCCATGAATCACAGTATGCCAGGCCTCCCTGTCCATCACCAACTCCTGGAGTTCACTCAAACTCATGTCCATCGAGTTGGTGATGCCATCCAGCCATCTCATCCTCTGTCTCCCCATCCATCCTTCTCCTCCTGCCTTCAGTCTTTCCCAGAATCAGGGTCTTTTCCAATGAGTCAACTCCTCGCATGAGGTGGCCAAAGAATTGGAGTTTCAGCTTCAGCATCAGTCCTTCCAATGAACACCCAAGACTTATCTCCTTTAGGGTGGACTGGTTGGATCTCCTTGCAGTCCAAGGGACTCTCAAGAATCTTCTCCAGCACCACAGCTCAAAAGCATCAATTCTTCGGCGCTCAGCTTTCTTCACCTGGTCTTAAGGACACAAAAATCACAGCAGTATCATCCAGAAATAAACAGCTATGCATGGCATGATATGCTTCCATTTGTCCCATTTTATGTGTCTGCATAGATACACTTTTAAGCAAAATTGGTACTTTAATTTCATTTGTAGTTTTAAATATTGCCCCTTTGCGAATATATCACAGACATTTCTTGTGCCCTTAAATCGTCCTCAAAAGTAAAATTTTAAATGATGGATATGTCAAAGTTTGTTTAACTAGGTTTCTCTTGTTTGACATATTCCATTTTTAGTGTTTGGGAATATGATATTAAACTCTAGTTGCAAATCTTGGCCTTTTCCATTAAGTGACCTTAATTACCTAATTACTTGATTGTGCTTCCTTTATGCATAGAATGGGGGTAATAATTGTGCCTGCAACATAGAGTTTTGGAGCAATGGAATGAACCAAATAGAGCAAGGTCTTCAGCAGAGTCTGGCAGAGGAGGTAGGTAGAATGTAATACACACACAGGTCGAGCTGGGGTAAAGGCACTTGTCTGAAAGCCTGGATGTCTGTGACGCCTCAGGCTAGATTTATAGCAGAACTCCTGGGGCAAAGGTGAACTCCTTTATAACTCCTGAGGCCTGTTGCCAAATTGCTTATCCCAGGACACACTGATTCCCTTACATGCCGGATGGCCTTCCTGTAGTGTCAGCACTCCAGTGTTTAATCTTGCCTAATTTGCAGGGAAAAGGTGGCCTTATTTTAATTCATATTATTTTGGTAGCTAGAGAAATTAGTAATTTGCTTTTTATTCGTTCATTTGCCTTTTGAGAGTTGTCTGTTCAGGTACTTTGCCCATTGTACTCTTAATTGATGAATAAAATCATTTAATAAATGATTTTATTTATTTAATTTTTTTTTTTTTAATGATTTTAAAACGTCTGTTTAATGTATATTAGATTTGTACAATGGCTTCCCTGGTGTCTCAGTTGGTAAAGAATCTGCCTGCAACGAGGGAGATCTTCCCTGGGTTGGGAAGATCCCTTTGAGGAAGGCATGGCAGCCCACTCCAGTATTCTTACCTGGAGAATCCCCATGGACAGAGGAATCTGGCAGGCTACAGTCCATGGGATCACAGAGTCCGACACGGCTAAGTGACTTAGCACAGTACAGGTTTGCACATTTAATTTTCTGTTAGCACACGGGTGTGAACTGTCTTACAGCACCCTCTCCTCCTGAGTCAGCCCTGTCTACCAGCAGATCTGTTAGACAGTCCACCCTTTCTTCACTGGGTTGTGGTCTTCCATTTTATATTTTAAGATCTTGACGAACTTTTGGGTCTGATTCTGTTTTAGGTCTTACTCATCAGTGATTGATCTATAATCTTAATCCATGCTAAATCTTTTTAATTGTACATTTAGAATATATGGAAATATCTGCTAGAGGAAGTCACACTATTCTTTTAAAAATCCCACTTACAGACATCTGTCCTTTCAGATAAAAATGATCTTATTATCTTTATAGTAGTACATGCATGTAATTAAATGTAAGAGTACTGAAATACTTAAAATAAGTGGCCATCTCTCCATCCCCTCAGGCTCCTCAGTGGCAGCCTTTAGGCTCTTGATGGGTTTTTGAGTTTTTCACTGGGGCCACAAGTACCATCTTTTCCTCTTGGGCTAGTCAGAAGCTGGTCCTCTGGTGACACCCTGTGCTGGGGAGAGGGTCCAGCTGCCAGTGATCCTGAGGCCTCTGGCTGGAGTCTTAGCATCCTCTTCACTTTGGGGAAGGTTCTGATGCTCTTACGGTCTGAAGACTTAATCAGGTCCAGGCTGTTAGGGCTCTGGGACTGAGGGCCAGAACTCTACAGTGTGCAGGTGGGAAGGGCGTCCAGGAAGTCGGGCTTAGTTTACCCCGCCTTGACCCTTTCTCCTCCAGTCTTGGAGCAAACTGGAGTGCTTCTCAGCTCTCCTCACGGGCGGTGGGGCATCTCACTCTCAGGTCTGCTGAGTTGCTGTTTGTCTGTCTGCTTTTCACTTTTGTGATTTTGTTGTCATCTTCACTACAGGTCTTTCTGTGCTTGATGCGTGTGTTCTGGAAAGATCTCTTTACTGACATCTATGTGGCATGTAGAAAGAGGATGTTTGAATGCTTGATGTTTTGTTAAACTTGCCGTCTTAACCTGGAAGCCTCTGCAGATGAATCCTTAGACCTGAGAAGTATCCAGTGATTTTGGTTCTTTGACAAGAATCGTCACGTATACATAGAGTAGTCTGTTTTCCTGAAGGGATGTGAAAAGTTACACAGACCTGTCTGTTAGCGGAGGTGTTTTGTTTGTTTGCTTAATCTTTATTAAGTCCTAACATTTCTTGTTAGGGTTCTCTTAGGTATTTATGTTTTTGTTGCTGTTGTGAAGGGTTCATCAAGTTGGCTATTGTTGGTATAAGATGGTTGTTGATTTTGTTCTTTGTATTATACCTGGCTGTTATTCTAAGAGCTTTCCAGTTTATTTTTTGGGGGTTCCTAGTTATATAATCAGTTGTATATAGTGACACTTGTATCTACTTCTTTCTAATAATTATACCTTTTATTTTGGTTTTATGGCAGACTGCTCTAGTGTTAGCCTTTTGGAATATTATAAAATACTTTTGGAACATTATCAAATAGTAATGGCAATAATGTGCAAACTTTTGTTCTTTAATAGGAAAAACAGTAGTACAGTATTGGCTTTTGTTTATCATAATTTCTCATCAGGACAGAGAAAATCTATCCTTTTATTTCCAATTTACCTAGAGGTTTTTTGTTTTTTTTTTTAAAGAGATAGGACTCATTTGAAAAGACCCTGATACTGGGAAAGATTGAGCGCAGGAGGAGAAGGGGACGAGGATGAGATGGTTGGATGGCATCACCGACTCAGTGGGCATGAGTTTGAGTAAACTCCGGGAGTTGGTGATGGACAGGGAGGCCTGGCGCGCTGCAGTCCATGGGGTCACGGATAGTTGGACAGGACTGAGCGACTGAACTGAACTGAGGAATGGAATATTAGCAGATTACTGTTAGCAGCTACAGTTATCACTAGTATTTCTTAACAAATCTACTGACTTGAGTCCCAAATATTAAACTGGAGTAAATCCTTCCCTTTTGAATAGTTCTTTAGAAAAATAAATTCCGTTCGTGACGAAACTAAGGTAACGTCACATTCGGGGCTTCGCGGTATCTCGGTGGTAAAGAATCCGGCTGCCAGCGCAGGAGGGGGACGGGTTCGATCCCTGGTCCCGGAAGGTTTCCAAATGCTGCTGAGCCGCTAAGCCTTCGTGCCGCAACTACTGAAGCCCGCGCGCCCTGAACCCTGTGCTCCTAAGACAACGTATTTAATACAATACTCATGTTTTCTGGAATGGGGGCTGAGTGGGATTTTTCCAGGGATTTTTCGAAAGAAAATATTGCAAATTGCAACAGTCATCTCTCATCTTTATCTCTTGGCAGCATTTGATATAATTGGTCATTCCCGTTTTCATTTAACGTTCTTCAGTTGATTTTGAGGACACCACAGTCTCCTGCTTTTCCTTCTGTATCACTGACTTTTCAGTCATTTTTAAATTCTAATGTGTGCTTTTTTTCCCCCCACACAGCCGTTAATTTGGAGTGCTTAGGGCTCAGTTTTTGTAGGACTTCTGTCACAAACAATTGTAAGATTTTAATAAAATACCATGCAGCTTAAGACTCTCAGTATATACTTCCAGCTAGGGTGGCACTCTTAAACTCCTGATGTGTGTTATCCATCTCCTTTCTTGACTTGAATATGTAAAAGATACTTCACTTTTAAAGACTAAAGCAGAATTTCTGATCTTCCTCTGCAAACCTGTCCTCCCTGTAGCCTGCCTCAGTTACTGTGTTGGGGTAGTTCCATTTTTCAGGTTATTTAAGTCAGAAACCTTGGAATCATCCTGACTCTTCTCTTTCTCTCCCACTCTACATCCAGGCTGTTAGCAGATCCTGCTGGTTTATCTTCCAGATGTTTCCACAATCCTGTCCTCAGAATAAACCCAGGAGCTCAGTCTATTTTCCCACCTCTGCTTCAAGCGCCTTCCTGCAGGTCTCCAGCACCTCCTGCCTGGGTGGTTTCAGTGGCCTCTCCTTTACCGTCCTGACTTCCCTTTAGTATGTTATCAGCCTAACAGCTGGAGTGATCTTTTTAATACATAGGTCAGATATGCTTCAGATTCTTCACCTGCTTTCCATGTCCCTCAGAGTAAAAGTCAGAGTCTCATGATGGTTCACAAAGCCCAGTGCATTCTCTTTCCCCCACTGTGACCTCCCCTCCAGTCCTTTCTCTGGAATGGAATGCTCTCCATCCAGCCAGCCTTCCCTCCTGACTGACCCTGGAACCCTGCAGGCACATTCCCCCTTGAGATCTTTGTGCAGGGTGTTCACTCTGCCTGTGTCCCTCTGCACCTTCAGGTCTTCACTAAACTGCAGTCTCAGCAGTGATGTCGCCGCTGTTTACAGCTGCAAACTATGCCTTGTGTCCTTCGTGGAATGCATTATGTTTCCATTTTTTTGTAGCATCTAAATTACTGTATGACTTATTTATTGTTTTTGGTGAATCTCCCTGTCCCTGCTAGACAATAAGTTCCATGTGGCCAAGTATTTTTATGTCTGTTCATTAATGTGTCTCAAGTGTCTGATACACAGAATGTAGTCAGTAAAATTTTTTTGAATAAATGAATATAGTCTACTTTATTTTTTTCCAATGACTTTCTTATAAAGCAGGGTAGTTGTATAGCATCTTTGGATCCAACACTGGTGATTTAGCATCCCCCCAGCAAAACAGAAGTTGCAGAACATGTATAATTCATAATGGATATAATAATACAGAGAGTGGTTATGAGGATTAAATAGGGTACTGTCTGTAAAGTGCTGAACCCTGCCAGAGTGTAGGAACAGGCCACTTAACTATCAGAAAGCCTTAGCCAATTGCATTAATTCACATCTGAATGATATGAATTAAATTCTAGAATCTGCTCTCTTTGGCTTTCAGTTTTTAACCAATGGGGTGAGGAACATTTCAGAATAAAGGGGTCTGCTCTCCCTGGTGAGTATCAGCGATCTACGGTTTGTTTACTCTCTAACCCATCTCAGAATGGGATGCAGCCACTTGTTTTCGCTTTTCTGTGTTTTCTTGCTGTTCAGACATCTCCCCATCTCTAAGCCCATCTCTCTCCCCATCTTTAAGTCGTTTTTCCTCCAATGTTCTAGCTGAAATAAGTTCTTATATAAGATGGTTTTGAAGTCCTTCAGAGCCACAGAGAAGCACGTAGTTGAACATGGTATTAAATCCACAAAATCAAAGGCAGTCAGGCCTTTGGCCTCAGTTTCCCCGACAAGCGTGCGTTGTGGCCATCCCTGCAGCAGAGCAGTCATTTACAGTTCTGCATACAGTCTCTTAGTGTCTTTGCTGTGCTTCAAATATCAGTACGTCTCAGAAACGTCAGCCTCACTCTCTTTCTATAGGGCACGAAATGTTCGTGTGTTTTATACTATTGGAATTGCTGTGCAATTAAGTGGTGTCATGTGCCAGAAGAAGATGATTTTAGGGATCATGTCGGCAGCCAAAGAATAGACCATAAACCAAAACCATGATGTGTGTCATCTCTAGAAATGCATAAACCCAGTACCAGTGAGGTAAACACAAATATGAACATTTGCTTCAATTTCTAAATTGTTTCCTACAAAACATATCTAGTTCCTTATTTTTTTTTAATCTTAATTTTTCAGTAATAGTAATGTGAGCAGGGTAGGTCCCCATATTTAGAAGGTGTAAACATTTTAGCCATGATTACCATACATATTAGAAATAAAATGTCATAAGCACCACTGTTCTGAATGCATCACTTGATGAATTTGTGTTGTCTTTGAAGCTCCGATCATTGTATTTGTGTTTCGTTAAAACAAAGATTCATTCTTTATGAGTTATCACTTACAGTTTATTTTATTTTGAACTCTTAAAACAGTCAGTGCTGTTGGCCAAGGTTGAATGGAAAGCACTGCTTTTCTGCTGTTGAATTACAAAACACCCCTTAGTTTAGGCTGTTAATGGATAGCCCACTTGGAAAGCACACCTTGCTTTTTACAGTTACACACCTGGGCTGGGACCTGGGCAAGTACAATGTTTGTTTTCTTTGTGAAGATTTTCTTTTTAATTGCCACCTTTTCTTGTATTTGCCAGTTTTTTAGAAGTGGTGATTTTGCCTGTCCAGCACCAGCAAACACACCTCCTCTGTAGCAAGGGGCTGGTTTTGGCCATCAGCCATTATACTGTGAGCCTCTGCAAAGACAAGGGCTTACATCTAGACCATCACCTATTTTCATACCTGTGTTCATGGGATGTGCAGTGGCAAGTCAAGTGTAGTAGTCAAACTCCATCTAGATATGTTCCTGGGAAATGACCTATATTCCTAGAAAGTTGAGAGAATAATAAAATTCTTGACTAGGGTTACAGCAAGCCTCTCTTCTTAAAATAATGTTAACGTCCACATTAAAAGTGTGAGAAGCTGCTCCCCTTGCAGGTTCAGATACCCAACAGCTGTTCTGGCTTTTGCTTTCTCTCTGGCACAGCCCTTACCCGTCTCCAGCCCCGTGTAACACACCCACTGTGTGCACCCCAGGTCTCCCCCCCCATCCCCCGCCCCGGTCTCTTCCCTCACTCCTCCTGCAGCCTCAGGAGATGAGCTGAAGAGCTAGAAGCTGGCCTGGCTGCAGGAGCGGGTCTCTGGCGGCCGACTCCCCACCCCTCCGCTGGAGGATTTCAGCACATACTAGTGAACGCTGGAGAACGCCTTTATGGGAATGAGTAGATTTTCTAGTTAATGTAACACTATTGAACAAGTCTTTCTTTGGGACTATGGGATCAGCCCATGTGTATGTGAGACTCTGAGCTGTGTTGTTAGCCTCTTTCCGCTGTCCGCACCAGGAAGGATGCCTCAGAATGCCAGAGTTGGGCCTGGACTCCAGGACAGCACACAGCTCCCGACACATTCTCAAAATCCTCACCAGATCGCCATGTACTCGACCAGGAGGGTGTCGATTAGAGATGTCAAAACCTAATGGTGTTTGGATTGGGCTATAGGAAAATCAGATTCTTGAGATCAGATCAATCTGTATTTTGATTTTCTAGTCTTTCTTTAATAATAATTACTGAATGTAAGGTAGGTAGGAGAATCACAAACCTACTGACACAACCTCTAAAATCTTTTGAGAAAGTGAACACCAGCTCTTTAAGGAAAGGCAGTTTTTAAATGAAAAGTCACATCTAGTAGATATATTCCCTTTGTTTGGACTTCTGCAGAGTCCTAACCTAAATTTTATTTCCATCGCACTGTTTTCAATTATTTAATATAGAGGAATATTTTGATACTACATAAACCACAATTAAAATGGTGTGTTGGAAGTGGAGGCAGTTTCTGTCTAATGTATCTTTAAACGAAGGCAAATGTGAACAAATTCTCCTAAATGTCGGCAACCATGTTACTACTTCTCATTTTCCTGTAGCAGAGAGCAAACTATCAGAGAGAAACTTGCTTCTTTCTTGCTGGTTTATGTGACGCTACTGGAGACAATAGTCTCCTCAAAGCTCATTTAAATTTCTTTCTTAAGATCTTTGAAGAAGATGTCTATATCTTGCAGCTTGCATTTGAATTTTCTGAGGACAGGACAAAGTTACGGTGCCAACCAATGTAATAAAACATGGAATATTAGCTCCTTGACTGCTGTTTATTTTTTGTGACAGAGATTGTCATTTTCTCATGTCTTCCATTCTGTCTACCTAATAGTTGAGAATTATGCTCTGGGAATTAATTATTATTTTCTGGAAGAGTAGAACCAAAAAACAGGTATGTGTAAAACCCTGGCCCTGATCACTTAAAGTTTTTTTTTTTCTTTTTTTTAGGAATCTTCACTAAAACTGCTAATAGCTTACCACAATTACACTCAGAGTAAAATCCAAACTCCTTATGTCAAGTGGGCATCAATGGTTCTTATACTTTTTGACTTCAGGATTCTTATACTTTTGAATATTTCAAGCAACCCAGAGAGCTCTTGTTTATGTAATATTTACTGAAATAGAAATGAAAACAAAGAAAAAATTTTAATATTTTGTTTAAAAATAAATGTTTTGATTGAAGCTTATGAAGAAAATATGGCCTCACACAGATAGCAGCTGAGCATTTTAATAGTCTTTTGAGATAATTGTGGATATTCTCTGATACCTCATTGAAACTTGAATGATAATTTCTTAAAAGTTGATTGCTGTGTGGAATCAACTGATGAAACCATCAGTGAACTTTCTGTATTACTCTTATACTAAAATCCACTGGTTTGCTGTATACTTTGAATGAACCTTTTACCAACATGCATGATTCTTTAATGTAATTGCAGTACTATTAGAAAATATTGGTTCACTGAGTTATGCAAATCTTTAAAATGTTGACATGTTTCTTTATACAGTGTTAAAAAACTAATGTCACCAACTGTTCATCAGAAATGGTCTTTCAGAAGTCGGTGACAGTCTTGGGAGGCTATCAAGCTCATAGTGGCACAATCAAGAATTCCAAAATTCCAACTTTTGCTCGAAGTTTGAATTTTTTCATTTGCAATAAATAGTCAGCTCATTGCATTCATTTTTAAGAAATGTCTTTTAAATACCTAAGTGTGAATAAGCATATTTTGCATATTTTCTCAAGTGCATTGGTGTTCCATGAACTAAGTGGCTGGTTCAGTTCTCACACAATTTTTTCTTTTTCCCATGCCAACCATTCTGTTTCAGTTTCACCAGAAGTGCTTTAAGCATACTTTCCACTTCATCACATACACTGTTAAGAAAATGTATACTCAAGGATTGAGATTTAATAAAATCAAAAGTTTTTACTGCTGCATCTCCCAGAGATTCCCTGTGAGATGGTCCATTGATTATGGCAGAAGAACACACAGTAGCTAATCTGCCTTCACACAAGCTGTTTCATCAGGGTTCCTAAGTCCCCCAAGTCTCCCAAGTATGAGTTGGGGAGGCATGGGGAAGTCAAGACCACTTGACATGCCTTTCGGTGATGTTCACTCTGGCTGCTGAGGGTCCACTGGAGTGACCATCCAGGTTTAGGAACCAGCAACTTCAGCTGTGAAAGGAAAGAAGAGTCCCCGAGCCTGGTGGTAGACCCATCCTTATGTGTTTGAAGCCCCCTTTTCTGTTTGGGGCAGAAGGCAGGGCTTTTGGTGATGCGTCACCACCGCTGGTATCACAAGGCGGTTTCAGAGGGCTTCAGTACCTATGTCAGTTACCGTCTGAACCAGTGCAATTCAGACCTGCTTAAAATACTTAATATGTTAAAACACACACACTTTAACCAACAGATGCAAAACAATGTGTTTACTTCATCCCACCTTCGAAAAAAATGTGTTCTTCCAGCCAGTTGAACTTGTTATTTAGAAATTCAAGCTATATTTTTTGCCAGTACACAATACAAGCCATTACTTTTTAGCAGTTTAATCCTACTAATGCTTTTAAAAATCGCTGCTGGTGGTAAGACGAATAAACACACCAGCAAGAGACTGCAGCCATGGCTAGGCTGTTCAGCTCCTCCACTGTTGATGGGATCATTTCCGTTAATGCTTACTCCAGTAATGTCAGATAGTATGTAAACTGAAGTTGAGAATTCTTTATTTTGGGGGGAAAAAAACAAACACATGATTACTTAACACTCCAGTTCTTTACAGTAGAGTGTTTTCGTGGAGACACGCACATGTTAAGAAGTGAGTTTTTCTGCTTGTGCCTGTGCTGTGCAGTAATCTGAAGTGTGACATTGCCCGTCCCTAGCTGTGTGGCTTGTTTGCAGGATGGGGGTGAGTTTCCAGACTATTCATATACTCAGCCCTAAACACACAAGCCTGTTTTATTACTTTGTTTGAAAATTGGGTGTGTCTAATGTAGTGGAAATTCACCCATTCAATGTTAAGTACAAACGAAACACATTTCAAAGCCACATATAAACGTCTTTTTAATTACCCATTTTTTAAGATTATTCATATGACTGCTTTCCTCCTTTCATGTGAGTCGCTGAGAATTTATTATCCTTCCTAGTTCATTAAATCACTAAAATTCTCTACTGGTGCTATGAATAAATATGCTAGACCATGAGCTGAGACCAGTTGATAAAGGCAGCTTTGTCCCGGTAACGGAGTCTTGCTCCTCATTAGCCCACACTTCTCTCTGAGTGTGTGAAGATCTGTCTTCCAGTTAAGTTTTAGATGGTAATGAAGCGAAGCCTTGGTCTGAGTGCATGTGGGGACTTGCTTTAAGTCGAGCTTTAATATTTTCAGTTGGACTAGATGCTCGGTGGATGCAGGGTTATAAAGCTGTGTTTGTGCTCAGACATGTTCAGGAAGCCTCAGGACACTGTTGCCCAGATGTCTCAGTTCTTTACTGGTGTCTCTTGTGGCTTCACCTCCCTCCGCTTCAGCCCAGGGCCAGTTGCACTCCCTGAGGCAGTCTAGGGTTCCAGGTGGATTGAGAAGTGCTGCACTCGCTCTTTCCTGCTGTAGAGCAGCTGGAAGGCGGCTGTGGGAGTGGCGCTGTTGGGTCTTGCTGGGAGGCCCTCGGAGAACTCACCTCATCAGACCACCCAAGGCAGTTGAAACGTGAGGCAGTGCGTCTTGGGGAGGCCCGGAGACCCTCCCTGTCGAGGAGTCTCAGGACTGCATTGTGAAGGACGAACGGCTTCTAACAGTGAGGATGGCAGGAAGCAGCAGGCTCATTTCAGTTCGAGAACAGTCTTGTTTGTAAAGGGAGTCAATGAAGAGGACAGGTCACAGGCCTTGGAGGCAAGTCGTGGAGATCCAGAATGCACTGCAAACTGTGGCTTTCCCTCGCCGAGAAAGGTGAGGCAGGATTTCTTTTATTTATTGTTTTTGTGGCTAGGTGCTTGGTGCGCACTTCGAGCATGCTGATGCAAAGACAGGCCACCCTTCTTCCCGTGATGACCTCTTTAGGAAGAGCAGCACAGAGCAGTTGGTTAAGACCTGGCCACATGCCACTTAGATACCACTTTTCATTTCCTTTTTATGCCATATTTTAAATTCTTTGAAACAGTGCTGCATTAAAGAAATGCTGACCGTGGCCAGGTCTCCTGTACTGAGCGCTCAGGGGATCGCGGCGTCCCTGCAGCTGCCTAGTGGAGTGCTTATGCGGAGGCCTGGCTCTTGTAAATTTGATCACCCTTTTCAGAGACTGTCAGCTCTGCCGTGGTTTGGTTCCAGTCATCATCATAACAGTGGCTCTTGTATGAGTCCATGCAGTTCTTGACTGTGATGAAATGGTTGCCTCTCCGAGTGTTAACTAAAACAAAAATCCCAAACCAAAAATTTGAGGTACTAACGATTAAGTTGCTACTTTTTGAAGATGTATTTTGACTTGAATGCTTTTAATTTGCTCATTGTGGTTAAGGTGCACGTGTAAATACTCTGCCTATTTTTATGTGGTGCGGAGTTTGGGGAGACCCAAATTTGAGTACATATTTTCGTGAATAGTCTTGACTTTCTAAGTGAGGCTTACTTGAGCGTTGTTTTATAAGCAGTTGTTTTATTCTATATCTCTGGGTAGTTCAAGTATTGACCTACTTAAAGAGTAGCTTTTAATTAAAAAAAAAACTTGCTGAATATATTATTAGAATGGAATTTTTGTTTGAAACACCTTATTTTCTTAGTTCTGACACAGGCAATGAAACTAAGTATTCTGCTAAGTCGCTTCAGTCGTGTCCGACTCTGTGCGACCCCATAGACGGCAGCCCACCAGGCTCCCCCATCCCTGGGATTCTCCAGGCAAGAACACTGGAGTGGGTTGCCATTTCCTTCTACAATGCATGAAAGTAAAGAGTGAAAGGCAAGTTGCTCAGTCATGTCTGACTGTTTGTGACCCCATGGACTGCAGCCCACCAGGCTCCTCCGTTCATGGGACTTTCCAGGCAAGAGTGCTGGAGTGTGGTGCCATTGCCTTCTCTGAAACTAAGTATAGAAACCCCTCAACTTTAATTCTGATTAAAACAGCGTGAGAGATGGAAGCAACAAGGGGTTCTTCAGTGGTGCCAAACAATTATTCCTGCAGCGAATGGTGGCGGTCTCTGAGTGTTACTTGGTGTTGATACAGTTACGGTTATCCAACATTTACAGTCAGCGTGCCTTTATACTGTGTCCTTCAAAACATCGTGGGGGAACTGTAGACTTTAAAGCTAATTAAAAGTAGCATAAAACATATTTTTTTTATTTGGACTTAAAGCAGAAACAGATTTTACTTTGAGTTTTTGCCAGAAGCTGGTTTCTATAATAACCCTCTGTCACAGGCTTCTATTTCTATTTGGATTATTTGTTAGAAGATATTTTTGTGGCTCAGTATAGAAATGCATGTGCGTTTTTCATTTTCATTTGGTGGTCTCCACTCCAGAAAGATAGGGTAAAAGTTGGGCCTGAAGGTGCCTGGTGATTTCAGATGTGTTTGTGTTTTCCTGTAGCACGGTTTCTCTCTGTGTAGCACATCTCTTATTTTTAGATCTTGTATTGTTTGCCTAAAATAACTATATTTCATTCTGGTCACATACATTATAAAAATGAAGGAAGGCATTTCATTAAATAGTAATTAATTGAGGCCCTTGTGGACATGTGTGGTGATGGTCAAAACACAAAACTGATAACTAGTCTTTTCTGTGTGGCTTTGCTACAATAGGAAATGAAATTTTTTTCTTTGAATCTGCCTTGCCTTTACCAAGAGTATCCTCCTGCTTTTACAGTGGTGAAAGTATTTAAGGTGACACATACCCTTACTTCAGGTGTTGTGTAGTGTGTTGAGGGAGCAGAGCTGTGCTGTTGTTGCTGCTGCTGCTTAGTCGCTAAGTCGGTCCAGCTCTTTTGCGACCCCATGAACTGTAGCTGGGCAGGCTCCTCTGGCCACGGGATTTCCCAGGCAGGAATACTGGTCCGAGTTGCTCTTTCCTTCCTCAGGGGATCTTCCTGACCCAAGGATTGAACCCACATCTCCTGCATTGGCAGGTGGATTCTTTACCGCTGAGCCACCAGGGAAGCTCTGGGGGAGAGGAGAAGTGAAGTGAAGTCGCTCCGTCGTGTCTGACTCTTTGTGACCCCATGGACTGTAGCCCACCAGGCTCCTCTGTCTGTGGGATTCTCCAGGCAAGAATACTGGAGTGGGTTGCCATTTCCTTCTCCAGGAGATCTTCCCCACCCACGGGTTGAATCTGGGTCTCCCGCATTGTAGGCAGACGCTTTGCCGTCTGAGCCACCAGAGCAGTGCTTATTTCTAAGTGTCATTGAGTGACTTAGGGCAAACACACATGGTGATGTGACTAGTATTTGGGAATCTTATTTTATCTTGAAGAGCATTTTCACTACCTTGTGGAGGTTGGGGAAGTTGGTTTGCAACACCTACCCTGTTAATAGGCCTTCCCAGGTGGCACCAGTAATAAAGAACCCCCCTGCCAACGCAGGGGTTGGATTCAGGGGTGATCCCTGTCTCGGGAAGACCCTCTGGAGAAGGAAATGTCAACTCACACCAGTATTCTTGCCTGGGAGATCCCATGGCCAGAGGACCCTGGCGGGCTACAATCCATAGGGTCACAAAGAGTATGACTGAGCATGCATGCACTCACCCTGCTAACAGCCGGAACTGATACAGAACTCCTGGTTTGAAGGCTGTTGGGATTTCTTCTTCCTGTTCCATGTGCCCTTCGGGAAAGGGTGACTTCATCTGATAAAGCCACACATTCCTTAGTTAAGTGCATAAATGAAGAGGCCTTTGAATTTTAATGATCTGATTATGGAGATATTTTTGGTTATTATCTTCCAAATATCAGAAAAAATAAATATATGCTAGCTAAAGTAAAAAAAAATACTTAGGAAAAATTTTTTTTCTTTTGACTAAAACATTATTTTCCTCCTCTGTCAACTAAAGCCAACAGTAAACCTGGAGAAAGTTGCAGCCATGGTGGGCAGGGCCTTCCCTTTGGCATCTCCGATGGGATTAACGTCCCCTTTGGGGTCAGAGCAGCCCCCGCCTTGGGCCTTCTCAGAAGACATCTCCTGAGGCCTGGCTTTAGTTTATCCAAAATAAGCTTTACCATGTCATCGGTTGTCAACAGTAGTAGTTGTCAGCTGAGGATTTCGATTATATATTAATACTTTATCAAATGACTACTTGATGAAAGCTCTATTATTCTGATGTAGTTCAGCCAGAATTCTGAGCCATCATCTTACCTGGTTAGCAGAATAATTAGCCAACCTAAAGAAGAGAGCCCTTTTTTTTTCCTTTTGAATTATGTATCTTTTACTTTATTTCACTGAATGTAAGGAGCCATCAGTTGTAAGTTATGCCTTTATGTACCAACAAGAACATGGAGGAGCTTAAAGTTATAGAATGCCATCAGTTATAAGATTCAACCCAATTTCAGAGATGTTAAAATGTTGGCGGGGCAGTGAGAGAAAAAGGAATGTTACAATCAGTAAATTGTAATACATGTCTATATAATACATAGAGTTTTAGGTGGGTTTTGATCATAATCATAATGTTAAAATATAAAGAAGACTATATTAAATAAATCATTATTTCTGCCAAACATTATACAGATTCTTTAATTCTAGAAATCTAGATAAGAGATTATGTAGTCAGCAAGTTTACACGTGAGGAAACTTAATATGAGATCACCCAGAGTACATGTAAATTAGCAATTGATTACCTGGTGTACTAAAGTATCTTAAACTTTACAAAAGAGATCATAGTAGTAGTCTTTTAAATATCTATCCTTAGAGTATCTTGTATGATATATTTTATATGGTCTTTTTCAGGATCACCTCATTTAACACATGATAGAGAATGATTTGGCATTTAGATGAGTTAATAGTGCAAACAAAGTACACCCAGACACAGCTATAATCATCAAATATCGTGTTAACTGTTACATGAAATTTTAAAAGAATCATTGTTTTTGCCTTCACAGAATTGTCACATTCTGCCTTTGGACAGTTTACCCAAATGTAACGTACAGTTTAAGGTTGAATGGGACTTGGTGAGGAGGAAATGACACAAAGGAAATAGCCCACGAGCTTCCTCCCTCCAGCCACATGGAGACATGCCTTGCCCGAGGATTTGTCTTAGCTTCATCATACTTGGTGCTAGAATGCACGTCGGGTCATTGTTGAGAGGCCAAACTGAGTTGCTACTGTGGACATTGCTGAGTGGCTCTGGACTGCCTGCTGCTTTGGGCTCTCTCAGGAGGAGGGCACAGCTGGGCATCTGCCAGTAGGTGGTCTTGAAGTCCAGGGACACTCAGCCTGGAGTGTGTCTTCCAGGGGCACAGTTGAGCGTTGGGTGGAACCTGGTCACAGTGCACCCCAGACATCCTGATTGAGCCTCACCTGCAGCTTCGGAAGGAGAGGTGCAGCAGCCCAGGGCCATCGTGGTGGGGCCGAACGAGCCTGCGGATGGATGAAATGTCCATGCTGTAAAGCAGGAAGATGAGGAGGGCAGGGAGCCAGATTAATCTTTGGGTGTTTGTGTTTTGAAAGATTGTATCACAAATGTTCCCTGCTTTGGGTACCATTGTTGCTAATAGTGGAAATTTACCTTTGCAGAGTGTTTTCAGCTTTTATCAAAGTGCTTTCACAGACCTGTAATCTTGCCTTTCAGGATCATCCTGAAAGGAGTGAGCTGAGCGGAATCACCCCATTTGACAGACTAGGAGAAGGAGGCTCACAGATTCTGAGTAACTAACCCTAAGGTCATGTATTATTGGCACTTACTTTTTTCACTATACTGTGTTGCCAATGCTTGACTCAATATTTATTTCCAAATTTAGCACACATATAGTCTTGTTTTCCAGCAGCTGCTGCTATCTTTAGGAACTGTCAACATTTTGTCACTTATATATGTACTTTTTCCCCTCCAAAATCACAGGCATAACTTTTGCTCAGTATTGAAGAGAAAACTAAGCAAAACCAAACACTGTTCCATCGTAATGTATCATTACTCTTCTCTGTTAGGTTCTGGAAATGTCCAGCCTACCTTCTTTAAACTTCAGTCTTGCAGTAAACCAAATACAAGTCCAGGCAGGAGTGCAGGGTTAGAGCAAGTTAAACAAGAGTTGCCAGTGCGGTTAGTTGTTGACATAGGATTTGTTGGTGCTAACCGTGAATGGCTGGTTTTCTAATTTTCATTTTGTTGGAGAGCCTGTTCTGTTACTGCTTCCCCATGACTGCTGTGCTCCTGGGTTCCTTCCTGTTACAGGTCCTCTGCATTTCTTTCCAGAAAGGGGCTTCACATTTGTCTAGCAGTTTCTTCCTGCAGGGCAGAGAGCATGTGTATGTTCATGGTTTTCATAGCTGTAAATTTGGACCTGTAGTTTTCTTTTAAAATAGATTAGAAATACAAAGATAAAGCATTACATAAGGATGTAGGGTGATTACTGTGGGCGAAAATTAGAGTGAATAGAACAGACACAGTTGAAAAAGCAGTCAGGGAATCTGTACCCTAGTCCAAACATTGCCCACAACCTAACTGTGGAGTTTTCTCAAATCCCTTCATCTTCTGGACCCCTTGCATTAAGTCATTACTCTCATATTTTTAGTTCCAAACCTTACTCAAGTCCCCCAATTGAATAAACTAGATTCTCCTGTATAAAGGTAGTTCAGTTTAGTCACTCAGTTGCCTCTGACTCTTTGCGACCCCATGGACTGCAGTGCACCAGGCTTCCCTGTCCATCACCAATTCCTGGAGCTTGTTCAAACTCATGTCCATCGAGTCAGTGATGCCATCCAGCCATCTCATCCTCTGTTGTCCCCTTCTCCTCCTGCCTTCAGTGTTTCCCAGCATCAGGGTCTTTTCCAGTGAGTCAGTTCTTCGCGTCAGGTGACCAAAGTTTTAAAGTTTCAGCTTCAGCATCAGTCCTTCCAGTGAATATTCAGAACTGATTTCCTTTAGGATTGACTGGTTTGAGCTCCTTGCAGTCCAAGGGACTCCTTTCAGTCCAAGAGATATGAAGGTAGGGTGTCTGGCAAACCTTCCAGTGGTAAGGAAGATGAACTAAGTGAGTTTAAATCCTGTTCATAGTTTTATTATTACTGGGAATTGGATGGAAAGAGATAAAAGTGATTGAACTTTCTGACAGTTATAAAATTATCTGAAATCCACTGCTGTTAGCTAACCTTTTAAGCTTGGCTTCTAATCTTGGTCACCCTTGCATGCCTGACACCTAATATACTGCATGATCAGCATATTGTATTTTGAGAATACTTTCATAAAAAATTGATGGGCTTCTCGACTTGACCTATTTATTTACTTTATTAGGGCAAATTAACCATGTCTCATAACAGCTTTGAAAATTCAGGACATGTAGGAACAAGTGATATGCTAGACAGAAAGAAATTTTAGAGGTGAAATTTGATGGTAGATACTGGGCTGGTATTCTTTATTCTTCAACCCAGTGGGTATTCAATATTCTTTATTCTTGTAACCCAGTGTTTCTGGGTTACAGATTCAATAGAGGGAGTTTTAACTATTTGAAGTTAATTTCAAGGGAAGGAAAGAAGCCATTATTTGTGTTTAATAAATAAACTATAGAAATAAAAGCAGAAAATAAAAGTGATATGAATATTTTGACTATTCAAATTAACCTGAGATTTCCATAACATTTTATGGTGTTCTGCATCATAAATTATTCTAAAAGACAGATATAGCTTCTCTTTTCAAAAAAATAAATACAAACTCCCAATTTTGCACGCAGTTTGAGGGATTTCATGGGCCCCATTAGGTTGATGCAGCCTTGTATTTTTCCTTATCTGGTGGCTCTTAATCCAAATTCCCGGTAGGAAAAAACCCTGGATGTTAAGCCTTAGAAGTCCTTAGAAATAATCTAGACCAGTGTTACTTCAGCTGTGGTCTTTAAGTCAGGTGACTGTATCAAAACCAATATTTAAAAGAAAAGAATAAAACAGAAAATATCATAGTGTTTCATAACATGCCAAGCATAAGTTTAGTTTTGTGACCTGCGTTTTCCTTTGTGTATAGATCTGCGTGTTTATGTGTGTCACTGCTAGGTCTGAAGACAAAAATAGATTTCTTATTGTGGATTGAGGGTAAAGTTTGAGAAACACCCATCAATTCTGGATGAACCTCTTCACTGTGTAGGCGCTTTAAAGGCTAAATGATTTGTTCAGACGCTCTCCCTGCCGGCACGCATGCACACACACACACACACAGAGCTCTCATTTGTAGTGGCTAACCAGGACTGAAGCAGACTATTTGATTGCTAATTGTGCTGCACCACAGTGCTAATTTTTTGAAAATTAACTGTGAGATAGATTATTTTAAAAATTAAGTTATTCATCTGTTCCACACTTGGCATTTTTTTTAATCCTTCATTTTTCCCACTAATTGTCTCTTTCATCACCATTTGAAATAATTTGGGCTTGAGCTTCTTTTCCTGAGTATTGAAAAGTATTTGGGGGCCTCCCCATTGGCCCTCTTAGTCTGCACATCTGAATCATAGAATCTGACTCTTAGGGGCTAATCAGAATTTCAGAACAAGACATGAAGGTTCAAAATGAAGTTATTTTGAATTATTTGTCCATTCATTTGAAAATGGAATGTGATATGTGGCCCCAGATGTTGAGAAGACCTTACAACATTCCCTTATTCCGTTATACAAACCTCATCTGTATGAGGTTTTCTCAGACTTGAATGTCATGGAAATGGCTTGGAGGGTTTTGTTGAAAACGCAGATTCTGATGCAGAAGCTGGCCGAGACCGAGGTTTCCAGCAGCACCCCCAGGAGATGCTGCTGCTGCACCCCGGACCACATGAGCAGGCGCAAGTGCCATGTATTAACTGCCTCATCATCGTGGTAAGAGGGAACTCTCGGCAAGCTTTTGTCATGGTTTTATTAGCATTTTCATGCCTTTCCAAACTGGCTACAAACATTAAAATGTCTTTCTTGTTTTTTAAAAACTGGATTAGTTTTTGTAGTGAAAGACACGTCTTGAAAACAGCCGCGCTCCTCAGTCCCCACGGCCGAGAGGAAGGGCAGGGCCCCTCTTGGCAGCGCTGTTCTAGGTGATTCCAGGTTAACACACTTTTCCAAGCTTCTCCGCAAACTTAACTTTCTAAATAAAGAGCATTTTCTAAAATATTATATAATTTTCTTTCTTAAATTATTACGTGCACTTTCTCCTTTATTCTAGCCACATAAGAGCAGTGTTTTTTTGTAGGCACAGGTGAAGGCTGTTGAACTATATGCAAAAAATGAATAAAACCCACAAAACTACATGCTTGTGTCTGCCTATTATACTTTTTCTATTTTGTCTTTCCAGCTGCTGGTAAGTCTGTCTCAAAAGCCTTCATTTCCCTTCCATTCTAATTGATTACTTCTGACCTAAAAAGCCAGCTACTAGATTTTTTAGAAATACGAAGGGAATTATCCCCAGTCAAAAGGAGCTGCCTGGCATGGAGCCTGTTCCTGGGAGGGTGGCGGTCAGGAAGCTCAGTATCACGGAGCCTGCACGAGACCCTCTGGCTCTAGTTGTATTCTGAGAAGGCAGCTCTGGAGGAATGCGCTCGCTCCTTCTCCGTGCCCTTCTGCATGAGTTTTGCTCCCTCCCTCTCTGTCGTTCTGGCTCACACACACACTCTGGTGAAGTGAATTGGAAGTGTGTGTGCGTGGGCGCACGTTCACGTGTGTGTTCACCCTGTGACTGAGAAGGCAGTACACGTGGCACAACAAACCAGGGGTGAAGAACCTGTGCTAAAGGCCATGGTTCTCTGCTCACAGTCTGTCCTGCAGAGGCTTTGTAAACAGGTCTGAGAATAAAATGATGACAGTAAAGAGGGCATTCCTCGATTGACTTTAGTGATTCAGAGTCCCAGGGATTTAAAGTCTGGTTTCCAGTGTGCTCTGTGTAGTAGATGGTTGGTTATAACCATGACCAAAGGGCCCGCTCACTGGACCCTCGCTGTCAGGCACTGGCTGTTGGGATGGCAGTGGTGCAGCGCCGGGCTGTGGTCCTGCAGGGGCGGCAGATGGGGCCGCCCGGGAGCAGCCAGAGTGCAGAGCTTGGCTCATCAGGCCCCCTGAAGGTACCTGTGCGTGTGTGGGGCCTGTCCTTCCTCAGCAAAGCTAGAAACTGTTGGAGGGTTCACGTCTGTGGAAACCACACAGGAGTTGGTATTATTCTGATTCAAAGCAGAGGGAACCTGTTTGCGTCTCAACTACACAGCATCAGAACATACATCATTTTGGATAGCCTTGTTAATGTGTGTTAGAATTTGAGGATTATACTCTAAAATTGTGATGAAGCTAAATGTAACCATACCATTTAGTTTGGATTTTTCGAAGTTCTGAACAGGGCCCCATTTCACATATTCTTAGTGAGTTGTAACCTTTAAATGCTGATTACCAGATTGGTCTCATTTGAATCTTATTTTTACATCTAGAATGAGTTTTATGTTTCAGTGCAGCTAAACCTGCTGGTATCATTTTAGTCTAATTAACAGTATTTTGTGATCTGGGGCTCCTATCAAAGTTCATCATAAGAGCTAGAAAACCCTGGGAGGTAAAATGAACACATGACCTCATCTCCTGTTTTGCACTAGACTCTAACTTGCATTAAAAGAGACTAAAAATGGAAAAAGAAAATTTTCATTCTTTTATTACATTAAGCGTTAATAAATGTGTTTAATATGACTTCTCTATGTGTAATCCCTCTTAGCTGGTAAAATGGAGGGCTTTGTTTGAAGTACTAGAAACTAAATGCTGCCAGAAGGATTTTACTAGAAACATAGAGTAGATATCAGTCCCTAAGCTTTGTTAATTGATCCTGCTTGTTTAACCGGGGAAATAAAAATGCACGTCTGCTGAAGAGAAGTCTGTGGACATACACTCTTCCTGTTTTCAAATATGTTCCGTAGGTGTTTATCTTAGTTAAACGTACAGACATATAGTAGCCAAGAGAATGCAACTGCTGCTCCTTTAACGTCAGAACTGTGCACGCTGCAATAGGTGTCACTGTTTGGCTTGGCCCAATCAGGGTTGGTGACTTCAGCTATTGGCTCTGAGCACTGGCTGTCTGACTCCATCTGCAGGGCTGTAATACCTACTCTCCTCCGGTCCATTCACCACACAACTTCAGCCGGCTGAACAGACTCACGCAGCTCCAGCACATCTTGATAACCTAATTCAGAAAACAAGCACTACGGCTCTCTCTGCCTGTCGTCTCCTCTCAGTGTAGCATTTTCAGGTGATCTAGGAAAGTGGGTTATTTTTATGAGCAAATAAGAGAAACAGGAATCATGATGGGGATGTATTTAACAGACCCAGTACTGGATAAAACTTAAAACCTGTGTCTCATTCAACATAGTAAAAAGGTCACCTTGCCTGCCTGAGAAAAGAAGCAAAATATCAGCTTGTTGGTTTCTGTTTTCATCTCAGCTCGTGCTAGCCTCTTTTCCCTGATGCTCGCACCGACTTGGGATATCTGGCTATAAAGAGAGACCTACTGTACTCATGGTAGATGACAAGGAAAGGAACATGAAATGTCTCACCTTCTTCTTGATGCTTCCAGAGACGGTAAAGAACAGGTCCAAGAAAAGCTCGAAGAAAACAAATCCAAGCAGCAGCAGCAGCAACAGCAGCAGCAAGTTGCCTCCAGTTTGTTATGAAATAATTACCTTGAAGACTAAAAAGAAGAAGAAGATGGCTGCTGATATATTCCCCCGCAAAAAACCAGCCAGCTCCAGCAGCAGCACTGTCCAGCAGCACCACCAGCAGAATCTCAGTAACAACAACCTTATTCCTGCCCCCAATTGGCAGGGGCTCTATCCCACCATTAGGGAGAGGTAAGTGCCGGGGCAACATATTTACTTGAAAAGTTTTCCTGTGTTGAAGTCTCTGCTTTTACACAACCTGTAATGTATTTTAACATAAATCTGTGTTTCCTCTTTTCCCAGCAGCTTTATTGGTAATGGAAAACTGCCTTGTATCTTTTCCAGAGCAGTACAGCTGTTTTCCTCTTAGATAAAAATGTTTTTGTAAGCTGTAACATTTAAGTGACAGGGTTGTGTCTTTGGGTTATAGGAGACAGAAACCTCTTATTTGTCCTTAAGTCTAAAAAAAGTTTGGATAACTTTTTCTTTTTAAACTTCAGTTACTTCCATGTGTTTGCAGTGATTACAAATGCAGTTGTATAGTTGGAACCTTTATTTGTAGTTTTACCCCGAAGTTACTCAACGGTTGTTTATCTTGTGACTCTTTCCTGGGTTTTCTATGTTAGGGAGGGGGTGTTACAATGCTGTGAACTAATGAATTGCCTCTGTTTATAGAAATGCGGTGATGTTCAATAATGATCTGATGGCAGATGTACATTTTGTGGTTGGGCCACCAGGTGGGACTCAGCGGTTGCCAGGACACAAAGTAAGCAACAGCTGCATTACTGGTTTCGCCCTGAGCTCTCCACAGAGGGACCCTCTCCCTGATCCCGGAACAGGGCTGGGCAGCTCGCAGGCAGTGCTTGGTTTCCCCCCATCACAGAGTAGGCACAACCTTTCCAGAGGGCCCTGGCCACGCTTGCTTTTTTTTTTTTTTTCCTTTGTTTCCTTCTACCCTGCTTTATATCCCCCACAAAAACATGCCCTCTTCACTCCCCAGTCATGGGAAGTTGTTGTGATAGGTTTGGAAAGTCATATGCTGACCCTTCTCCTAGAAATCAGTTAGATATGCTTTTATTTATTTTATAATGAGGGACCTTGTGTATTAATCTGTGAAAGCCTTGATAATTAGCAGCACAGAGACTAGTTTGCATGAACTTCTGTCTTTTGCTTTCACAGCCAGATCCTCTGGACCTTGGCTTTGTTAGTAGAGCAGGTGTTAGGTACTCTGTGTTCACTAAAGCTGATCACTTTAGAGTGTTTTTCTGGAATAATTTGCTGAAAATGTTTTCAATTTGGTGCATGAAATAAGATTTCCCCTTCTCCACAGTACGTTTTAGCTGTTGGGAGCTCTGTGTTCCATGCAATGTTTTACGGAGAACTTGCCGAGGACAAAGATGAGATCCGAATACCAGATGTCGACCCTGCTGCTTTTCTCGCCATGCTGAAGTAAGCATCACACGTATGTTTGCAGAGAGTTTGTTTGTGCTGTGTTTGTGCTCTGCTGGCTTCACAGTTAAGTGTAACTTCCAGGTAATACAAAAGGGAGGCCGATGAAGAAAGAGGGTGCTGCCTTACCTAATACATGTTTTCAAAGAAAACTCCTGTGTGTCTTTCCATGGGAAGCATGTGGAAGGAAGCAGGAGTTTGTAATCACACCTTGGCGTGGGATCTGGGAGCAAGAGGCATACAGTGATTTCATCTTTAATGACTTACAATTAAAAATAGCTTTCTGGTTAGGGATTATCTAATAGAGTATGTTCTCTCTGTGTGTGAAGTCTTTAAGAACACATAAATTATACTTTGGTGTCACAGTTCCGGAAATTGTATGCATTATTTAAATCCTACCAGTTAGGAGGTTTTTAAGTTTTCTAGGAGTTACTGTCTCCTATCAGCAAATATAAAATTAATTATCTGATCTTGATGCACATGTACATACACATGCTCTCACATAAAGTCACATACCATTTCTCAGGGGTAAGAAGCATTTGCATTTTGTAGTAAAGGAGAAATTTTTGAAAAATTTGATTAATTTTCTATAGTTTTATATGGATTTGTTCCAAAAAACTTTAATTGGTCATTCAGAAATACAGTTATAAGATATACATTTATTTAAAAAATAGTTTTCTATCTCATGAATCTTTTTCAAAATCCAGTACATGTTAACCAGATAAACAGAATCTTCTTCTCTGACATGGGTTGATGCTGGAGAGTGTTATAGTCTACAGTGTGTGATTAGAGTCCAGTGATTATTCTAAGTGATGTTTAGGTGATTTTTGTTGAGCCTTATTCTAGCAGACCAAAGTGTCTCAGAGTTCAAGGTTATATGCTCCTGTGGGGATGTTGAGTCATTGGAGTGCATTACAATGGATGTTGAAAAAAAATTATTCATTGGGTCAAGTTGGACAGTAATCCCACAAACAGTTAAAATGTTAATATATATTGTCTTCTGCCTACTGAAAAATAAGTATTATAGTTAATTCCTGAACTTTAAAGTGTTGTAATTCTTTATTTATAGTCTAGTTTTGAAATCCATCTGCTACTCTTTAGAACTTTCACAGTGGGAGAGGTTGGAAAATTAGAGGCAAATGAGCATGTAAAGTACCAAAACATAAACTAATCCACCACTTTCAACCAACAGAGACTTTATGACTTTTGTAATCTCTTAGAGATCTACTTGCAGAAACCTGTCTTACCTGTAGGAATTTTTGTGTGCTGTTTTTCCCCCGTGAAGTTAGCTTTGTATGTTTGACATTGTTTCTGTTGCAGAGGAGAATGCTGACACTAGTTTGGTGTTTCGGCGTCACTGTAGTCAAGTAGAGTGTTCTGTTGCTGCAGAAATATGTACATAATTAGAAAGCCCGAGTACTAGTCACAAAGTTCCATTTCACCAAAGCCGTTTGATTCATCATTTGACAAGCATCTTTTCTTATAAATGTGTTGCCTAGAATATATCTTGACACAGCTTTTAAAATTATACGTGCAGTCCACATAAAGCGGCGAGAATCAGAAGAATAGCAGGTGCCGTTTACTGCCGTGCCATGCTGGATCAGCACTGCGTGATCACCTGGGCGAGCGGAGGCCAGGCTCGCTTCACCCCTGCCTCGTGGGTGAAGCGCCAGGACTACTGGGAAGGGCGCTGTCAGGAAGGAAGAGAAGACTGCTCACTTGCCCATTCCAGGGAGAGAGCTGCAAAGCGCTGACCGTGCTGCAGAGTCCTCCTACGGTCCCCGTGCTCCGGGCAGAGCATCACTGCTGCGGGTATTTTGTCCAGCAGTCTTGCCATCTTGCCAGTAGCTGTCTTAGTCTCAGAGACAAGGAAGGGCTTCCTCGGCGCAAAAATGCAGCTTCCATTTGTGATTGCGGTCCTTTTTCTCATTGCCATCCTTATATTTTTTGTATTTTCTTCCAGAAGCCCTCTAATTTCTTGTTTCACTAAGGAAAACTTAATAGCAAGTTGCTAAACACCTTAGCTAGAAATTTTTAAAAAATTATGTTTATTAGTATGTATTTTTCACCTGTGTGCAGTTCTCACTGACTTATCTCTTGATCAACAATAGAATATGAAAGAAGCAGATGATTTCTACCTTGACATACCATCCTGGGAGATTGCCACTGTCCCCTAAAACAGTAAGAAGTGTCTCCTGAAATACAGACACTTGAGAGAAGCACACAAATAGTGCATATTTAGACTTTTTTATTTGTCTTTTAATTAAATATATCTAGAAATAATGTATTCTTTAATTCTGAAGGTGGAAGGAATGTGTGGAGGAGAGGAAAGAATTTAGAGTTTAAAAAAAGAGCAGATACAAAGCCTGCATTGGATTCTACATAAAGTTAACTGTGAGATAGCATCAAGCATCGAAGCCCATACTTAAAAATCCATTGAACTTGGGACTACTTCAAAAATATCTTTTTAAGATCAGATTTTATTTTGTGCTTCAGGAAAATCCAAGTCATTCTTAATTAAAAGCATTAAGATGCAATCATTGCTAACATTATAGTATTAAAGATATTTGTTTCCATCTGAATGCACAGAAACACTTTTAAGTAAAACTATATACATATATTTCTCCTAAAACATGGGGATTATTTCTAATATAATACAGTATATATATATATATATATATATAAAATTTTGCTATTTTTTCCCTAATATTAACTGTCTTTGATCTCAGTCCTTTCTCAAACAGTTCTCGAATCCTCAATTTCGCCCCCCTTTGAGAGGACAGGGAACATAGCTTTAAAATAGAGGCTAGAATAATTACATGAAGTTAATGTCTTTAATTATACACACTTTCTACTAAATTGAAGTGTTGATGATTTATGAATGTATTTCAGATGTTGCTGTAATGTCTAATCATTTTTGTAATAACTGTCACTTAAAGATGATTTTCTTGGAACTAACTTGAAAGTAGCTGCATCTTTTCTTGCTGGACACAGTCATTTGGTGAAAATTCGATTTACACGCCGGACTCTTTCTTGCAGATACATCTATTGTGATGAAATTGACTTGGCTGCTGACACGGTCTTGGCCACTCTTTATGCTGCCAAAAAGTACATCGTCCCTCACCTCGCCAGGGCCTGCGTCAATTTCCTGGAGACCAGCCTGAGTGCCAAGAACGCCTGTGTGCTCCTGTCCCAGAGCTGTTTGTTCGAGGAGCCGGACCTCACCCAGCGCTGCTGGGAGGTGATCGACGCCCAGGCCGAGCTGGCGCTCAAGTCCGAGGGGTTCTGCGACATCGACTTCCAGACCCTGGAAAGCATCCTCCGCAGGGAAACTCTGAATGCCAAAGAAATTGTGGTCTTCGAGGCCGCTCTCAACTGGGCTGAGGTGGAATGCCAGCGACAGGATCTGGCTTTGAGCATTGAGAACAAGCGCAAGGTGCTGGGCAAGGCGCTCTACTTGATCCGCATCCCGACCATGGCCCTGGACGATTTCGCCAACGGTGCTGCACAGTCCGGCGTCTTGACTCTGAACGAGACCAACGACATCTTCCTCTGGTACACGGCGGCCAAGAAGCCCGAGCTGCAGTTCGTGAGCAAGGCCCGCAAGGGGCTGGTGCCTCAGCGCTGCCACCGCTTCCAGTCCTGCGCCTACCGGAGCAACCAGTGGCGCTACCGGGGCCGCTGTGACAGCATCCAGTTCGCCGTGGACAAGAGGGTCTTCATCGCGGGCTTCGGGCTGTATGGCTCCAGCTGCGGCTCGGCCGAGTACAGCGCCAAGATCGAGCTCAAGCGGCAGGGCGTGGTCCTGGGGCAGAACCTCAGCAAGTACTTCTCGGACGGCTCGAGCAGCACGTTCCCCGTGTGGTTCGAGTACCCGGTGCAGATCGAGCCGGACACATTCTACACGGCCAGCGTCATCCTGGACGGCAACGAGCTCAGCTACTTCGGGCAGGAGGGCATGACGGAGGTGCAGTGCGGCAAGGTCACCGTGCAGTTCCAGTGCTCGTCGGACAGCACCAACGGCACGGGCGTGCAGGGCGGCCAGATCCCCGAGCTCATCTTCTACGCCTGAGCGCTCCGGCTCCCCGCTTCACGCTCAGCTCGGCCGCAGCCAGCCATCGGCGCGGGCTGTTCGTAAGGAACAGAGCTATGCGCCGGTTCTGATTTCTTTCAACCTTTTTCGTTATGTACAGGCAAAAATGCAGCACTCAGCTTTTAACTGTATGTCGGAAAGCCAAATTCTTAGCAAGGCTTGTGGTTCTTAGAGTTGCACCTATCCACCCAGGGAGATTTTGCATTCTTTTCCGACTGCCCCACTGACCTCCCAGTTTAAGAAGATTTTTGGATCACCTCAGATTTCCTTTTGGGCTTTATTTTGACAAAGAGAAAGAAATACTCTAAAGTAACAGTAGCAATTATTTTTAAACGGAAACCCTCCCTCTCCCCAAACAGATAAACCTCAGTGTACAATTTTGAAAGACATTTTGCTTGATAATAAGTAATAATTTAGAAAGTAGACAGTAGTCATCTTTACCTTCTTATTTCCTTTTAAATATTTTGGGCATTTGCTTTTGGACATTGCTTTTTCTTAAATCCTAAATTCATAAGTTTGTCAGATTTTTAAACTGCAGCTGTCAACGGAAGGTAAAACAAGAAAAATGGAAGTTTTAGATCACGACTTTTGCTACAAGCAGATTTGTGTTCTTTTAGTTTAGAAGACAGGCAATTCCAGTACAGAGGCTTCTTTTGGAAGTAACTAAATTGCAAAACTTTATTGTCAACTAGAGAAAAATTGCAGGTCTGTTAATTGAAACTCAAATAATCTTGAAGCCTGAAAAAGTCCCACATGACAAATAGTTTAATTGATGGCACATTATAATCCAGAGTTTGAAAAAGTCAAGCTCTTTTCTCCCTGCTTAGCTTCTGATCCCTGCCACTTGCTGGTTTTCAAAAGTTGTACTGTATAGAATTCCTATTCCCCCATTCCCATGAAAAGAGGACCAAACGATTTCTTCAGATGAATAGAATAACGGTTAGTTTTGTAGTGCCACATGTTAATGTAATAAGATACTTTATGCATTGATTTTTTATTTTTAATCTGAAATATATTTTACTTAATCTGCTTTGACCACACTGTCTCTTCTTCGTTAATTATGATTCTGTCCCATTCCTGGACTGCTAGAATCTGGCCTGTGACCATCTGAACGAGCCATATATGCCTGCAGGGTTTTTAAAAAGTGGTCTGGAGTAATAAACTCGATGATACCTTAATGTTCAGTGCCTCAGCATCACATCCAGTTCTCTCTTTTTTGTTTTTTTCCCATGGATAGTGTAAACAAAGGCGGGAAAAGCTCGTCAAAACATTCTCCTTCACAAAGGCTTGTGCTGGCTTAGTGCCCGTGACCCTAGTGGTGTACACTGTGGTCGCTCCCAGTTGAAGTATCCACGTGTTTCTGGGCAACTTTTCTGCCCAGTGTGATCCTGAGATGGCTTCCCCGCCACCCAGAGTGTGGTCCCTGGCCACCTCCTTCTCCTGTTCTGAGCCCGAAGCTGGCTCTGGAGCGGGGGCTAGTCCCGGGGTGGGTGTGTGCGTGGGTGCCCGTGCGCATGCGGTGCGCGCCGGCTCAGGAGCTGTCTCCTGCTGCCCGGCCAGCGGGGCTGGGACAGAAGGGGCCCCCTGCCGGGCCCACCCGGCCCGCAGAGGGAGACTGCCTGTGTTTCCGGGCCGCTTCTCTCCCGTAGACGTGGGCTGCTGCTTCAGCCAGCTTCCCCAATGGAGAAAAACACTGGATTACAGAAATGTTTTAATCATCTTTACCCCTACCCATGTCTGTTAGCATGGAGGTTCAGAAGCTGTTACCAGTGATTAACAGATGCGTGCTCCCAGGACAAGCTTCCAAAATTATCTAACAGTTATTTCTTATTAGCAAGATGACAGGTAGTAGTTGTGGCAAACCGTCTATGAAACGGAGGTAGGTTTTCAATTAAAAAAATATTTCTACAAAGGGTTTTGTTTATAAATTATGGTTAAACATTTCGGTAACTCATAGCTACCTTGCAATTGGTAGACTGTAGATTTACCTGATTGGAAGGCACTTATTTATAAGCCAGAGGAGAAGAAACTTTTTAGCACTAATTTCATCATACTAGATTGTTTTGGAGGGGAGTGTGATAACCTTGTTCATTCAGTAACACCCACGATCAGTGCTCCTATTAGTAGCTACCCTCCAGAGGCTGGGAATCTGCTGGGTGAGAGCCCCATGAGATCCTATATACTGGGTATGGAAGAACTTAATTTTATGATAATTGCTGTCACTTGAAGAAAAATAAAAAAACCGTCATCTCATTGGCTGGTGCCAAGAGCTGTGGTATAAATTTGAAGATTGTATTTAAAATAAGAAAATGTTATCTTTTAAATCCTATTCTTCCTTCTGCATTTTCAATGACATGGAATTAAGGCTAATATGCTTGCTTTATTTTCTTTGGTAATCTCAAATTTTGTAGCTTTCAAAACTAGAAACCATTGTTCTGACAAGGCAGGCAACTGCAATGCATAAACACAATTTTATTAAACACTGCCCTGTAGATGCTTTTCCCCACGTATCTGGCAGTCTTTGTTGTCGTTTATATCCTGGGGATAAGGGGAACTAGGCTAGCAGTTCTAATGTAACATTCTTTAAGCATATCTTAATATAGTATTTAAGTAAATGGTCTAATTTCTACATAATTATTGCACTGAACTGTCTTTTTTTTTAAGGTGTCTAAATAAGCTTGCTAATTCAAGACACTAGCCAGTTGTGCATCAGAGTGCTTGAATTCAGGAGCTTACCGCATTATTTATGAAGGAAAAATATATAAATATGAAGTACCTCATGTTGAATGTTATTGTACTGTATTTTTAATGTAACAGTGCAGATCTTGTTAGACACATGAATGTGTGTAATCATGTTAAATGCAAATAAAATAAAACCGGTTCATATATTTGTCTTCCTTAACATTTTTGTAGGTTCCTTAAAGTAGTAAAAAAAACCCATTCTGGCATTTTGGTGCCACTTAACCGTTTAGAGATGGTTTTTTCAGGAGCATTTGTTTGCTAAGCTAACACATATCATTGATCCCTAAAGAAGTAAAAATCCGGTAAAGAATAATAGAATAATGAATATGTTAATTGGTTGCATTGTTGAAAACCTGAGTGTTAAGTCGATGCACGAGAGTGAGTGGATGCGTTTATGTTCCAGTTGCGGAACTTTGTAGTTGGCTGGTATTCTGATGGCTTAGTTGCTCACATGCCTGTAGAGCTCCCTGAGCTCACTGCTGTTGATGGCAGATCACATCTAGCATTAGCGTGGCCAGTGCTGCTTATCCCTGCTGTTATAATAGCTTACACTAGGAATAAAGATCAGTGTGACATGACAGTGATGAATATAATTTTATGTCTTCAACTGGTTTTCCATTATATTTCCCTATATCAAGTACATTTATATACACACATAACTATATACATGCATTTTTTTTCACTATAACTTTGTTACTTATATACTAGAGTTTATTGTAAAGCCCTGTGTATTTGCTTAACTACTTCATCTACCCTTAGTTCAGTTTCTATAACATACCTGCTCAAAGAAATTTTGGAATTATTCCATAGAATAAGAGAACTGGAAATACCCATTCTCATCAGCTTAATTACCACCTGAATTGCAAAGGTCTTTAATCCAGCAGAGTCTTAGCCTTTATGTCCTCTCTGGCGCTCTTTAAGCTTAACCCACATGTGTTTGTTTTCAATATCCCAAGACAATTCAAAATGATCCTCCTTTATTTTTGGTACTCAGAGTCAACACTTCACTGAAATTACACTTTCTTCCCAATGACTCTGACTTCCCTACAAAAGCCATAGACTTAATGTTGAGGAGGAAAAAACAAAAACACAGAACAGGAAGGAGAAAAATTACTCCTGAGGAAGTAAGTAGCATGAAACTTAGAGGCCAAAACAAGCAAGTGACTCTGAGAGCCTGCAGTATCTTGATTAGAGAGGGCTTTGTGTGCCTTTGAGGTGCTGCAGTAGAAGATGACTGTATTTTTTGATTTCTAATCAATACGTTTCAGCATATTTTCTAAGCCATTTACATTTATTGGTTAGCTACTTTCTTTGCTCAAAACTTCACGTTATCCTCCATTTTTTTAAGAAAAGATCATCTGACAAAACTAAAACCAGGGGGAAATTTCCACAATAGAATCACTTTGTTTATTTCTATAACTACCCTAAGGGCTGGTGAGAAAAGTCTCTCAACCAAGATACAGTTCGGTAAGTGTAAAGAAATTATTTGTGAGGAAGACAATGGTTGCCTTGGTCACACACACACACACCACGCAGTATATGACGGTAGCATCTGTAGGTGAGTCACTGAAGAGTCTGGGTGCGTTTGCCTAACGTAGGCACCCCCCCTGTTGTTTCATCTCGGCCTTTTTGAGTGGGAGAGGTGGGGAAGGTACCATTCCTATTTATGCAGATCTTAAATGTCCTTATAATGGTAGTTTTCTATTTGCCTGTTTACTTAAATGTCCATTGGACAGCAGTTGTACCAGCAGATGCTACTGTTTTATACTTGGCCATCTGAAAAGCCAAATATCAAGAGAGATAGTTAAACAGAAAACCCACCATTTACTTTGTCAAATCCATACTTTGTGTATAGGATATAGTTTACGTTTCCTGTTAAACTGCTACCCCTGAATCGTTGGTTTGTTCCCACTAACTCCAGTAGTAACCAAGCTGAGTTGTAAGACGAGGGGCTGTGCTTTAGATGGCAGGGATGATTTTTTCACTTCATGCAGCAGCAGTACAGAAATTGTTTCAAAATGGAGGTGTATTTTTTTTGTTTTTATGACTTTGATGAACAGTTTGTATTCAGTAGACCATCTCTTTCACATCAGTTTATTTTTAGAAGAATGAAACTATACCTGGAAAATTTTTTAAAGTCGTACTAGTGGGCTTGTTAATTTAATTTTGTACTTTTTAACTTATTGAAGTATAGTTGATCTACAGTGTTATTAGCTTTTGCTGTACAGCTACAGTCACACACACATATGTGTGTGTACATATATACACATATGCTGCTGCTGCTGCTAAGTCACTTAAGTCCTGTCCGACTCTGTGCGACCCCATAGACGGCAGCCCACCAGGCTCCTCCGTCCATGGGATTTTCCAGGCAAGAGTACTGGAGTGGGGTGCCATCGCCTATATATGTAAATATACAAATGCCAAAGAATGCTCAAACTACTGCATGATTGCACTCATCTCACGTTCTAGCAAAGTATTGCTCAAAATTCTCCAAGCCAGGCTTCAACAGTATGTGAACCTTGAATTTCCAGATGTTCAAGCTGGATTTAGAAAAGGCAGAGGAACCAGAGATCAAATTGCCAACATCCACTGAATCATCAATAAAGCAGCAGAATTCCAGAAAAACATCTACTTCTCCTTTATTGACTATGCCAAAGCCTTTGACTGTGTGGTTCACAACAAAGTGGAAAGTACTTAAAGAGATGGGAATACCAGACCACCTGACCTGCCTCCTGAGAAATCTGTATGCAAGTCAGGAAGCAACATTTAGAACTGGACATGGAACAATAGACTGGTTCCAAATCGGGAAAGGGGTACATCATGTATATTGTCACCCTGCTTACTTAACTTATATGCAGAGTACATCATGAGAAATGCTGCACTGGATGAAGCACAAGCTGGAATCAAGATTGCCAGGAGAAATATCAATCACCTCAGATATGCAGATGACACCACCCTTATGGCAGAAAGTGAAGAGGAACTAAAAAGCCTCTTGATGAAAGTGAAAGAAGAGAGTGAAAAGTTGGCTTAAAGCTCAACATTCAGAAGACTTAAGATCATGGCATCTGGTCCCATCACTTCATGGCAAATAGTTGGGGAAACAATAGAAACAGTGGCAGACTTTATTTTGGGGGGCTCCAAAATCACTGCAGATGGTGACTGCAGCCATGAAATTAAAAGATGCTCCTTGGAAGAAAAGTTAGAACCAACCTAGACAGCATATTAAAAAGCAAAGACATTACTTTGCCAATAAAGGTCTGTCTAGTCAAAGTGATGGTTTTTCCAGTAGTCATGTATGGATGTGACAGTTGGACTATAAAGCTAGCTGAGCACTGAAGAATTGATGCTTTTGAACTGTGGTGTTGGAGAAGACTTGAGAGTCCCTTGGACAGAAAGGAGATCCAACCAATCCATCCTAAAGGAAATCAGTCCTGAATATTCATTGAAAGGACTGATGCTGAAGCTGAAACTCCAATACTTTGGCCACCTGATGTGACGAGCTGACTCATATGAAAAGACCCTGATAATTTATGCAGATATTTATGCAGATCTTAAATGTCCTTATAATGGTAGTTTTCTATTTGCCTGTTTACTTAAATGTCCATTGGACAGCAGTTGTACCAGCAGATGCTACTGTTCGCTGATGTTGGGAAAGGTTGAGGGCAGGAGGAGAAGGGGATGACAGAGTATGAGACAGTTGGATGGCATCACCAACTCAATGGACATGAGTTTGATTAAACTCTGGGAGTTGGTGGTGGACAGGGGGGCCTGGCGTGCTGCAGTCCATGGGGTCACAAAGAGTTGGACACAACTGAGCAACTGAGCTGAACACATACATCCTTTTTCCATTATGGCTTACTATAGAGTGTTGGGGAATACAATTCCCTGTGCTATACAGCAGGACCTTGTTATTTATTCGTTCTTTATAGCAGTTTGCATCTGATCATCTCAAGCTCCCAATCCATCCTACCCCCACCCCCTTCCTCTTGGCAACCACAAGTCTGTGCTTTATCTGTGAGTCTATTTCTGTTTCAGAGAGAAGTTCACTTACGTTATATTTTAGATTCCACATGTAAGCCTTATCACATGGTATTCTCCTTCAGACTTGATTTAGTATGATAATCTCTAGGTCCATCTGTGTTGCTTCCAGTGGCATTATTTCATTCTTTTTTATGGCTGAGTAGTATTTCACTGTGTGTACACCACATCTCTATCCACTCATCTGTTGATGGACAGTTAGGTTGCTTCCTTGTCTTTGCTATTGCAAATACTGCTGCTATGAATATAGTATATTTTTGAATTATCTTTTTTTTTATATTTTACTATTACAGTTTTGTCCAGATACTTGCTCAGGGGTGAAATTGCTAAATCATATGGCAACACTAGTTTTTTATGGAAAATTCCACACTGTTTTCCATAGTGGCTGTACCAATTTACATTGCCCCCAGCAGTATAGCGGGGTTCTCTTTTCTTCACACCCTCTCCAGCATATTGGCCATTCTGACTGATTTGAGGCGTTACCTCATTGAAGGCCTTGTTCATTTTAACAAGAAGTGTTGCAGTAAGTCTTCATGACCAGTATAGAGCATAAAGACTGTTTTGCAAGAAACTAGAAAAGTACAAAATAATATTTTGATATGTAGCAGTCTTCACTGTGTCTGTACAATTTGCATTTTCCTTCCTAAGCTATTATGTTCAAAAGGTAATCAAAAGGAAGATAATAACTATTTAAGGAAGCTTCAAATAATCTTTCAAAGCTTGAAATGGAGAGTACCACCTTCTGCTATATAGTAGAATCCATAAAATCACACTTCTGAGATTCTTTACATCTTAGAGAATTTTCACTTTTGTGCTTCCCTTAACCAGCTCCAAACTTAAATTTTTTTTCTGCACCTTGTCCAGTAGTGCAGAAACACTCAGAACACCTGAGCCTTATCCAGTTCAAAACTCAAGAAAAATTTCAATTCTGAGAATATTTGGAGGCATTAGTGGACTAAGGAATTTTAGTATTGTAGCTTCCCAGGACGGAGAAGGCAATGGCACCCCACTCCAGTACTCTTGCCTGGAAAATCCCATGGACAGAGGAGCCTGGTAGGCTGCAGTTCACGGGGTCTCAAAGAGTCAGACTCAACTGAGCGACTTCACTTTCACTTTTCACTTTCATGCACTGGAGAAGGAAATGGCAACCCACTCCAGTGTTCTTGCCTGGAGAATCCCAGGGACGGGGGAGCCTGGTGGGCTGCCATCTATGGGGTCGCAAAGAGTTGGACACGACTGAAGTGACTTAGCAGCAGCAGCAGCAGCAGCTTCCCAGGAAAGATAGGTTTAATGAATCATTCGGGGGGTTAACTCAACGTTCATTCATTCATTGACCATTCATGGATCCTTGGCTTCATCCCAGGCATAAGGTGCTAGGAAACAAGTGCTTTCAGCGGCTTCTGGTTCAGTGCAGTGCTGCCCTCCTGTTAGCGCCAAGCATTGTGCACGGCTGCCTCCACCCACAGAAGTGCTGATACGGTGGCTATTGAGTGGAGCCTCGGAAACTGCCTCTCCTGGGAGCATGCACACGATGCTGACTGACAGCCTTGTCTGCAGATCACACTTTGAGTAGCTCCCACCTACCTCTGGTAGAAGAAAAAGCGATGCTGAGCTGGACTTTGAAGGATGTGTTAGAATCATCTAGTGAAGACTCATGACACAAATTAGAAGGGAAGGAATAAGGATTGGGGCTTTCCATGTGGTGCTGATGGTAAAGAACCCTGTTAATGCAAGAGACATGAGACGCGGGTTTGATCCTGGGTTGGGAAGATTTCCCTGGAGGAGGAAATGGCAACCCAATATTCTTGCCTGGAGAATTCCATGGACAGAAGAGTCTGGTGGGCTACCATCCATAGGGTCACAGAGTGGGACACAACTGAAGTGACTTAGCACACACACACACAGATAGGGATGAAGGGAATTCCAGAAGAGAGAGCAGAGGGATAGTATTGGAAACAGCTTAATACAGCTCACATAAAGGGCACCTATGAGAGAACAAGAGCGCCTCCTGTGTGCCAGCTGTGGTACGGGATAATGAACTGGGCAGGCACGGGGAGCACTTATACGTTTGGCTGAATTACTGGCTTTCATCTGCAGAATAAAGCAGTGACACTGAAGATATTTGAGATAGATAAGGCAGCAGTTTCTTGTTTTAAAACCATTTTTCTGAACTTAAGGAAGGCCAGCCTGGATCAGATTAGAGGCAGGAGGAGAGGGTGGACCTATGAGTAATGCATGCAAAGATCAAAGAAGGCTGGGGAATGGAGAGGAGGATGAGGATTCCAGAGGAACAGAGGAGAGACAGTCAGGGTCCAGTGGCTGCAACATCCAGGCAGAAGCGGGCTTGTGAGACTGGAGTGAAGCCTCTTGTCTTATATTTACCTTTATGGAGAGGGAAAGAAAACAGCTTTTATTCTACCATCCTCTATAGATGGTTTATAGGTACCCATCCTTGATTCTAAGATTCTTTTCAGTTCAGTTCAGTCGCTCAGTCATGTCCAACTCTTTGCAACCCCATGGACTGCAGCACACCAGGCCTCCCTGTCCATCACCAACTCCTGGAATTTACTCACACTCATTTCCATCGAGTTGGTGATGCCATCCAACCATCTCATCCTCTGTCGTCCCCTTCTCCTGCCTTCAGTCTTTCCCAGCATCAGGGTCTTTTCCAGTGAGTCAGCTCTTCACATCAGGTGGCCAAAGTATTGGAGTTTCAGCTTCAACATTAGTCCTCCCAGTGAACACTCAGGACTTTTTAGGAAGAAGAAAAACAAGAGAGTCCACTTAGAGTGCTGGTTCATAACAGGCTGCAGGAAGACTACCTGGATTTGAAGCTCTAATTGCATGTGGCTTCAGGCAAGTTACTTAACCTCTCTGAGCCTCAGTTCTCTTAAGGCAGTAATAACTGCTTCCTCACAAAGTTATGTTGATGATTAAATAAATTAATATTTCTAAAGAGCTTATGACAGTACCTGGCAAACAGGAAGCATCATTATAGTATTATGTGAAACCAAATATAAAAGGCCACAAATGAAACCCATGCATTTTCCTCTTATGTACGCTTGTATGAAAACCAGTTTGCACACACTTTTAATAAGTTGTCAGTGCTGAAAATTAAAGTCATTTTGTTGCTATCCTTTAAAATATCCAGTGACTAGGAGTATATAAAGTTACAAGGAGCTGTGTTGTTGTGAAATTCTCATATTGTAACTGAATTTTTAATAATTATTTAAATTCTGTGATGGTAATGAGAGGCAAATGAGATAGATGGATTCTAGTGTATCAGTGGCTTCTGTGCTAGGAAATTATCTAGGATTCTTCAGAAAAGTACCCTGGAAAAGCTGGGTGTGAGAGTACTTGGTGAGTTTTTGAAAGACCTTTTGAAGACATTTTCCAGGAGGAGTCTGTTTTGCAGGTAAAAGAATAGCCCCCTTTCCTAGTTCTGCTAGAGTCAAAGTAAGCTCTTTTCTTGGCTAAGAGTCTTAGACAATTTTGGACATAACCCCTTCTCCAAATATTTGGGAATTAAAATGGGTTTTAGCTTTGACATTATTTGCTGTGTGTTGAGAGCAGGTTTGACCTTTATTATGAGTGATGTGACTATTACAGGGACTGTTTCAATGGCTGATTGTTTTCACTCGGGTAAACACAGGTGTGTCAGGAGCCCTGGCAGCTGAGTCGTGTCCCCCGAGGGTGGCACTCCACCACCCCCCCACCACTATACACCCATCTGCAGGATCAGTACTGGGCCCTGGTTTCCCAGAAGTTCATTTCTGATCCCTTTCTTCTGTATTCTCTGTTTTACAAAATATTACTTCAGGAGCCTCACCCCCAGAGATTCTCTTTTAGGGGCCAGTCACTTCTTTGCAAAGCTGACAGCATGAATGAGTGACTGACGCCCATGAAAGGTTGAGAACCCCTGGTGTAGATAAGTTGTGCTAAAACTTTTACACACGTGCACGTCTAGCTTCTGCACTCTTTTCCCTGCTGGGGACTCCGGCATCACACATGCCCTGAAATCGGTCTGATGCTTATGTTCTGAAACCATGGGTGCTGCAGTGAACCCCAAATGCAACCAAACCACTGTTGGTGGCGTTAGTGTATGAAATAAATGCGGGCTTTCAGAAGGCCCAGTCTCTGATTCCCTGACCTCTTGACCCTGACCTCTGCCTGTTGGGCTCACTCGTGTCAATCTTCCTGTACCCCAGCCCTCTAACCTGTGCCCCAAACTTTAGAGACCCAGCTCTTTCATCAATGTCTGGCTCACGGACCATGCCACTTGTTTAAGTTCAGATCACCATTAACTGGTGTCAGTGCCTGCCCTCGTTTGGGATTCCAGTTCTCAGCCCTTTCTCTGGAACATTCCACCTCCTTCAGGAGTATGCTGGCCACTCGGGCTGACATATCCTCTCCCAGCCTCCAGGCTCAGGCTGATCTCCACTCCAGGCCCAGTGGATCAGGAGATCCACTCCCTGGTCCTAGGGGAAACTCCTGTCCAGCCTGTCCTGTAGCTGTTGCTCTCTGTTCATTTCTTCGTACCTCTGACCCGACCCCCTAGAATGGCATACTTACAATACCACAGAAATCCATCTGTGCTCCCAAGTTTTGGAGCTATGCGGGCAGTCTGGGCAGCTCTGCACACTGACGGCCTCACGTGTGAGGGCTGGCCGCCTTCGGCTGGGCGGCTTTGCTCTGTCTGTCCTCCAGCAAGCTAGCCTGGGTTTGGTCCCATGGTGATGACCGAGGCCAGGAAAGTCACCTGCTGATGCAGGAGGAAACGGGGGGCCTCTCGAGGCTTGGGTTCAGAATTTGCATATCATCATTTGTCTATGGGATCGCACAGTCGGACACGACTGAAGCGACTTAGCAGCAGCAGCAGCCAGAATAGGTCAGAAGACCCCCCGATACGGGGGGTAGGGGGATTTAGGCTCCATCTCTTTACTGAGAAGTGCAGCAAAGGCACGTGGCGGAGGCTGTGAGTAAGTAGGGGTGGCTAATCAGACCATTTATTTATGTTCACATTTCCTTTTAAAAATTTTTTTAGTAAATTTTTAAAATTAAGTTTTACTGGAGTGTAGTTGCTTTGGATTCCCAGGTGGTGCGGCAGTAAAGAATCTGCCTGCCAGTGCAGGAGACAAGAGTTTGATGCCTATGGGGAAGATTCCCTGGAGGAGGAAATGGCAACCCACTCCAGTATTCTCACCTGGGAAATCTCATGGACCGGGGAGCCTGGCGGGCTACAGTCCGTGGGGTTGCAAAGAGTCAGACACAGTTGGGCACGGCACGGCACAGCATCGATAGTGTATGTATGTGTCAACCCCAATTGCACCCCCCGCCTTTCCCCCTCGGTGTCCATACGTTTATCATCCGTGTCTGTATTTCTGCTTTGTCAGTAAGGTCTTCTATATAATTTTTCTAGATCCCACATATATGCATTAGTGTAGGATGTTTGTTTTTCTAACTGACTTCACTCTGTAGGACAGGACACTCTGTGTCCATCCGTGTCTCTACAAATGACCCAGTTTCATTTAATTGGACCATTTATGCCATCAGGCAGTGAGCACATGTGCCTGGAATGTGGGAGGGGCCCACACGAGCATACAGTGCTGCTTCTAACTTGGCCCCAGACTCAGTTCCTGCTGAAGTTGTCCACAGAGACTCCACTTGAGCAAAAGGCACTAGTGAACATGATTATTTTGTAGGGGAGAGGAGAAGGAATCCCTTTCGTGCCCTTAAACTGCCAAAACATTCCCTTAGCAGGTCTCCTCCCCAGGTAACTAGTTGGTTGTTCTACCAAGAGGTTCCCAGTCCCCCAGGCACAACTGTGTCTTCTCCCCAGACCACTTCTTGCCCGCTAGCTCCAGCTCCTCACCCTGGAGTCTTCACCTGGAGCTAGCAGACACCTCAGTGTCAGATTTGTCTTGTCACTTACAGCATCCCTTCTGCTCTTGTATACCTGCCCTTGGCATTGCTGTGCAGTTGTACTCAAAAGCCAGGCCTTGGGAAAACAAGAAAGAGCTGTGGAGGTGGGTGGGAAGGAGCCTTTCCCTTCTGTGTGGTTGTTTTTTTTTTTGTTTTTTTTTTTTTTAAGGTTTTTTTAAAAAATATGGATGTGGGTGGACCATGTTTAAGATCTTTATTGAAGGTTACAATATTACTTCTGTTTTATGTTTTGGTTTTTTGGCTACAAGGAATGTGGGATCTTAGCTCGATCTTGCACCCACTGCAGTGGAAGGTGAAGTTAACCACTGGACCGCCAAGGAAATCCCCTTTCGAATGTCTTCATCATCATTAACAGCAACACCCCAGGAAACCTGTGCTGGTCCAAGAGCTTCGCCCAGGAACGAAGACAGGCAGTGTTGGCCCTCAGAGGGTCAGGAAGGGAAGAGGGATTGGACTGGGATATCACAGCTCAGCCAGTCCTGGGGGGATATAAATAGTGGGGGGGTGGCAGGAGCAGAGAGGAAGCATGGGGTCTCAGGTGAGCAGGAAACGTCATGTAACTTCTCTCCTGGGAGCTGCTCACTTCCATGTCTCCTAGAGAGTTCCTGACCGGGGACCACCCAGGAGAATCAGCAGGTGGAAAGGTTTAGGAAGAGCCCAACAACTGACGGGCTGGCTGTATCACCTGCTTTCCTAAGGCCTGTGTGGCGAGAACCTGCTTAATCTGCTCTGTCTCGTGGCCTTAGTGAACAAGTGCTCGGTGTGGCCTTTGTAACACTGCTTTGTCACCTCACACGTGTATTTGTCAGTCCGCTCTTTCCTCTCTGGTCTTTTGGGAAATAAGGCAATGCCCTTGATTCTGCTTCCATTCCTTTCCTCTCTGAGGAAGCCCTCCCTCACCAGCATTCCTGCTCTCTCTCTGTTCCTCTCCCGCAGTACGGAAAGTTTTCACTGGTGGAGTATCCTAGATCCTGTGTTCCCCACTGAGGAATTATGCTTGATTACTGTTAGTTACCAGCCAGAGCCTCAGTTGCTAAAAGAGTTGCTATAAATCTGGGGGAGAATTGCATGCCTTCCCCGAATGTCAGATTTATTTGCCACATGAGTTTATCAAAAATTCAGAAAGAAGCAATTCATGCCCTAGAAAAATCAGTCTTCCCCTTAGGAAAAGCCCCGTGACTGTAGGTCCAGTTTGGTTTGGAGGGAGCATCCAATGTGAATGGGTGCCTCAGGCCCTGGGGGCTTCCCAGAGATTGGCTGCCATCCACCAATCAGAAGCCTGGGCTGAACATGAGCATCTCCTGGGCAAACTTCTGCCCAGCAACGCAAGGTGAAAGGTTCCCATCCCCCTTTCCTCCCCTCCTCACACTCAGGAGCAACATGCTTCCCTCTACAGACAGCTCCTGAGAAAGCAAAGAGTTGACTGCAGCCATTTCTGGTAAGATTCCCATGTCCAGACTGACCAAATGTGCAGAGAACTCTTAATTTGGGGTGGATTTCGGGTGTCTGTGGTGGGTTTTATTGCCGTTCTTCAGTGTTTATTCAGACCAAGTTCAGAAGTCAGGAAGAAAATGAACGGAGCTCTTCCCTGTAATGGCAGAGAAACTCCCTCCTTTCCAGGCAGACAGTTATCAGATGGAGAAAACCAGATCTTCCATCTACACGTGACCTTGGCCTCCAACTCCTGACGGCTTCAGAAATGAGCAGGAAAGTGACTAGAAACAGGAAGGTGCAGCAAGATTAGTCAGGAAAGGAATGGGAGGGAGGGAGGGAGAGACTGATGTAGAGCTTCCTCTAGAGGCCAAGTCTTTGGAAGGAGGAGGAAGGGAAGCAGTGCTACTGAATCTTGACAAGCCAGGAAGCTCTGGGACCCTCCCTGGCCCGCCTCCCATGCTCCCCAAGGAGCCTTTGAGGCTTGCCAAGCCGTCCATTAGAGTTCTGTGAATGGCCTCCCCAGGGCTTTTGCTCAGAGGCTCTTCAGCTTCGGGGCCTCCAAATAGAGCCCAGAGTGCAGGGCGGACCCAGCAGCCATCTGAGGATGAGAGGGAGACAAGAAACCGGCCTGCCTTGACTCATCTTTGTCAAGCATTGCCCTCGGGCCCTGGAGGCGCTGAAAGGATGTGTCCTGCACCAGAAAGAACCAAGTCTGTACAAAGTATGCATAAAATAGATAGCTAATGAGAACCTACTGTAAGGCACGGGGAACTCTGCTCGGTGCTCTGTAGTGACCTAAATGGAAAGGAGATCCAGAAAAGAGGAGACATACGTAGACGTAGAGCGGATTCACTTTGTTCTGCAGAGGACACGGAGACAACACTGTCAAGCAGCTACACTCCAATAAGAATAAATTTAAAAAGAAAGAAAGAACCCAGTCTGGCTCGGGGTAGCCCCAGAATACCTGGAGCCTCTGATGGTGTCGAGTTTCCTGAAGTCAGCCTCATCTGGAAAGTCTGAGACCCTTCTGGCTTGCACATGTCCCTCTCTTTTCTATGTCTTTCCTCAATGGCAGTACCCCCTTGCTCCCCGCCTTCCAGCTTTCACCCTTGAGCTCAGGCAATCCATCCCATTCCTGCCCCACCCCGTGCCCACATTCATCAGGAAAGGTGGTGGGGTGAGAACCGCCCTAGCCTCTCACAACACAAGAGCACTTCACAACAGTTGGGGGAGAGAGAGGGGCAGAGACCCCCCTGAAGAGGCCACAGGCCCCCGTCCCATGATGAGGGCAAGTGGGAACCTGGGCGACTGCGGCCAGACCCCTGATCTCCAACCAGCCAGTGGACAAGGAGAGGCAGCACACGTGGCTTCTTGCAGCCTAAAAAAATAAAAGGAGCTAGTTCTCAGGCTTTGCCATGTGCCTGCCATTTACAAGGAGCTGTGCCGTCTTCTTAAACTCCTGCTAAGACGCCCTGGTTAGAGAAACAAATTACCAAGTGCAACCAGAAAGCGGTCTTTCACAGGTCATTATCAGGGCCTTGTCAGTGCCACGCCTGATTGGGAGCCACTCTCAGAATCATGTAGATTCTCTTGTCAGGGGGAGCTCTTTCTACTGCTTCCTGCTGTCCTGTCATTTGTGCTAACCCCCAAAGGCAGTGTTAAATTGATGTCATCGTTCCAATTTCTTCCTGGAAGCATTTTTCCTTTCTGGTTAACAATGGGAACATTTGCACAATAATCAGGAGAGACTAGTAGCCAAACAAGAATTCTGTGAAAACCCCTAACTGGAATGAAGGCATTCATTTCTGCCCTGGTCCCAGGCCCCATCATTCTGGGGCTACAAAGAAGGATGAATCACACACGTGATAAGATAAAGAAAAATAAAGAAGTAAAGTAAAAACATCTGCTTTATTGACTATGCCAAAGCCTTTGACTGTGTGGATCACAACAAACTGTAGAAAATTCTGAAAGAGATGGGAATACCAGACCATCTGACCTGCCTCTTGAGAAACCTGTATGCAGGTCAGGAAGCAACAGTTACAACTGGACATGGAACAACAGGCTGGTTCCAAATAGGAAAAGGAGTATGTCAAGGCTGTATATTGTCACCCTGCTCATTTAACTTATATGCAGAGTACATCATGAGAAACACTGGGCTGGATGAAGCACAAGCTGGAATCATGAATGCTGGGAGAAATATCAATAACCTCAGATATGCAGCCAAGAAGGCAATGGCAACCCACTCCAGTACTCTTGCCTGGAAAATCCCAGGGATTGCAGAGTCTGGTAGGCTGCAGTCCATGGGGTCGGGAAGAGTCGGACATGACTGAGCGACTTCACTTTCACTTTTTGCTTTCATGCATTGGAGAAGTAAATGGCAACCCACTCCAGTGTTCTTGCCTGGAGAATCCCAGGGATGGGGAAGCCTGGTGGGCTGCCATCTATGGGGTCGTACAGAGTCAGATGTGACTGAAGCGATTTAGCAGCAGCAGCAGCAGATATGCAGATGACACCACCCTTATGGCAGAAAGTGAAGAAGAACTTAAGAGCCTCTTGGTGAAAGTGAAAGAGGAGAATGAAAACGTTGGCTTAAAGCTCAACATTCAGAAGACGAAAATCAATCATGGCATCTGGTCCCATCACTTCATGGCAAAAAATGGGGAAACAGTGGAAACAGTGACAGACTTTATTTTGGGGGCTTCTAAATTACTGCAGATTGTGACTGCAGCCATGAAATTAAAATACTCTTGCTCCTTGGAAGAAAAGTTATGACCAACCTCGACAGCATATTAAAAAGCAGAGACATTACTTTGCTAACAAAGGTCCATCTAGTCAAAGGTGTGGTTTTTCCAGTAGTCATGTATGGATATGAGAGTTGGACTAAAAAGAAAGCTGAGCACTGAAAAATTGATGCTTCTGAACTGTGGTGTTGGAGAAGATTCTTGAGAAATCCTTGGGCAGCAAGGGGATCAGTTCATCCTAAAGAAAATCAGTTCTGAATATTCATTTGAAGGACTGGTGCTGAAGCTGAAACTCCAGTACTTTGGCCACCTGATGTGAAGAACTGACTCAGTGGAAAAGACCCTGATGCTGGGAAAGATTGAAGGTGGGAGGAGAAGGGGATGACAGAGGATGAGATGGTTGGATGGCATCACTGACTCAACGGACTTGAGTTTGAATAAACTCCAGGAGTTGGTGATGGACAGGGAGGCTTGATGTGCTGCAGTCCATGGGGTCACAAAGAGTCAAGACACAACTGAGCGACTAAACTGAACTGAATGGAAAAGCAGTTCCAAAATGAGAAAAAACTTATTGCCTTCAATCAGGAAGAGGATTCAGTTTGAGAATTATGGAAGTGTAGAATTACTACCAAACTAAAAATTGAAAAGAATGTTGATAATTGTTGAACTGGGTGAGAGATACATACATGAATTTCACTGTACAATCTGTGTTTGTGTATACTTGAAAATTTCCATAATAAAATATTAGATTGTGGTAGGAATCGGATCAAAGAGGTCATGCATGGCACAGTAGTTCCTAGGCAGAGACCATTTGCCCCCTAAATTTAATTAGCTAGGCTGACAGGACCCATTCAGTCAGTTACAGCTGAAAGCATGTTTGAAAGTAAACCTGGCTTATTCAGACACACGTGGGCAAAGGGGTCTCTGATCAGCCCACCTTTCGTATCATATAATGCAGCCTAAGGTTTTCATAAGTGCTGGATTTGGGGATTTTAAAACAAAATGTACACGCACTTAAATGCAAGGATTGACATGTATACTTAGTTGCTTAAATGAGGACTCCTACTTCATAAAATTCTTAATTAAATGGGAAAAGCGTTCTACATTCCTGATCTTTGTTAATCATATCTGGGAGAAGCCTGGACGTTTAGGTCGTGATTTCATTAGGGCATTCTTACAGTTCCCTGGGTGGCAACCTAATCTAATTTTAGCAAATTTTAATTGCAAGTGCTGTGAGTGTTTGAACTGGAGTTGAGTCTGAGATATTCTGTCTTCTGGAAGTAGCACAACCAACCCTTCTACTCCAGACCCTCCATTGAACCAAGCCCAACCTGAAGAGTTATACAGCCCAGGACAGTTGTACAAGTGGCAACCTGAGAATTATGTGTTTAAATATGAAAAATTGTAAGTCCAGCTAACAAATCGCTAAATAAAATATATTCTAGTATTCTACCTTGACAAGTATGACTTTGTAGCAGCCTGTAAGGCCAGGCTCAAATTTTGAATGCTTGGTCCCTGGGAGGCCTGCCCCAGGGAACGTGGGGGTTGAGGCAAGGTGGTCCCTGGCTCCTAGGCTCCTGGCCATAGCCCACATCCTTTCTCCAGAACCCTGTCTTTATCTCGCAGCACAAAACAGGGGCCTCCTTGCTCATGCATGGTTTCCTTAGCCCATACATTCAACTCCGTCCATCCCAGTCCAACCCCAGTTACCCTATGGCCAACCCTGGGGCCTAGAGGTGGACAAGTCCTCGCTTGCCCTGTCCTCATGAAGAGGTGAGCTAGAGGCCACGAGGACAGAGAATTCCAGAAAACCAGATACTACGTGATCCAGAGACTGAAGCAAATGTTCTAGAAAGACATGTCCCCTTGACCGATTTTCAGGGCTTAAGGGAATCCATAGGAAAGAGCTCTGTCTCTTCCTCTTCCTCTGTCAGACTCCAGATATTAGCATGTCCCCAGGGGCTCAGTGTTGAGCTCTGTAACCCTCTAGTACTTTCTGGTACTTTCTTCCTAAGTGATCTCATCTGTTTCCATGGTTTTATATCCCTATTCATTCATTTAACAAATATTCCTATTTCTAGGTACTGGGGATACAGTAGTTTAAAAAAGGGGAAAAAAATCCCTGGATCACAGAGCTTTCTTTCCACCCAGGAGACAGATGATGAGTAAGATGTGGCAGTTTTAAGCATAACCCTAAATTCTCTGTTACTCCATTCAGTGTGAGATAGGGTCAATGGCTACTTGCTTGAACTCCAGTGGTCCTTGGAGTCCGACAGAAGTGATGCTGTGTGACTTCAAAGGCTATGTCAACAAAGGACATGACCTCGTTCAATGGAAATGCTTACTCCTAGAGCCTTGCATGGTCACATTGGAAATATCCTGAGACCACCATGCTGGAGAGTCTACATGTTGGCGTTCTGGTCGACATTGCCAGCTGAGTCTGCCCTTCCGCCCAGGCATGAGATGCGAGAGGGAAGCCAGCTTGGAAGTGGATGCTGCAGCCCTGCTGTTCTGGCCCCAGCCATTTCATCACTTCCAGCTGAGGTCCCAGATATCAGGGGCAGAGAGGACCTGTGCTCACTGTGCCTCCTCCAGTACTGGCCCACAGAGTCTATGAACAGGATAAAATGTGTAAACGGCAGGCACATGGCAAAGCTCAAGAGCTAGCTCCACTATTTGGGGGCAGGATGTATATACTGGGTTCTAAATTCATATCTCCAGCCGAGACCTGAGTTCCAGGTCATATGTATAGCTCCACTATATTCAACTTCATTTGAATCTTTAAGCAGACATCTCAAAATTTCCTCTTCCACCTTCCTCTGCATCATAGTAAGAGGGAAATGTAGACCAATTAAAACAGGGAAATGCGTTTCACACGCCTCTTTTGTTAAATTACTTATTTATTTATTTGTGGTTGTGCTGGGTCTTCGGTGCTGCACCTGGGCTTTCTCTAGTTGCTCAAGTGAGGGTTACTTTCGAGTTGCAGTATGCGGGCTTCTCACGATGGTGGCTTTTCTTGTTGCAGAGTGCAGGCTCAGTAGTCATGGCATGTGGGCTTATTTGCTCCGCAGCATAGGGGATCTTCCCAATCCAAGGATCGAACCTCCTGCATTGGCAGGAGGAATCTTTACTGTTAGACCGCCAGGGAAGCCTCCATGCACATCTGCACACAAGCACATACATACACATGCACACATGACAAAAAAGAAGGTTCCTTCCATTCAGCCAGAGAGGTGAACACCAGAGCTCAGAAAGTGGCTGGTGACCCACTGGAATTCTCTTCAACATCAGAGCATCTGGAGGTATCTGGGAATGGGAGTTCAGGTAGCAACAGCAGTAGCATCAGAGAGAACAGGCTCCGAGGACAGCTCCATGCAGAAACGGCCATGTGGACCAGTCGTGGAAGAGAAGCAACTGCAGTTGACAGAAGCAGGGGTTAGAAAGAATTAAACGTGAGACAAATACGACTATCATCTGCCAACGCTGCTGGCTGCCGGAGAGACACAGGAAAGGGACAGACTGAGATCTCGCCATCTGGTAGCCAGTGAGTCTACAGATTTCAGGGTATACCACTGAAGTAGCATTCCCTGGATTCTACAAGCTGGTAAGGTGAGCAAACATTGGGTAATACAAGAGACTAATCTGGAAGGACACATACGGTTCTTTGAGCACTGGCTTGCAGATCAAATCTATAAAATCATATGCAGATGTTAGCCTCTAAGATGTCCTCATTCAAATCACTGTGAGGTTCCACACACATGGAATGGAACTAATCTGAGAAACCAGTAGAATATCGCAGAAACAATGGTGTGGGATTCTGACAACCAGGCCATGGAAGACACCATCAATTCTGAGCTGCCGTTTCGGGCCGTTCACTCTGGGGAGGCCAGCAGCCATGTTGTGAGGAGCCTCAAGCCATACCGGGGAGAGATCCACGTGGCTCAGGACTGAGGTGTCCTGACAACAGTCTTGCAAGTTAGTCATCTCAAAAGCAGGTGCTCCAGGCCCAGTCAAGTCTTCAGCTGCCTGCACCCATCTTAGCTTCAACTCCATTAGAAACCCTAAGCCAGACCAGTCCCATTAAGCTGGACCCAGATTTCTGACCCATAGCAACTCCATGGGATAATAAATGTTTATTGTTTTTTAATTACCTACATTTCAGGGCAATTTGTTATGTCTCAAGTGATAAGTAAAACAGGTTTTGGCAGCAGAGGCGAGGTCAGACAAAAGATTCTTTAAAGATTTAATGACTGTATCTTCTCCCAGATTTTCTGGATGCAGTGTTTTCACGAGTTCAAGCCCCATGAAACTGAGGTGACTTTGTGGGCTTCATGGACTGACTCCAGCAGGCAAGGCTGGGCTTGTAAACACAAGAATGATAGGAATTGAAGAGACAAAGAGAAAACACACGAGCACTTCTGAAGCGTCTGTATGTGTCAGGCTTACTGGTTTCGTTAGCCAAAGAGCATCACATGTCCAAGCGCAGGGTTTAGGGAGGCTGATACTGAAGGACATGGATACAGGCAATTGTGATGAATCGAGGCTATCAGTATGGTTAATGCACCACAATAATCTACTGAGGTCGCTTTAAATATGTCAAGTTATAGGAACATTTTAAAGATGAAAGGCCTCTTATTCACATGTCCCTGTTTTCCACAGCTGTTTAATCTAATCCAATTTTCCACAAGTTTTAATGAGTGAGTCCTTAAATATCCACAGGGTTTTTAACATTAAATCCACTCCAGTCCATTTGGCCAGTTTTCACACCAAAATTCCTTCTTTCATCAGTTGCCAGAGGCCTCCCCTAAGCTTTGATATGCTGTCTAGTAATAAAAGTCTGACTGCTTACAAATACAATTTTTAAAATGCCTTTAAATCATTTTCTTAGGACTGCAGCTCACTTCTCCCAGTATATGCACGCAATAGGTCTTTTTCTTCCAGAAGCAGAAGGGAGATTCAAGAGAGAAAATGCAGTGCATGGGATGTGGACTCACAGAAACCCCATGATTATCTCTTCCCCCAACTGGAAAGAAATACCATCCTCCTTCCTTAATAGTAGCTCTTGGCCCTTTGAAGTTCAACTGCCATTGCTGATTTTGTCCTGGGTGATTCTTTTGCAACATTTATACCTGTTGGGTTAGCATGCTTATATTGCATATGCTTTCTTTTCCTTTTTAAAAAATATTAAGCATAATTTTTATCTTTTTCCACTTGCATAAAGAAAAAACACCTAGAACAGAAAATTTGAAAGGCATATTTAAACCAAATCTGATGGTGTTTTAATTTAACTGCAAAAACAGTTGTTACAAGGCAGTTTCGTGGCACTGATCTGTATTGCAGGAGGAAGCCTCAGCTGCACAAAGCTCCTGAAGAAAATGATGTGTGACTTATGGGCCTTGAAAGTCTGCATCAGATACTCGTGGGGAAATGTGCCCTACTTAGTGCAGTCAGCTCTCTTCTTTGAAGGCTTTCTGAACTTAAAAGATGTGGAATTTGGCCTCTTTATATATATATATATATATATATATATATATTTTGTAATATATATATGTGTGTTATATATATTTGTAATGTATATATATATTTGTAATATGGAGTGTGAGAAACCATTTGCACTTAAAATGTTGACATTGGTGGATTTGGCATATTCATTTCAAGAGTTTTCAAGCAACTGGAAGTTTCAGGGCTGTTAGTAACTTGTAACTGTGTGGAGGCAGATGAAATATCTGAAAGTACTGTGAGGCTGGCTTTTGGGTAAGAGCCACTCACCCCCCACCCCTGGGGGGGCGCTCCTCATCCTCCCGTTCCATCCTCACCCACCTGGGAGCTCTTTTGAAGCTATAGTGGTAGCCAGGGTGTTGCCACTGCCTAGCCATCCCCAGGCTTCACTGCTCAGCTGGTAAAGAATCCGCCTGCAATGCTGGGGACCTGTGTTGGGAAGATCCCCTGGAGGAGGGTATGGCAACTCACTCCAGTATTCTTGCCTAGAGTATCCCATGGACAGAGGAGCCTGGCGGGCTACAGTCCATGGGGTCACAAAGAGTCGGAAGCGACTGAATGATTAAGCACAGCACAGCACAGCCATCCCCACTGTCCAGCTGCCTTCTATCCCCTTTCTAATAACCTGTGATGTTCTTTCTGGTTTCCACTTCTGTTGGGTTGGCCCAAAAGTTCATTCAGGCTTTTGTATCATCTTATGGAAAAACCCAAACCAACTTTTTGGCATCACAGCTCAAGGTGGCCTTGCTTGGATTAGAGTCAGTTATAGTGATTGGCTGTGGGTTGACCAGGTGATTTAAAAAGAAGATCTGCATGTCATTTAGCTATTGCTATGTAACAAACCACCCCAAAACTTAAGTGATGAGCTTTTGTTATAATTCTGCAAGTCAGCGGTGTGGTTCTTCTGCCCTCAGATGGGCTCACCTACGTGTCTGTAGTCCGCTGCAGATCAGGGAGCGGCCCTGCTGCTTCTGGCCGGACTCTCACATGTATGTGGGTGGTTGGTTGTAGTTTGGTTGAGGTTGGTCCCCATGAAGATGGCTTATCTCTACTCTGTGTGGTCTTTCATTGCCCCTAGTTTGTTCTTATGGTGGAGACAGAATTCCAAATGAGAGTGCAAATGTTTCTCATGAGGCTCAACGCTCAGAACTAACCTTGTCACTTATTCCATATTCTGTTGTCTAAAGCAAATCAGGAAGCCGGCCCAAATTCAAGAAATAGAGATATAGACTCCACTTCATGATGGGAGGAACTATAGGCTCACATTGCAAGGGGCATGGTTTCAGGGAGAAGTGGAGAACTGGGATCCTTTTTATAATCAGTCTACTGGAGCCAGAGTGAAATATCAAGATTGACTATCACTCTGTCTCACTTCTCTTTCTCAACAAGGAAGTAGATGGAAGACCTGCTTGAAGCCAGTCTCAAAACAAGGACAGAACCACCAGAATTGCAGAAGCAAAGTTCCACAGCCCTCATGATGGTGTGGACATCTGAATCAAGCCAACTCTCCTCCTGGACTTTACAGATACTTAAGCCAAATTAAGTAAATTCTGATATCGCACCAGCCTGTATGATTGGGGTTTTCTATGTGGAACAAAAAGATACCTAAATGATACTGCAATTCAACTGAACAATAGCTTTTTTTTACTACCTTAAAACTGCCCTTACCCCCAAGAAATTCAGCTGCTAGTGCATCTATGAAAATCAAAAGAATGCAGAGATACGCGGGAGACTGTTCTTAGTTGGACAAAGTTTCCTATAAATTAAAGAGTAAAATATCTTACTCAACAGAAGCTCACATCTGTGACTTTAATCCTATATTTATGGAATATTCAAGAGTCTGAACGGGTCACTTAAAATTTTCAGTTATAATTTACTGTCTCTTATGGAAAAAAAATTACATGTTTCAGTAGACAGTTACTCAAGCTGTTTTTTTTTTTTTTAAATTATGTCTTTTGAAAGGCATTCAGCTTATTTTCTCTCTCTTCCCACCCATCGATTTTGTTGACCTTTGTGTTCTATGGCTTATATAAAAAATACCGTTGGTGTGTTGAATATTCTTTTCTTAAGTGATACACAATTTCTTTGTGATTCCAACAAAAATGTCTAGGGGCATTGACTTCAAACTTCCCCACCTAGTTTGAGAAGTATAGCTTTAATAGTATTTTAATACTTCTAGATTTACAAAGGACCTTGGGACATATTTTTCCCAAGTCTCAAGTGTCTACTCTATTTATCATTCCTTTAAGCAACAAATGGATATTTGTAAGTCATCATTGTCGAAATGATGTATAAGTAGTTTCAAACTCCAAGAGCTCTGACAGGATTCCCAGGCATGAAGCTTCTAAGCTCAGTCGTGCTGCTGAAGGAAGCCTTAGGCAAGTCACATAAGGACTTCCTAGGACAGTTGTCCTGTTGATCAAATCAGAGTCAGTCCTTTCCTTCACTCACTCGCAGACTTCAACAGTTCAAGTGAAGACTAGGAAGACATACTTCTGAGTGCCTTGAACTCTAGCTGCAAGCAGTTTATAATACAGCATTCACATCAGCAGTAGCAGTGATATAGCTGGGAAGACACAGGCCGTCGTTTCCACTCCATTGTGACGGGAAGGCAAGCATGGGATGGAAACACTCTAAAAAGAGCCTGGGAATCATATACAATCTCACACCTGCCCAAATTCTCAGGAAAAAAAACTATTCCAAATGTTCGATCAAGTTTGGATTAAGCCCTCACCGATAGAAAGCTGTTAGTGTTTCAAAGGACTAATACCAAAGGAACTTACAGAATCTTCATGTTAGCTTAATAATTTACAAAGGTCCACCTCCGCAGGGCAGTCACGTACAGCTGTGTGGTTTGTCTACTGCACAATGTCGGAGAGCAATGTTTGCATAGTCTGTGAGGTGAATGGCTCCCTCAGGTACAGTATACACACCTATATATGACATCCCTACACTCAGGTCCCTGTGTCATTTGTTAATAGAGCTGGCACCGTCTTATCCAATGTCAGAAACTGTGTGTCTCCTTTCCCTGGCTGTTCAGTCTCCCAGCACAAGCTTTTCCCTATTAAGGAAAAACATGGCTCTGAGACATCATGACCCCTTTGTTGTCCCCAGCCTAAGGACCCAAGCCCTGAAGCTTGTTGTCCTCAAGCCTCTCCTAGGAGACGTGACCAGAGAGGCTGGAAAAGGGGAAGGGATGCGTCCATCCCAAACCCACCAATCAGCTCTTTCTTTCACGGACTGAAAGAAATCAGTTATCAGTCAGATATGTGTGTTTCCTCTCCTTCCTGGGAGAGGCATTTCTTCATCCCACTAAGCTGTTGGCTTAAATATTCATCAAGCCCTTTCCCACCGTCAGTAAATAAGCTCCACAAACTCCTGCCACTGCTAATGGGTCTCTCTGGGCCACTCTATCCTCATCCCTCCTGCTCTTCCATTTACCTTGTCTTCCCAGACAATAACTGTGATGGTAAAGGCTGTGAGTGACTCAGTTTCCAGTGCATGCTTTCCGCCTCCCCTTTTGAAGATGAAGACACTAAGTCAGATAGGTAGGAACTGACTGGGTTCCAGGTCTGTGTGGAGAGCTGTGCTCTGAGTCATGGGATTTCATGATGGGCTGGGCCTGGGGCAGAGAGAACCAGCTCTGGACCATGACACATGGGCACGAGGGCCAGCTCACTGTGTCTTTCCTTCACTGTGCTATTCTTTGAATATAGGATCAACGCTAATTGAAAAGTGAGCCCATTGGTGGGTGCGGAGGAGGCCGTTAGTGACTATTCTCCATTTCTCCTCCATCGTCACCCGCTCTCCCACCTCCTAACACAACCAAGCCCTGCAGCTAACTGGTCCTGGTGCTGTAGAGGGCGGGTCCCTGCTGACGGCTGGGTCACTCTGAGTGCCCACCCTCGCTGTGCACTCAGCCATGTGGTCTGCCTTCGTTGGGGGATACAGCATGGACTTGCACAGCACAGGGACATTTTCACTCCTCTTTGAGAGAATATGCCTGATTCCCCTGGAGAGGCGTCCAATATACACGTGGAGTGGAGGCAAGTCATCCCAGCTGAGGCCACGCTGGAACCGCCAGCCCCCAGCTGACCAGTTAGCAGAGAGTGGACCCACCCGCAAGCCTTGCTGAGATGGGCTGAACCCAGCCCAAGTCAACAGAACCACCCAGAAACCCAGAAAAAAGCAAAGATAGCTCTAACAAGTTGGTTACAAAGCAGTAGAAAACTGGTACAGTGTCCATGGATTATTACTGGACTTTAGGCGTAAGTATCCTCCCCAAGTGTCCCTTGGATGTAGGGATGTTTTCCAAGAACAAAGTGCATGCAATCTTTAGCATTCACCTGAGACCACCCCATGGAGATCTCACCTTGAATGAGGCTGCTCCTTGCTGAGGCGGTGATAGTGCTTGCTCCTCAGGCCCTGATCCTTGGCTGACTCTTGCTGTCCACGTGGCATAGAGTCAGGTTGTGCCTTGTGACCAAGGTTAGCACCTTCACTGAGACCTTCACTTTTGTTCACTGTTTTGCCTCCACAAATAAGTCTACTCACTGATGAACAAAGCCTGTGTCAGAGTGAAGCCTTGTGGGGCTGGCACCGGAGGCTTAGGGCCACCTGCCCATGTCATGGCACTGGGGACCCATGCAAAATGAGACAGTAAGACAGCCAAGCCCCAGGACCCGCACAGGCATCTGGAATTTCTGTGTCCACCCGCCTACATCCTGAACTTCTCTGCCACCAGAGAAGGGATGTGACCTGCCAGTGACATCCCTTGATGTTCTTCCAGGTACCTAGAGCACTCCTCCACTAGCTACAGGTTTTCAGAAGGGCACCCATAAAGATTATCCCTCCTCCCCACCCAAGTTCTGAAGCAACTCTTGCTGCTGCTGCTGCTGCTGAGTCACTTCAGTCGACTGTGTCCGACTCTGTGTGACCCCACAGATGGCAGCCCACTAGGCTCCACCATCCCTAGGATTCTCCAGGCAAGAACACTGGAGTGGGTTGCCATTTCCTTCTCCAATGCATGAAAATGAAAAGTGAAAGTGAAGTCGCTCAGTCGTGTCCGACTCTTAGAGACCCCATGGACTGTAGCCTACCAGGCTCCTCCGTCCATGAGATTTTCCAGGCAAGAGTACTGGAGTGGGGTGCCATCGCCTTCTCTGGAAGCAACTGAGAAGTGAGATTTTAGAAATGGCCGGTGGAGGGGACTTCCCTCGCAGTCCAGTGGTGAAGACTTTGCTTTCACTGCAAGGGGCTCAGGTTTGATCCCTGGTCAGGGAACTAAGATCCCATATGCCACATGGCACACACACCCCTCCCCCAAAAATAAAACTTTAAAAATTAAAAATGTCAGATGGATGTGGAGTTTTTAAAAATAAAGCTGATATTGGAGAATATGACTTACATTTTGGGGAAGGTGACTTTCTGTATACTAAGCCTCAAGCTTGGAAAGGCTTAATCACTGAGTTGTGGTTGGATTCACTGGGTAGGCTCCCTATTCAAAGGACTGGACACGATGCTTGCTTCCTGTAGGCAGTATGTTCTGTGTCTAGAAAGCACTTCCCCATATTGTTGTATAGATGGCTTTCTGGTTACTTACATCTGAGTGATTTTTGAGTGTGGCCTTTTCTGACTTCCTGGCCACCATCACATTCCCTGTGTGGCAATTCTAAGACATGTCTACAAACTCTGCAACACTCCTCTTATCCTGAGATGGCACCTAAGTTCTTCCTCCTTGAATCTGGGCCAACCTTAAAGATGTTGTTAAAACCAATAGGACACAGCAGAAATGATGGCATAGCTCCCATACTTTCTGAAGTCAAGTCATTAAATAAAGGCCATGGAGTTTCTGCCTTGCCTGCTGAGATGCTTGCTTTTGGAGCTGTGAGCCTGTGTGGATAAAGGTCAGCTGCCTTGAGGCCGCCATGCTGGAGGAAGCCCAAACCACAGAGCAGGTGCCCCAATCGGTGCCCACAGCCCAGGTCCCGGGTGACAGTCAGCATCAGCCACCAGACACCTACACTAGATGCCTGAAGCCTGCAGAAGTCACGTGCCCCTGTCTCAGAATCTTCTCAGATGAAGCCCTAGGTGTCATGACAGAAGCAATGTATGTCTACTGTGCCCTGCCAAATTTCTAAATTACCCAATCCCTGAACATAGTTAAACGGTCTGTTTAATGCCATTAGCTTTTGGAGCGGTTTGGTATGACATATTTGGAGGAGGAGATAGTATGACATAATAATAACTAGGACACTCTGTTTTTCACTTTTCATAGCACGGTTTATCACTGTCAGAAATCACATTGTTTATTTATTGTGTATTTACTGGTCCCTGTCACTCCTCTTCACGTGTAGGTTAGCTCCGCTAGTGCAGGGGTGTGTCTGTCTTAGACCTGGGACAGTAATGGCCCCTGGGAGGCAGTCAATAAATACTTGTTGAAAGGATGAACAAACGAACATCTTTCCCTTTGCAGAATAGAAATAAGAGCTTCTGGGAGAGTATTTCAGTCTTTTTATTCTTGATCTCTAGGCCCTGGGCAACAACACTCAGGCTATTTGTGTGAAATAGAAAATAGACAGTTCCTTTTATAATATCTGAGCAAACTATCCTGTAAAACATTCAGTTCTTCATTCAATGATATGGGTTCAGCAGCTGCCCTCACCCCAAAAGCCAAGCATTGTAATTCCCACTAGAGACACAGAGGTGGATAAGACACAGACTGCCCCTGCCCGGGACAATCCTCAAGGAGGGGCATGGATGAACTGAAGGGTGGAGAGGACTCTGGAGTAGAACACAGCCTCAAAGGCAAAGCCCTTGAAAGGCAGGGGCAGTGACTGCCACTCACATATCACCTCACCCCTAGACCCTGCTCAGAACCCGCCCACGACAGGTGCCGTAAGTATGTGTTGGCTCTTGAGTGGAGGAAACAGAGAGTGTTCCGAGCTGGGCAAATGGCAAAGGTTCGTATCAGAAGAGAAGCCTAAGTGCCTTTGCGAAAAGAAACTCTTGTTAGATGTCTAAGGAACATCTAGTGCTCAACTGGCCTTGCTCCGCCAGCATAAAAAGTCATTACCGAAGCCATGTCATATGGAGTGAAGTAAGTCAGAAAGAGAACAAATATCGTATGTTCATGTATATATGTGGAATCTAGAAAATGGTACTGATGAACGTACTTGCAAAGCAGAAATAGAGACACAGACAGAGAGAGCAAACATATGGGCATGGAGGGAGGGAAGAGACAGTGAGGTGAGCTGGAAGGTTGGGACTGATGTATATATACTGTGAACTATGTATGAAATAGTTGACTGATGAGAACCCACTGTGTGGCACAGGGAATTTTATTCCGTGCCCTGTGATGAGCTAAATGGGAAGGAGATCCAAAAAAAGAGTGGATATATGTATACATATTGCTGTACAGCAGAAAATAACACAGCCTTGTAAAGCAACTATACTCCAATAAAAATTTTAAAAAATAAATAAAATACCAAGGACCCCAGCACAAACACATTGCTATTTTTTCAAAGGAAGCCCATTTGAATGACATGAAAAAGTAATGAGATCTGTCTCAGGTTTCTACTTGGAGAGGATTCATGCAACCTCAGCATTTTATCTTGGGCAACTCCCCAGAGAAGAGGTGCTGGGGAAGCAATTTGTATCTCTTTTAACTAAGACGGGAAGCCTTGATGTCTGTGGGTTGTCCATTTCCGTAAGACTCCAATCCAATCCCACGGAAAGGTGCCAGATCTGAAGCTTCTATATGCTGTTAACTGCATGTGGTTTTTTTCCCCGCTGGTATTTACATCTAAAGCAATGCAAAGCCTCCAATTTTACAGCCAAGTTAGGATGCTGAGAATATTCCTGAGTAGAATGTGCCTGAAATTAATTAAGATAGGGAGAAAAATCGAGCACATCACCAGGAACAAAGGAGGTATTATTATTTGTTGAATGAATGAATGAGAATAATGTATAAGATCATTCTGTAGTTTCACATGTTTCAAATGTAGTCTCATCCAGCCAGGCTTTACCAAGACAATTCCATGGAGGGAAAAAGGTAGTTTAAGAAAGCAATGCCAAGAGCAGTCACTCAGTACAAGGACGCAGCAGTTACCGTTTGATGGAGTCCTTAAATGGGATTTTTTTTTTTTTTTTTCACAATTTGGCACAATTTGGTAGCTACAGGACCTTTCTGGCCCCTGAAATATCACCATCAGAAAAGTCCAGGATGGGACTCTGCCAGCGCACAGACAGAAGCAGCTGAATCAGTGGGTGGTGGCGCCCAGGGAAAGGGTGAGTATTGAAATAGTCGGTGATCTCTGAACATCCCCAGCAGTTCAACAGTGCTCTTTTGTGCCGTTTAACCCTCAATAACCCGCCTGACAGTTCTTTTTATTTCTTTATTTTTGGCTGCACTGGATCTTCGTTGCGATGAGCAGGCTTCTCACTGCAGTGGCTCCTCTTGTGGCAGAGCACTGGCTCTGGAGCACGCGAGCTTCAGGAGTCAAGGCGCATGGGTTTAGTTACTCTGCAGCATGTGGGATCTTCCCGAAGCAGGGATTGAACCCATGTCCCCTGCATTGGCAGGCAAAGTCTTTAACCAATGGGCCGCCAGGGAAGTCCCTGATAGTTTTTATGTGTGCATGTTACTTTCCATCCAGGAAGCAGTAAAACGTATTGAGGGAAACACAGGTGTTAGTCAAAAAGTTCTGTTTCCTGGACTCCATTAAGCCTTGAGTCCCTCACTAATAAATTAGGGACTATGACACCTATCTTGTAGGATGAGTATGATGACCACATGTTCTTATTTCTATAAAGTCACGTATCCATGGACGGCCACACAGGAAGGCAAACAAACATTAGTAGCCTGTCCTTATATTTAAGCCAGCGTATAAGAACCTTGCAGGCAGAAAGCCAGCACAGAACCTTGTATATGAGATTTTATGAATATTTATTGAATGAGTGAACGCATGAATAACCATGGGATGAAATAGCATATTAATCAGGGTAACTCCCACAGCAGAAACAAATATAGTCCAGTGGCTTATCATAATGCAATGAGTATTGCTTACTCACCTGAGATCCCAGCTGGGGTGTTCCAATCAGCAGATGGTTTCCTTGCCCATGCTGATTCCTAGACCCAGGCTCTGTATGGCTGATGTGTCTTGGGTCTTGATGTCTTTGAAGACCAGCTCCAACTGCTTCTTAACCTCAGAATTGGAAGGGAAAAGGATACTCACCACTCTCACTCAGATCGTATGGCCATCCCTGGATGCAAGCCAGACTGGAGGACATAATCTCTCCTTAGCCAGCTGCCTTCCAACCGCCCACCAGGGAAGAGGGATCCAACTGTTACTGCCTAAATCATTTAAACAAAGGAGAAACAGAGAGATGGACACATGGCAGTGTTTTGAATAGAAGTTAGTTCTGAAACACACTTTTTTTTCGCCCGTGCTGGGTCTTTGTTGTGGTGTAGGGCTTTTCTGTAGCTGCAGGTCATGGGGACTTCTCTGGCTGCAGCTAGAGAATCCATAGGCTCAGTGGTGGCAGCACGCAGGCCTAGCTGCTCTGTGACACGTGTGATCTCACTTCCCAAACCCACACGCCTTGCACTGGAAGGTGGGTTCTTCATCACTGGCCCACCAGAGAAGTCCCTCAGAGATGCGTCAACCCGTGGCAGTACTTTGAGTTGAAGTTCCTTCTAGAACCTGCTTTAATAAGAGACATCCTTCAATAACCGGCAAACTCAGACGCCTGTAGGAAATAGGCCCCTGACATCATGAGTCAAGGGTGAGATGATGGGGTGAGCGGAGAGCTGACTGGCCGGGGCTGAAACCTCCTTTCTGTCTTGGGCTCCTGGAGCAGGGAGTTAAATTCATCAGGCCCCTCCTTTTGTGTCATAGGTCCTATTTTAACAAATTTTACTTTATTTTGACTTTTAATTAAAGTAAGGAATATCTACAGAAAAGAGTAAAATCTTAAGTGTATAGCTTGGTGGATTTTGACAAACTAAACACTCCGTTCCACCACCTCCCAGAGCAATAACCAGAATGTCCTCAGCATCCCAGAAAGCCTCCTCATGCTCCCTTCCATGAGCTCTTCTACTATTTCACAATGAGCTATAAGTCTGAAGTTTAAAATGATTTCCCCCACATTCTTTTTTCTTAAATATTTATTTGGCTGCAGCAAGTCTTGGCTGCAGCACGCGAACTCTTAGTTGCTGCATGTGGGATCTAGTTCCCTGACCAGGGGTCAAACCCAGGCCCCCTGCACTGGGAGCACAGAGTCTTAGCCACTGGACTATCAGAGAAGCGCCCTGATTCTTCACAAATTGGGTGGTGACCAGGTAAGAGACATCTGTAGGCTAGACCTGCTAGGCCTTTAAGCACCCACACTGCCCACCAGCCCTCCTCCCAGGGAGGGGGTCTGTGCTTAAGAAACCACCCCAAAATGTAATGGATTGAGTAACCATGTGTGGTTCCTCCTGAGTCTGGCTAGGCTCATGCAAGCATTTGTAGGCATCTGGTAGGTCACCAGGGGGCTGATGGTCTGGGGTAAGCTCAGACATCTCACCTCCACTCCACACGGGGTCCCATCCTCCAGCAGCCCAGCCCGAGCTGGCTCACATGGTGGCAGAGAGGAATTGGCAGCTCAGGCTTAGAGGCAGGAGGGAGACAGGAGAGAGGCAGGAGGGCCAAAGTTGGAGAAAGAGGAGTGATCGTAGAGCAAAGGTCTGATGGATGTGACTGGGAACCAAAGAGAGTGGGGCAGCCTCTAGAGTCTGGAAAAGGCAAGGAGTGGATTCTGTCCTCGAGCCTCCATGAGACATGTTGCTTTTGACTCATTTCAGTCTTGGGATCTCCAGCGCTCCAATATAAACTTGTGTGTTGCTTTGCTGCTAAGTTGGTGATAATGTGTTGCAGCAGCAACCGCCAACCAGTATCACGTGTTCTTGCCATGTGGCAGACTCTGCCTTTCCCAAGTCCTGGAGTGACTCTGGACTTTCTTGCATGGCTGAGAACACACCACCCAAGAGCCAGGTAATTGGGCCCTGCTCTGGACCCTGCAGCTCAGAGGCAGCCCCTCTCTGGCCCTCCTCCTGCGGTGCCCCTCCCCGTGGAGCCACAGGACTTCTAGGCCCACGCTCCTCCAGCTGGATCTGTACAGCAGCGTTGTCTATGTGTTTGTTAGGTGCCAATTCCTGAGTCCACCCAGACCTACTGAATCAGGACCCTTCAGGAGTCTGTGTGTTTTGTTTTGTTTTTAATTTTTGGCGGTGTGGCCATCCCCAACTAGGGATCAAACCCTGGCCCTTTGCATTGGAAGCGCAGAGTCTTAACCACTGGACCACCAGGGAAGTCCCAGAACCCTGTGTTTTAACTGCCCTCCAAGAATTCTGAAGGAAGAATTCTGAAGGAGACTTAAGATTCAGAAGCACTGCTACCTGGGGTCTGTGGGGGTCTTTTCCCAGGTTTTGTTCTTCTAAGGATGGACCATGCTCTAACATATGCAGTCTGGGCCCAAGGAGATGGCTGATTGGAGAAGGGTAGGGAGAGGACCAAGCTTAGTCATATCTACAAACGTGTCTGTATCATTGCCAGGGGAAGGAAGAGAAGAGGGAGTGGACTGGGGTTTTCATTGAATCCTTGTTCCCAGAACATCTGATCTTAACAATGGACTGTCAGAGAGGAAAAGGTAAGTGCTTTGAAAAGTGCTGGAGAAATTATGATCATCACCTTACTTAGGATTTTAAATTAATTTATGGCATAACTGCAAAAATAAAGGGGCTTCCCTGGTAGCTCAGATGGTAAAGAATCTGCCTGCTAATGCATATTTCTTCCTGACCTGAATCTCCATGGGTCAGGAAGATCCCCTGGAGAAGAGAATGGCTACCCACTCCAGTATTCTTGCCTGGAGAATTCCATGACAGAGAAGCCTGGCAGGCTGCAAATCCAGTGGGTTGCAAATAATAAAAGTAGTTATCCTCCTCATCATCATCATCATTATTATTCCTGTAATTGCTACCATCCTAGGTCTGTTTCCTTGGAAGTGGAGCCTGAGCTAAGGATTCCTGTGCGCGTGGGTTACTGGGAATTGTTCTCATGGGGGTGCTGGGGGGCAGCGGAAGCCGGACAGAAAAGGGGAAGGAGCAAGGCAGCAATTACAGGCAGAGCCCCAGCCTCAGCCCGATCCCGAGGGCAGCACTCACTGTCAAGGGAGCTGGGCTTTGTGACTGCTGCCCAGCAGTCGCTGTCTGCTTGGTATGACACCTGGCACCAGGCTGCCTGCGTGAGTGGGTGCCGTGGCTCTGAGAGCTTAGGGGCAGGCCTCTGAGAAAGGATTTGGGTGCCTGCTGTGAGCAGCGGAGCACAGAGAGCTAGGGTGTGGGCGCCCCTAACCAGGACCTGGCTCCCGGAGGGCCTGGACGGCGCACTGACATGTTCGGCTCTTGCCCTGAACCAGGCGCTGCCCTCAGGGCTTCTCTTGTATTCATCCATCAAACCCTTACCACGTGAGAGCAGCTGCCACCCTCCCTTAATGAATGTGGTCCCCGGGCACAGGAGGACAAGTCATGAGACCAAGGATGCAGCAGAGGCAGGAGGTGGCTGCACTGGGCTTCTAAGACGGCAGCACCGCCCCCAGCATCCTGCTGATGGCCCCGTCTTGCCACCACTGTCTCGGGGCTTCACCTGCCCCCCTTGCCTTGGGCTCCTTGTATGGACAATGCTTCTTTGAGGGGCAGCAGGAAGGTGGTTCTCTGAGTCTCCTTTATCCAGGACATAGGAAAGAGGCTTGTGAAGAAAAGGGAATTTTTTATCAACCAAGAGAGAAAAATCTCAATCTATATGCTTAATTAGGTCAGATAACCCCTTTTCCTCTGAGTCTTTTCTGGTTCTTTGAAGTCAGAGTAAGCCCTGGGCATTAGAGAGGGGAAAAAAGTGGAAAGAGAATTGGGAGGAAACCTCCAATGTACACACTTACACCCACACACTAATCAATCATCAATCCTCTTTAAGGACTGAATACAGATAAAGTCAGTTATCAATCTAATCAACATGGAAAAGAAAAAGAAAAAAAAAAAAAACACTTAAAATAAAAACTAGGACAATCCCCTGAAGGAGGGAAAGCTTGCAGTCTTGTCTGAAGACTTTCCTATATCGAGAGCCTCTCTCCCCCCCCAGTCTTACTAAAATTCTGAATTTGTTTGCAGTCAGTCCAAAGACTCCTTGATGTTTCAGAGACTTTAGGTGAAGCAGAAGACTCAAAATATAGATGTGAGTGTTTCAAGGGGATATGCAACTGCTTGCCGTGGAGCTGTGTGCTGGGAGCGCCTGTGTAGACGGTGGGGTCAGGATGTCCGGCCAGCCTTGTCGGATCCGCAGTGAGCCTCACTCTCTTGGCTGTTCCTGCCAGCATCTCCAGGACAGTGCCCTGTGATCACAGGCATGTTTTGTACCTGCTCTCCATTCAGTGACCACTGGCCACACGGGACTATTAAACACTTGAAATGTGGCCAGCGTGACTAAGGCTGTCAGTTTTTCGCTTTGATTTAATGTCAATTAATCAAGTTTAAATTTACATTGTTGCATGTGTCTAGAGGCTACCATTCTGTACAGCTCAGCTCTGGGTCTTAACTTTTTCTAGACTTGGTTTTTCAGAAAACACCTAATAAATGAGATATTTATGTCCTACCCCTTTTTGTGCAGATAAAGAAACCGAGGATGTCAGTTAAACCTTGCCACATAACAAAACCATAGTGACTTTGAATAACAGTCACGTATTTAGTGTATGATACTGTGGGCCACACATCTGGGATGGGTGTAACTGGGCAGTTTTCATTGTCTCCTTGGGCTAAACATGGGCATTTGTGGGCAGCGCCCACTCAGCTGAGAACTGGCTGGTCTAGGAAGGGCTGGGCTGGAATGGTGGATCTGGGCTCTGTGCAGTCTCTCATCCCCTCAAAGGCTAACCTGAGCTTTTGCACACGATGCCAGGGCAGGGTTCTAAGAAAGGGAGCCACTATGTTCCAGGGCCCTGAGGCTTAGTCTCAGACTTGGCATTGCCATCCTGCTGCATTCTATTGGCCAAAGCAAATCACAGGGCCCACCAGACTAAGGGGCAGGAAATAGACTCCTCTTGTTTTTGTTTTTGCTTTTTGCTGCGGTGGGCCTTCGTTGCTGCGTGTGGCCCTCCCTAGGTGCAGTGAGGGGGCTGCTCTTCACTGTGGTGCGCAGGCTGCTCATCGTGGTGGAGTCTCACGTTGCGGGTCATGGGCTCTAGAGGGTGTGCACTCCAGGAACTGCTGCTCGCGGGCTCTAGAGCTCCGGCTCACTAGTTGTGGCAAATGGGCTTAGTTAGGCTTCCCTCATGAGTCAGACAGTGAAAATCTGCCTGCAGTGCAGGAGACCCAGGTTTGATCCCTGGGTCCGGAAGATCCCCTGGAGAAGGGAATGGCAGCCCATTCCAGGATTCTTGCCTGGAGCATCCCATGGACAGACCATGTAGTTGCAAAGTGTCAGACACGACTGAGCAACCAACACGTTCGTTTTCTTTCATGGGGTTAGTGGCTCTGCTGCATGTGGGATCATCCTGGACCAGGGATTGAACTGCTGTCCCCTGTACTGCAAGGTGGATCCTTAACCACTGGACCACCAGGGAAGCCTGACTCCTCTTCTTGATGGAAGATGCAGGAGAGACACATGCAAAGACCATTGAGGGACTTCCCTGGTTGTCCAGAGGTTAAGGTTCTGAACTCAGCACTCCCAATGAGGGGTGTCTGGATTTGATCCCTAGTCAGGGAACTAGATCCCATATCCCATAACTAAGAGTTTGCATGCTGCAACTAAGGATCCCATATGCTGCAACTAAGACCCAGAACCACCAAATAAATAAATTAATTAAATATTAAAAACCAAACCAACAAAGAGTGTGGATGGGGGAAGCACATTCAGTTGTGGCCATTTTTATAATCAACCACACTGAGGCCCCCAGGGTCCAATGCTGGGCCTGAGGTCACAAAAGAATAATAGATCTGGTCTGGGACATGGGACCCTTGACCCTCAGACCAGGACTGGGCCTTGGTTCATTTCTTGGATTTTCTATATATGCTTTGTTTTGTGTGCCTCATCTTTCTCAGAAAGGTGGAGAGACACAATGATTTCTCTGACTTCTCCAGCTGTCAGTGCAAAGGATGAGCTTGGTGGTTGCCCTTGAGTGGGGTGCAGGGGAAGGTGTAGAAACACGGCCATGGATGATCTGGAGGGGCCCAGGCAGAATTCCTGAAAGATGCCCCTTTTGCAAAGGACTGTTGGAAAACCAGAAATTAAGGCACACTCGACCAACATAAGGTATTTACCATCGAGCTCAACCTTTTAAAAAAAAGTTCTTAAAGGACTGAGTTTGGAAAGAATAGAATTTTTCCTTCCAAGTTTTTCAAATTTACAATCCACCCACTATCTTTTCCTTTCATAAATATGATGTACATGAGGGGAGTGATCTAAATATCTTCCTAGTTCCAGAAGCTTGACAGTATTTTCACATTGATCTCCTGTTAGATAAATCAAGCCTTGCGGATCTGCAAAATGCAACACCAATAAAAATCCCAGTGGAAAAGGGCTGCTGCTTCTGCGTTTTCAGTTTTGGGGCCGTGAATCTCCGAGATGACATTCCTGCTGATGGAAACGCCTCAGAGCAGCTACCTCGCTACTGTCAGGCCAAATTTGTGTCTTGAGCCAGATTGCTGGCTCACAAGCCCTTACTGGTGACCATAAACAGAAACTGATAGAAGGAAAAGTCTTCTAGGGGAAAGCACCTTCTAGAAGATGACAATGATGACGAACATGGAGATGATGATGAAGAGCTGAGCTGGGGAGTGGGGGAGGGGAGGAGGGAGTGGAGCGGGGTAAAAGGAAGAGGAGGAGGAAAGGGAGAGGAGTGAGAGAGGAAGGGTGGGAGGAGGAAGGAGGAGCAGGAAGGATGGGAGGCAACCCAAGGACAGAGAGGGAGAAGGAGGGGCTGGTGGGGAGGAGAGGAGAGGACAGAACTGAGGAGGGAGGGGGCAGGGAGGGCGGAGCCGGCTCTGAGGAGGGAGGGGCGGGGAGGGAGGAGCCCAGGGGCGGAGCCAGTTCTGAGGAGGGAGGGGTGGGGAGGGAGGAGCCCAGGAGGGAGCCGGCTCTGAGGCTGGTTCCCGGGACGCATACCGACCTCTGCTGCTCTCTGTCTCCTGGGAATCAGTGGGAGGCCCCAGGTTAGCATCAGAACGTGACTCAAGTCCTTAGTATGTTCTGTCCTCGGGGTCTGCATCCCTTCCATGAATTTGATTCACCTCAGTGTGTTTGTCTTTTCAGTGACAGAAACAGGCTTTATGAGGTGGTTTTATTCTAAACTCTTATCGGCTAGGAAACTTCCCTTCATGTGAACTTATGGGAAGAAGCCATATATCCAGCCCACAGATGAGCAGGGCTGCTCTGTGCTCTGGGTAGGCAGTTGGGGTTAGACGGTCTCTTTGGAGCAGCCCCTGAGGTGAGGGTACGTGAGCCAACAGTCTCTTGAGGGAGTGCTCCCAGGAGGGAGTCAGGAGAGCAGGAAGGAGCTGGGAAGAGACCCAACAAAGATTCAATTTCCGGCAAACTGCCTGCTTCATCCTGACTCCGAGGGCTGTCCTGAAGTATTAATGATGCCCCGGAGTTTATCTCCATTGAGTAAGGCAGCTCAGTTTTCATGCTTTGGGTAGAAGCGGTCAGGAGGGTGTAATTCGGGAATTCCCTGTCACTCGGGAATTCCTTGTCCAGTCTGGTGAGTAGGACTCTGTACTTCCGTTGCTAGCCCTGAGTTCTGTCCTTGGTTGAGCACTTAGATCATGCAAGCTGCACAGAGTAGTCAGGAACAAAAAAGGAGGATGTAACTCTTGCAACTGCCAGCTCCAGGAGCTCAAGGGCACCCCTGAGAAGATTCCCTGGGGCCACTCCTCAGCAACAAAGTACAACTCACCCAAGGGGGTGGGCTCGGGGAACCCACCAACTGAAGGGATCCTAGGGTATGAGGCAGGGAGCCAACAGTTTCTGCCATACCATCTTTGTGAGTCTCCCCAGAAACAAGGTCGGCTCTGTAGGCAGCTGAATGAACAGAAAGCGAGGCCAGCCTAGACCAGTGAGTTCATAGGCGACCCACCAGGTGACCGCATAGTGGTGACACGTGGTGGAGCCCAGCCCAGACCAGCAGAGCCATGGGGTAGACCCCCAGATCTTTAATAAGTGACTGTTGTTTTGAGGCATTAAGTGTTGGCATGCTATGTATGCAGCATTAGCTCCCTGATACAGAGGAAAGGAAATGATCAGAACCCTGGGTCTCATTTTCATCCCAGCAAAGACCTATCTGTAGCTAGAATTTGAATATGGGGTCAGTACTGAAGTCAGAATTGGCCCGTATCCAAGATTTGCTTTCCTTTCCCCTGCAGTGGTGTTGAACTTCATCAGATCCCAGATAGTTCTGCCTGGAAGGAGGCAATAAGAGTCATGTTTCTCCAGTTATTACTGAATTAATACTAGACAATTGACCCTTTCTTTCAAGTCATCCCTGACATTTCAAGCTACTCCCGGGATTTAATCTACTGCCTTATCATCCTCGAGGTCACGGATACAATGGAATTTGTTATTGAAAGATAACTTAGATTTTTAAAAAAGAAGGAAGCAAATAATATAAAGACAGAAAGAATAAAATTACATGGCTAAGCAAAAAATGAGGGTGAATCAAAGAAGAAGGAACGAGAAATTAATTGAACTGTGCTTTGAATGATTGGTTTTTTGGCCAGCTTCTTATACAGTTAAGATTATAGTGGGGGGGTTATGTCAATATCTCCGTTATATATATTATATATATATCTCTCAGACATTTTCATGACTTTAATTAAAGTTATTTTTAAGCCTCAGGGGAGCCCAAATAAAAATGCTTAGTTCAACTTGACCTTTCTGGAGATTTTGCAGATTGCATGTATCTTGTTCTGGCTGCAGTGAGGTACCTACCATTCTGCTTGACATCATTCTTCCCCAGAATCATATTTGCATAAAAAATTAATATGAAAAGTGTGGTGAGCCGCGAGGCAGATGGAAACGTTTGACTAATTAGTTGAGCACGGTGACAACTTTGGAGACATGCTTCAGAACAGATTTCATCCTGACAGTGCTCTGCAAACAGGGGAACACAGTGTCACTTGCCTGGGAGTTGGGAGGGGAGGGGTATCAGGCTCAGAGAGTCAGTTCCTCAGCTTTGGAAGAGCAGCCACTGAGAGGCCATGCAAGGCCCCGAGGGTCTCACAGACGACAGATCAGTTCACTGAGCTCCTGGGATGCCTGCTTGTCCTCCCTTTTCTGCTCCTTGACCTTGAGGACTGGGGTCCTTCCACTTGATTAGCCCTGGATCTTGCCCTTGACTCCTTGCCCACACCCTGCACATCTGGTACTTAGTGCATCTGGGTCACTGGGATTTTGGTGTATAAAAGGATCACCTGAGGGACTTGTCAAACCCAGAAACCTGGCTCACCCTTCCAGAGGCTGGGTCCAGGACCTCTGGGACGGGGCTTAAAATCTCACCATTCTAAGCAGCTCCCAGGGGATGTTGATGTTGCTGGTACAGGCACCATACCTGGGATAGTTCGCTTTAAGGAAATGGTACAGGGATCAGTCTCAACATAGGATGTCAAATCTGCCTCCCGTGGACCAATTCAAGCTCCATTTTCTTCCTTACAGTATTTTAAGGAGAAATTACCCACAGGTATCTAGATGTTTCATCTTCCTTTGTAAAATAAAACATCTGCTATTGCAATGGTGGAGGTTGCTTCCATGTTAGTACCAGCATCTTCATTTAGAGTGGGCATACATGCCTCAGTTTGCCACAGTCTCCACCATCCCCTCTTGTACTACACGGGGCCTACTTCCATCATGTCCTTTATGTTTCTGGTCTCTGTTGGTCCCTAAGTTTGTGTCTCTTAATTTAAGTTTGCATAATGCAAATGAATTAACGTTAACCTTCGCAGGTAACATATTTGCATTTTTACAAAGGCTTTCTAGTGATAATGCCTTTAGTTCAGAGATATTATACTGATGGAGAATACTGATCTCAGGCTGTGGTGGTCAGCTTCCAAAGAGAACTCTGGGGCTTCTCCAAGGACCTTGCAGGACAGACATCTGTCATGTCTCCATGAGGAGGTTAACCTGGTTTCCCCAAAATTGACATGTAATAATGTGGAGATAGAAGCAAAAAGACTACATATGCCCTCTTGGGAATGAAGAGCCTTTTAAAACCAGAGTTTCCCACTATGGTGAAGGTGGTATAATAGAGACAAGTTCAGAGATGCAAAATGTTTATAAGGACACTGCTTATGAAAAACTCAATTTTCTCCTTTCTCAATACCCTTAAAGATGCCATGTATAGTTGACATCAGTTCCCGGAGCATTGCCTGGGTTCAGATTCTCCTGGTAGTTTTCTTTCTGTATCGCCTTGTTTACATTACTGAGCATTGGAGTGCTTTGGCTTCCCTATGCATAAATCACGGCAACCTCACAGGTTTATATGTGATGGTTAAACAAGATAAAGCATATAAAGGTCTTAGAACAGCCTGACGCCAAATGAAGTCTTGATAAATGTCATTACCATCTGCTTCCTGTTATAGAAAGTACATTAGAGAAAGCAAGCCAATCTAAGCTCAGATCTCCTTACAAGGAGATCAGACCAGTCAACTGCAAGTTCAGACCAGTCTATCCTGAAGGAAATAAACCCAGAATATTCACTGGAAGGACTGTTGCTGAAGCTGAAGCTCCAGTACTTTGGCCACCTGATGTAAAGAGTCAACTCGTTGGAAATGACCCTCATGCTGGGAAAGATTGAAAGCAGGAGGAGAAGGGGATGACAGAGGATGAGATGTTTGGATGGCATCACCGACTCAATGGGCATGAGTCTGAGCAAACTCCAGGAGATGGTGAAGGACAGGGAAGCCTGGCCTGCTGCAGTCCATGGGGTCACAAAGAGTTGGACATGACTTAGCGACTGAACAACAACAACAAAGCTCAGATTCCTATCCCACTGAGCACTGGTCTTGTGACCTTGAGAAATGTTACTCTTTCTCTTATTCATTCCATTAGCTGATATTTATTGAGCCTTTATTTCCTTATTTATAAAATGGAAATAGTAGTACCTATCTCATAGAGTGTTCATAAAGATTAAATGGTATAATCCAGGTAAAAAGGTCTCTCTTAGTACTTGACACATGTGAAGATTTTAATAATACTAGGCTGGTCCACATGAAGTTGTGATTTTTGCAAATCAAGTCTGGCAGAAAACTGACAGTTTTCTACAGTTCAAATTGTGCAAGTAGTATTATCTTTGCTTTTAATATGGTTATTGTTGCTATTTTATCCCTACCAACACTGCAGGGGGTATATCAGTTAGCTATTGCTGTGAAAAAAAAAAAAAAAAAACCTCAAAATTTGAAGGGACCAAACAAGGAACCTATCATTTCTCATGAATCTCTGGAGCAGGTGGGTGGTTCTGCTGTTTTAGACCAGACCTGCCTGATCCTGACTGGATTTCTCAGGGGTCTGTAATCATCTGCTAAGAGGGAGGAGGCTGGCTGGTGGTGGTTGGCCTTGGCCTCACTCCCTCATCTGGGGAAGGGAGGTGTGTGTCTCGTCCTACAGCAGGCCAGCCTGTGCTCATTCATGAGGTGATGGCAAAGACCCAACTAGAGAGCAAGGGCTCTTGGGCCCAGGCTTGGTACTGGCACAGTACTGGCACAGTACCAAGTCTGGTACCATGCATCATTTCTGCTGCATCCTTTTGGCCAAGCCCAGAGTTAGTGTTGGGGAAATAGACTCCACCATTTAATGGGAGGGACCAAAAACTATTCAGGCCTTTTTTTTTTTTTTTCTGTCAATCTTGATGAGGTAAAAATAATACTAATTTTTTACCTCATAATTTAACCTCTTTAACTTAACAAGTGATTTTTGAAAAGTTCTCCAGCCTCTGATGATTAGGTAATCTCTATCTTCCCCTCTGTTGACTCTCCTGGAGTTGTAGGAAGCTTCAGCCGGGACATGCATGGGGGGCCTCCTTTAGCACCTTGAAGACTCCATCTTTCTACTTTAAAGTATTAATGCAAGAAGCAGATTCACCTCTTCAGGGAATCAAAGTAGCTACATAGCAACTTGGTTGGTTGAACTCATACCTCTTGCTGATGAAATATGGTTGCTCCTGATATTCTTTTTATCTATCATCTCTAATCATAAGCAAGGACTTCAAAGAAGACACAGCTAAATACACTGTAGCCATACATAGGAGTGGGTAAAAATCTGACCTCTCCAATTTTTAAGACCTCAGCTACAAAGGGCTTCATGAAGACTTTGTAAAGGCGTTATGGATTAAAATAATAAAAGCTAAAATTTCTGTGTTGTTATATATATATGCATAAAGCTGTTTTCTCCTCTCAGCATTCTAGTGAAGGTACTAGTACCTATGTTATAGGCTTAATAAAGTGGAGGCACAGAGAAATTAGAAATTGCCTAAAGTTACACAGCTACAAAGAGAGTCAAGATTTAAACTAGAGGATACTATTAAAAGGTTTGGAGCTATACATTTAACCATTATTGGATTTGCAACAATGTGAATGACTATTGCCTCCTTACCCAAATGATATTAAGTTTTTTTTTTTTTTAATTCTACTGAAGATCTAGTAGAATCAGGACTTGTGAACTGACAGTGGAAGCTTACTGCTCTGTAGAAAAATGGAAACATATTTGAAATTTTAGGAATTGCCCAACAGGACAATCAAATATTATTCCCAGATACAAGTGAACATCATGGACAGAAGGTTTCAGGTCTCAGAGACTGGGTTCAAATCCTGGTTCTTCAATTTCTTACTGTGTGAAAGTGTCTGAGGCAATCAAAGTTATCTTTAGCCTCAGTTTCATCTTGAAAAGACAAATAAAATAACAAAACAGGAAACAACCATAAATAGCTCCATAAATTATTGTGAGACTAAGGTAATACATGTAAAGGCCATGATTCATGATAGATCACCAACGAGGACTGATTTCCTTTTCTCCACCATCAAAGGACTTGCAAAATAGAGTTTATAAGAGATCTTACAGGAATAGGAGGGATGGGACTAGGGATTCTCATACCCAGTAAAGGGTTAGTTTAGGTACTTGGTACTGAAAACATCATCTGGGATCCTATTTGACATGCAAATTCATGGACCAGAGGCTGAAGCTGAAGCTCCAGTGCTTTGGCCACCTGATGTGAAGAGCTGTCTCACTGGAAAAGATCCTGATGTTGGGAAGCATTGAGAGCAGGAGGGGAAGGGAACGACAGAGGATCAGATGGTAGGATGGCATCACTGATTCAATGAACAGATTCTGGGAGATGGTGAGGGACAGGGAAGCCTGGTGTGCTACAGTCCATGGGGTTGCAAAGAGTTGGACATGACTTGGCGACCGAACAACAGCAACAACAACCCTTGGCCTACTGAGTCCAGTCATCTTGAGGTGGAGCCCAGCAGTCTGCCCTCCTGGTGATTTTCAGGCTCCATAAACTTTGAGATGTGCTGGGCTAGTTGACCTCCAGAGTCTCTTCCGGCTTTAATTCTGTGGTTCTGGTGTCTCTGGTGTATCCCTTCCTCACCACCACTCATGTAGTAACTGCTACCATTTGTCGACTACATCCTATGTGCAAACATGCTAGTAAATACTTTCCATGCCTTTGTTTTATCCCTGCACCAGTGGGGTTGGTACTCTATCATAGTCTGCACTATGCAGATGAGAAAATTGAGAATTAAAGGAACTGGCAGACTAGAATTCCAATCTGAGTCTGTTTGGAGCTCTAGCTCCTAAGTCCTGCTAAACTAATCACCACCCAGGGTCTCCCATAATTCCAAGAAGGACCTTGTGGGGAGCTGTATATAGGTCTTCAAATCTATTCCTCTGATAATGCACTGTGCTAAAGGAATTAATCTAAGCATTACAGACAAGTCATAGAGAGGGCCCATGTGGAAGGTTCTTGGTTGATAATCTGAGTCCTCCTAAGACTAAAAAAAGACTGTCAGGTCACAGGGTAGTGGCGAAGGCAGTCGGGCAGTTCCTCCCAGGAGAAGGCTCTGGGAGGAACAACCAGGTGGGTGGAAAAGCTGCCTTAAGTGCCCTGCAATTGAGAAGCGCAGCTGTAGGTAATTATTTGTTCTCAGCTATAAATAAAATAATCCTAAGAAGAACAAGGGAGAAAGAGCAGTTGGGGAGCTTCATGCAGGCTTCCTCCATCAGCTGCTCTTAATGATAAAGCAATGAGTTGGATTTAACCACTTCCTGCCACCTACTGCCTTTTTGCCGATGATGTCTCTTCAGGGAATAGATCTTAAAGCAGAATTTATGGGCCAGCTGAGCCTGCAGAAGAGGTTTCCACGCCTGGCTTCCTGCCCCCATGGTCCTGATGCAGGAGAAAGCAGCAGCTCAGATCCAGAGTTTATCGGGTGGAGGAGGATAGAGTTTGTGTCCTGTCCCCCTGGGGCTCTTCCCTGCCCTCTGTGTTTGCTTCAGCCGCCCCCCTGGAGCATCTGGCACCAGCATCGTGCACAGGCACTGCTCAGGGTGCAAGTGTGGCCTCGTGACATAGATCATCAGGATTTCAGATGATTTGAGAAGAATGTCCCCTGCCCCCAACTCAGACCACCCCTAGACTAGAATTTCACAGGAACATCATCCTTTCTTTGGCAAAGCATTCTTCATCTTATAAATGGCAGATTCTCCTGAGGATGGAAAAGCACCAAGCCTCCCTTCTAATGTGAATCTTCATGGTCAAAGGTCAGTTTCAGTGATTAGACTTTGATGGCTTATGTACTTTCTGTTCACCCTGTGGTCCTTGGTCAGCAGCATCTCACCCCTGCCCCCAACTTCCAGCCCCTGTTGTAAAAGTAATCTCTGGTATTGCCTCAGAACTTCAGAAGTAGAATCTGCATTTTAAGACACCCCCAGGTGATGTGTGTGTGGATTAAAGTTTGAGAAGCACTGATCTAAAAGCCCGAGACTGAATGTGGCCAGGAGCAGCCAGGTGAGGGATGGAAGGAGGACCAGATGAGATAGTTTCGCCTAGTGAGCAAAGCACACCCATTCTAGCACTGCATTTAAAGTTCTTAAGATGTACACAGAGCAGAAAGCAGCTGGAAGAGCAAGGCCAAGTCCCTGACTGTGAGTCAACTTTTAGATCAATAGCAACTTCTCCTGGTGGCCTGGTGGGAACAGAACCCCGGACCTCCAGAGAACACTAATGAAGATAAGGGCAATACTGTCTGGCTGATATCTGCTAGGCAATCTGCCATCACAAAACACCACTTCACAGAAATCTGGACACCACGCGTGGAGGAGGTGGAAGAGGGCAGGGCTAGAAGATTCTGTACTTGGGTCTGGAGCCCCCTCTGTGAGGTTTCTTCTGATTCATTCAGCCAAGCGTGGTGCAAGCCACTGAGATGAGACTAGACTTGGGGCCACATGGCCTCTCCTTGTGATGAATTAAGTTCATAAGTTCAAATTTTACAAACCCATTCCCGAAACGTCAGCATTTCAGTAATTCCAGTGAAATCTCATAGACTTCACACACAGGAGATCTTTGTCATGTCCATGGACTTTTGGCTGACCTAGGTTCTCAACTTCATAGTGGGCCACTTGGCGGCTCCCATCTGAAATGAGCTAAAACGGGAGCTCTCCTCTGCAGGAATTCACAGTGCATCTACATGTGTGCCTGTAAAGTGAGGTGGCTTTCTCATTCAAATCACCGTCAGATCTACTTGAGGTTCCTGGTTAGAATATGTCATCTTCTATGAAATAGACGGATGTTAAAGCTAATGCTCCAGTAGTTTGGCCACCTGATGTGAAGAGCCAACTCATTGGAAAAGACCCTGATGCTGGGAAATATTGAGGGCAAAAGGAGAAGGGTGCGGCAGAAGATGAGAAGGTGAGATAGTGTCACCGACTCAATGGATATGAATTTGAGCAAACTCTGGGAGATACTGAAGGCTTCCCTGGTGGCACAGTGGTAAAGAACTGCCTACCAATGCAGGAGGTGCAAGAGACTGAATTTCAATCCCTGGGTCAGAAAGATCCCCTGGAGTAGGAAATGGCAACCCACGCCAGTATTCTTGCCAGGAAAATTCCACGGACAGAACAGGCTGGCGGTATACACTCCATGGGGTCACAAAAGAGTCATATATGACGGAGTGACTGAGCAAGCAAGCAAGTCACAAGATAGTAAAGGAGAGAGGAGGCTGGCATGCTGCAGTCCATGGGGTCACAGAGTTGGATACAACTGAGCAATTGAACAACAGAACAACATGAAATGAAGCATAGCCATAGAATGACTAACACAAATGGAAACGTCGAATCCTTGTGAGGTTCTCAGAGACAGGTCTGGTACCAACAACTGCACTATGCTATCCATCTAAGATATGAATTTTCACTATCTTTGATATGGTCCATGTGTATTTCATCCTGTTAAAACTCTTGACGATTATTTTCTCAGACCCACTTAGTGAATGAGAGCTGGGGACCCTGATTTGGGTGGGGACAGCAATGTATAAAAATGAAAATAGATAAGCTGTAAACTTAATAAAAGAGATGAAGTATTCGCTGAAATGACATGAGAGAATTCATATGAGGGATTTATCTGGTACAGTCTCCTCAGGTCTAGACTTTCAGGGAGAGGCCACTTCTCTTGTTTATGAGCAAGTTTCCTCTTGCACAAGGTTTAATTGGAGATGCTAACGTGTGAGTGGTATCGCACCCACAATAAACCCCAAGGTTGTGTCTGAATCATGAACAATTGGTGGCCTGTGGAGGGGTGACTGTCCCAAAGCCTGGACCTCGGCACCTGCCCTTCCCATTCCCAGGGAATCAGGTTCACCCGTGTTCACATTCCTTCAGCCTCTCATTCACGTAGGTGCTGTTCTAGAGATAGGGCAGATCCTGCTCTTGCTAGGTTTACATTCCAGTGGAGGAGACAACTAAACACGCGTGTGTGTGCTAAGCCGCTTCAGTCATGTCCGACTCTGTGATTCCATGGACTGTAGCCCACCAGGCTCCTCTGTTCATGGGATTCTCTAGGCACAAATACTCGAGTGGGCTGCCATGACCTCCTCCTAGGGATCTTCCCAACCCAGGGATCAAACCCACATCTCTTACGTCTCCTGCATTAGCAGACAGGTTCTTCCCCACTAGCGCCCCCTGGGAAGCCCAACTTAAACATATTCAATAAATGCACACCTAAAGCCATGAGAATGAAAAAGGGCACCGGGAGTGTAACTAGTGTAGGGGGGCTGCCTATTGCCATGACACTCAGGGAGGGTTTGGTTCAGCCGAAGCAAGAGCAAAGGCCCTGGGGCAGAAATAAGCTTGCATGTGTTTTTCTTTTTAACAAACTTTTACAGCTCTTAGCAGGGACCAGGAGCTGAACTAAGCACTTGACAAATAACACACCATTTAATCCTCTTGGAAACACCATGAGGTAAACGCTGGCACTATTCTTAAAATACTACATCTTATAAATGAGAAAATGGAGGCACAGCAAGTTTCAGTAGTTTGTCCGAGGGCACACAGCTGGTGTGGAGTCAGGAGTCAAACCCAACCCCGTCGCTGCCATCTGTGCTTGCAGCCACTTTGCCAGTGGTTCCCAAACTGGTGCATGTGGGAACACTTTCGGGATCTTTCAAAACTGCTGATGCCTGGCTTCCTCCACCCCCCACTCCCCGCTCCCCGCCTTTGGATGTGACTGTAAAAGGCTCCCGGATGATAGGGACGTGCAACAGAACCTGGAGCCCAAGGGCGCAGGGCCAGCCATTTAGTATTGGAGTGTTGGAGCATCTGAAAGAACACCCGCGGGTCTAGGCCTACCAGACGAGGACAGAAGTGGTGCTTTCTCCCCTTCCAGCCCCGTTGTCTGACATCTGTTTGTGACTTGGCTAAAATCAGGATCACCCACATAAAGAAGGGACGGTCACCTTGTAATCAGAAGGACGCTGGTTCTGTGGATGATATAGCACCCACACCAGCAATGTGTGGGTGGCTTCTCCTCCAGGCTGGCCGCCCAGCCCCCTCACTACCTGACCCGGGGAAAGCACCCCCTAAGGCATCAGAAGCCAGCTCCCCTGGGCAGGGGCAGCCAGGGGGCAGAGCTCGTCTCTGACCCAGGGACATCAGCCCATCATCTTTGAATGAGCCTATTTTCCAGGTTTTGCAGAAGTTAATAATACTCCAAGTGGACTCTCTAGTTTACCAAGAGGCCCTTTTGTGCTCCTGCTACACATTGCTCTTCCACTCCCCAGAAAGTTGGATAAACAGCTAGTGGTTGATTTCAGGCAGTGGGGGAAAGTCTACACTGTGTCTGCATTGGGATCACAGTTCATTTGAAAACTTAGGAAGCCAGCAGGGAATTTTTGTTGCCCAGAATCACTGCAGAACTGGATAAGGACAAAAATTATGTCACTGATTCCAATATTTGGCCCAGACACATCCACACCCCTAATGCTTAAGGTGAGAACTTGGGGCTGTTTTTCTGGTGTTAAGGTTCTACTTGGTAGGACTCAGAGCAAGTTGAGTGGTAGCTATGGATCAAGTTTTGAGAGGTGTGTGGCTAAGTTGGTTTAAGTATCTGTAACAGGGCTTCCTGAGTGTCTCATACCTGAGTGATGGAAATGATTGCTCTGGAGTCTGAGGAAACGCCAATTAAATAAGAGCACAGGACAGTCGAGAGAGCTTCCTGGCACCGCCTTGCATGAGCTGTTGAACTGGAATTGGAAATGAGGTTGTCTGCGGGGTGTGGCTGTTTCAACTCCACACCCCTGTTCATGCAGCAAGAAGCTTTCCAAGGACTCCTAAGTGGGCAGCAAAGCCATGAAAAGAGGTGATTAAGGCACAGATGCCAAGAGCAGCCTCCATATTCCTTACAATCCTACAGCATAACATTTTATGTGATTATAATATTTCATGAGGGTAGCGAAGGCTGTGCTGTAAAATGCTCCATCAATGTCCCAGCTGGTAAGCAGCGATTATGACACAAAGCTGCACGTTAGGAAGCCAGTGCCATCCACATACTCCATTAGTGTCGTGTACAGTTAGCATTCACAAGGGATGGCTCAGCACTGACACCAGTGTGAGGATTTGTGGGGCTTTCTATGAGGGATGGCTCAGCACTGACACCAGTGTGAGGATTTGTGGGGCTTTCTATGGAGCAAAATAGGTGGGTACATGTCAAAGAAACTTGACTAATTCTATCCCTCCAATAATCCTAAAATTATGACATGCTTAGGACCAAGATGAGTCTTAATCTGCTCACAACTTTGAACACTTTGGAGAGTTCATGAAAAGTAATGTGTTAAGGTGAAGTTTTAAAATGTTGGTAGCGTGTGATTAAATATTCACTAAGTTAATTAAGTGAAAGGAATATCTGGCTTCCAGCCTGTGGGCCGTGGACAAGGGACTGTGGGGAAGGGGTCATGGGAAGAGTCATTATCTTGGCAGGATTGGCATTTAATACAGGAAATCCGAATCTATACATGTGTGTGCGAGGGTGCACACACATAAAGATATTTGAGTAGCCTACGTATATATGCATTTAAGAAAATTTTAAAGAGTTTTTATTTTATTTATTTATTTGGCTGGATCAGGTCTTAATTGCAGCACATGGGATCCTCATTGCGTCGTGCAGGCTTTTGCATTAGAGAGCACGCAAACTCTCTGGCTGAGGCACGTGGGCTCTCTAAGTGTCGCGTCCAGGCTTAGCTGCCGTGCCGCATGTGGGATCTGAGTTCCCCAGTCAGGGGTGGACACCCAGCCCCTGTGTTGCACAGGGGATTCTTAACTACTGGACCCCCAGGGAAGCCCCTCAGATGTGTTTTTAATTGAATGCAGGTGCTAGTCAGCTGAATAAACAGCTAATGATTTCATATTAGCCCTTCGCCATTTTCTTAATCAGCAAACACTAGAATTTTGATAACTATCCTGCCCCTTTTCCTTGAAATAAAAGGAATTAATTCCTGGGGTTAATGATGCGGCAGTGAGGAGCAAAACCCAAGCACAGACAAGGCGGGAGGGTGCACACCTGCCTGCACTTCCTCCCAGGGAGGATTCTCAGGGGAAGAGCTCTAGATATTCCTCCAGGTCCTGTGTCTACTCAGGCCACGGGGCAGAGTGGTAGGGCCTGCTGAGATGAGCAGTGCTGGAGAGAGGGGAGGGCGATCGTCTTAAGACTTTGGCAGAAGAAATCCAGGGAGGGAAAAGGTTAGTGATGAAGGACCTGGAAGTGCAATGGGTCTGTTCTGATGGAGAGGCAGGAGAGTTTTAAGAGAGGGAATAGTAAGAAGACATTGGAGAAGCTACTATAGATGTGAATATATTAAAAAAAGGAGTAGAGATATCAGGATCCAGACCTTACGTTGTCTTTAAAGTTAAAATGGACAAGTCCTTTTTCAAGAGATTTCAGAAAAAATTCAACTTGCTCTGTAGATACCCTTTGGCTAATGGATTATTATTTCCTTGAATATGATACCATATAGAAATGAACTATAGGGAAAACACCATGGAAGGCCTTATCCTACCCCAGTTACAGTGGCTCTGTTATCTCCAAGCCTTTTCTTCTTCCTGCCCAGCTGATCCTCTGTGAGGCTGGAAAGGGCAACTACTGCAGTTGAAGCTTTCTGAGTCCAAGGAAGCCAGCATCTCTGCTGCGACAGGTAGACCCAGAGCTTGACATTTTTAAGGAAAGACTATTAAAGATCTGGTGTTAATGAGCACAGTTTGCTGGCAATAGCCAAGTCATAGGTAGTAGATCAGCAGAAGAGGTCATGAGAGGGAAGAAATAAGGGCATTACATTTCCTGTCTTTTTGTGAGAAGGGGAAGGGCCGACTAGAATTTGGGAGTGAACAGCTTGCCTGTGCAGATGGTCAGTGCCGTTAAGAAGGGGAGCCAAGGGGCAAGAATGTCATGAGGCAGCCCGAGATTAATCTGGAGCTATGGAAGCCTTGGACTCTCCTGCCAACCATAACCTCCATGCCATGTGTGTCTTCCTGCCAAAGGTGAGGGTAGCCGTGCAACACCAAATGCACGCCGGTGGCCGTGCTCAAGGGGGAAGGTGAAAGGTCATGGAGGAACTTTCGGATGCTCTTCTTCACTGTAGACAAGACTAAATTTATATAAGAACAGAGGAGATCATGCAAAGTGAAAACTCCAAGGGCTGAGGAGCCTGGTTAGACTTTTCTGCATTATTTGCTCTCACAGCATTCTATAGTTTTCATTCCTGGCATTCTTACAATTACAACTAATTATTGAATACTTATTTGTTAATGTCTTCTCCACGTGAGCAGGAGTAACGTTGTTTGCCCTAGTGCCCAGTGTGGTGTCTAACTTATGGTAGGTGTTCAGTGATTCTTGACTCACTGAATAAGGAAAGTAATTATGATCAGGGGTGGAGGAAGAATGAACACGCATGTTTAGGGGAAGGATGGTGAAGGAATGTGATCCAGAGGACAGAGGTAAGAAGAAACTCTGCAGAAAGTTCTCAGGAGAACTGGGTCTTCTGGAACATCGCTAGACAGAGTGTGGTCTGTGGACCAGAGCATCCGCATCATTGCCGTCACCTTGATGGGAAAGGGGAGTCTTGGCCCTACTCTTTGAAACAGAATCTTCTTTAAACCAATCCAGGTGATTGGTTTGCACACTGAAGCCTCAGAAGCACTGCTCTAGGCCCAGGCAAATGCCCTGCTTTGTAACGTGGCTGAGGAGAGGCGAGAATCTGCCCCACTGAAACTATTGCACAAGAGGTGTGATGTTTAGTCTTGAGATAGGGAAGCCTCTTTAATGTAGACTTCTGGCCAGTCCCAAGGTTGGACTGTGAGTGGTGACTGAAACCAAGCCAAGTTGACTCACATGGAGAAAGACCACGCCATCCAAACAGGAAAATGGCAAGCCTAAAGTGTAGGAACTGTTTGTCCACAGTTTATTTATACTGTTGGCGGAATTTCAGGGAAAGGAGAGAGAAAGTTAAGATGAATGAGTGAGTCCTGGGAGGTAAAGAGTTGGTTGGGGATTCTTGACGGGTCCTTTGGGAAATTACATGAGGGTAGGGAGAGGGAAGGGAGACCAGCAGGAGGCTGTGCTCAGCAGAAGAGCTGTTTTGTATGTTTGGTTCTGCCAAGTACTGGAGTGATATAAACAGGGTGTGCATTGGCCTGTGTGCCATGTCAGAAAGGTGACTAAAAGAGGGAACAGTTTTAATCTAACAATTATAAAAGGTCACAGGGTGTTTCTCCCCTCCTTAGAGACATGGAGAAAAAATACAGACTGAGGACATTTATTTTTGCAGGTACCTAATATTTAACAGAAATACACAGCACCCAAGGCATCATCACGACTCGATCCCAGATCTCTTTTCACTTGATCCTGGGGTTCATCTTAGCAACTCAATCAGGCACTACCAAATGATTAGAAATGGCTCTGGAGATGAAATTCATTTGCCAACTTGGGTTCCAGGAAACAGAAAGACATGTGAGTAGTTTCTCTAGTTATCTATGTTCTAGTAATGTAATGGTGACTTTTTCTGGGGACACAAAGTGAGAATTTGCCAATTTTCCTACTTAGTGCCATTTCAACACCCTGCCTATTCCTGGGATATTTTCAATCTTTTGAATAGCACCTTCCCAAGAAGGGAGCTCACAGTTCATTTCCCCATCTTTCTTTGCAAATAAACTCCACCAACAATGTTTACCTGCACAAGACTTCTGACTGGAAGAGAGCAGCAAGATGAAGTGGGCACAGATTCCATTTCAGGTGAAGGGACCTGTGAAGACATCCAGCTTTCTAGGACATTAATGGTAGAGATTCTGGCATCTGGCTACCAAGATGCTGTCTGCCAGGCTTAAAGTTCTAAAAATTCCCACTGAATAAAATATAACTGTCAAACAAACACACCTCTTTCTGTCATTTCTGGGGTCAGGAATATTCCATAGTAGCTTGGGTTAGGATCTCATTTGTGCATAAGATGTGAGCTGGGGCTAGAGGATTCATTTCCAATGTGGTGTCAAGTTGGTGCTAGTTGTTGGTATTTGGCTTCAGTTCCCCTCCATGTGGTCTTCCCAGATGGTGCCAGTGGTAAAGAACCACCTGCCAGTGAAGAAGACGTAAGAGACACGGATTCAATCCCTGGGTCAGAAAGATCCCCTGGAGGAGAACAAGGCAACCCACTCCAGTATTCTTGCCTGGAGAATCCCATGGACAGAGGAACCTGGAGGAGTGCAGTCCATAGGGTTGCAAAGTGTTGAACACAACTGCAGCGACTTAGCACACATGCATATACCTCTCCATGCATACTCCCCTACAGGTCTGCTCCACTGTCCTCATGACAAGCGGCTGGTTTGTCCAGATCAAGAAACCTGTGAATGTGAAGGAGGGAAAGCCAGGCAGAAGCTATCCTTTTTATGACCTAGCTCAGGTGCCATCCCTTCTACAATATTCTGTTTATTAGACGTGAGACACTTCCAATTAACAGAGTTAGTAAGACCAACCCCCATTCAAAAGGAGGGAAAATAGTCCCTGCTTTTAAATGGGCAGTGTTGGAACTTCCTTAGTGATCCTGTGGTTAAGGCTCCGCACTCCCACTGCAGAGGGTGCTGATTTGATCTCTTTCTGGGGAACTAAGATCCTGCATACCATGAGGTGCAGGAAAAATAAATAAATAAATAAATGAGGTGGTGTCAAGGACTTTGTGAACACATTTTAAAACTACCAACCATGCTTTTTGCCGTGTAACTTTATAATGCCTTATTACAGTAGATGACCTGAGCCTTTTGAGTTAATTTGGCCAAAAGGATCTTTGGAGACAGGATTCAAGTAGAGACCTGAAAAGTGCTGGCAGGCCTTCCTTCACTGACTGTCCTGCATCTCTGCTCTCATGAGAATGTACCCAGGCTAGCCTATTGAATAATGAGGATTAAGTGGTGTAGGCTCAGTATGCTAGTGATCTATGACTGCATAGCAAATTATCCCAAAGATTAGCAGCATAAAATGATAAGCACTTATTATCTTTTGGAGTTTCTGGAAGATATTAGGAATTCAGGTGGTTTAGCTGATTGGTGCTGGCTCAGGGGTTATAGCCATCCAGAGTCTTGGCTGGGGCTAGACAGCTCTTCCATGTGTCCAGCGAGTTGGTGTTGGATGTTCAGGCCTTGGTTCCTTACCGTCTGATTCACTCCACCAGGCTGATTATCTATTTCCATGCCATGCTGTCTGGCTTTCACTTTCTGTGTGATCCAAATGAGCAAGGCAGAAGTCACATTGCCTTTTGTGACTAAGCCTTGAAATGCCCATGTTAGCTTTGGAAGGTTCTGTTCTATACAGGACGCTCTTTGTTCTGTGGGAAGTGACTCCACGAGGGCATGGACCTCAGAAGGTGGGTATCCCCGGGACCACCTGGGAGGATCACGACCATGTCACATTGTCCTGGTCACTGCAGATGAGGCCACTTGTATTAGATAGTGGCTAGCCTGACCCCAGACAGAGGAGCAAGCCCTGGACAATCAGCAGAGCTGAGCCACAAGGGTGAGCAATAAAGAAGGTTCTGTGCTTGGTTGTTTGGCAGCATCGTTGGGGCACAGTCACCACAGTGTGCTGCTATACAATCTCAAAAATGACAGAATGACCTCTGTTCGTTTCCAAGGCAAACCGTTCAATATCACAGTAATCCAAGTCTATGCCCCGACCACTAACACTGAAGAAGCTGAAGCTGAATGGGTCTATGAAGACCTACAAGACCTTTTAGAACTAACACCCAAAAAAGATGTCCTTTTCATTATAGGGGACTGGAATGCAAAAGTAGAGTGTCAAGAGACACCTGGAGTAACAGGCAAATTTGGCTTTGGAGTACAGAATGAAGTAGGGCAAAGGCTAATAGAGGTTTGCCAAGAGAACGCACTGGTCATAGCAAACACCCTCTTCCAACAACACAAGAGAAGACTCTACACATGGACATCACCTGATGGTCAATGCCAAAATGAGACTGATTATATTCTTTGCAGCCAAAGTTGGAGAAGCTCTATACAGTCAGAGCTTCCGGTCAAAAACAAAACCTGGAGCAGACTGTGGCTCAGACCATGAACTCCTTATTCCTAAATTCAGACTTAAATTGAAGAAAGTAGGGAAAACCAATAGACCATTCAGGTATGACCTAAAGCAAATCCCTTATGATTATACCATGGAAGTGACAAATAGATTCAAGGGATTAGATCTGACAGACAGAGTGCCTGAGAACTATGGATGGAGGTTCATGACACTGTACAGGAGATAGGGATCAAGACCATCCCCAAGACAAAGAAATGCAAAAAGGCAAAATGGTTGTCTGAGGAGGCCTTACAAATAACTGTGAAAAGAAGAGAAGTGAAAAGAAAAAGAGAAAAGGAAAGATATACCCATTTGAATGCAGAGTTCCAAAGAATAGCAAGGAGAGATAAGAAAGCCTTCCTCAGTGATCAATACAAAGAAATAGAGGAAAACAATAGAATGGGAAATACTAGAGATCTCTTCAAGAAACTTAGAGATACCAAGGGAACATTTCATGCAAAGATGGGCACAATAAAGGACAGAGATAGTGTGGACCTAACAGAAGCGCCAAAGAATTGATGCTTTTGAACTGTGGTGTTGGAGAAGACTCTTGAGAGTCCCTTGGACTGCAAGGAGATCTAACCAGTCCATCCTAAAGGAGATCACTCCTGTGTGTTCTTTGGAAGGAATGATGCTAAAGCTGAAACTCCAGTACGTTGGCCACCTCATGCAAAGAGGTGATGCACTGGTCAAAACTCTGATACTGGGAGGGATTGGGGGCGGGAGGAGAAGGGGGCGACAGAGTATGAGATGGCTGGATGGCACCACTGACTCAATGGACGTGAGTCTCAGTGAACTCCGGGAGTTGGTGATGGACAGGGAGGCCTGGCGTGCTGCGATTCGTGGGGTCGCAAAGAGTCGGACATGACTGAGTGACTGAACTGAACTGAACTGAACAGAAGCAGAAGATATTAAGTACAGGTGGCAAGAATACACAGAAGAACTATACCAAAAAGATCTTCAGGACCCAGATAACCATGATGGTATGATCACTCACCTAGAGCCAGACATCCTGGAATGCAAAGCCAAGTGGGCCTTAGGAAGCATCACTATGAACAAAGCTAGTGGAGGTGATAGAATTCCAGTTGAGCTATTTCAAATCCTAAAAGATGATGCTGTCAAAAGGCTGTGTTCAATATACCAGAAAATTTGGAAAACTCAGCAGTGGCCACAGGACTGGAAAAGGTCAGTTTTCATTCCAATCCCAAAGAAAAGCAATGCCAAAGAATGCTCAAACTATCACACAATTGCACTTATCTCACATGCTAGTAAAGTAATGCTCAGAATTCTCAGGGCTAGGCTTCAACAGCTTCAACTGGGAACTTCCAGATGTTCAAGCTGGTTTTAGAAAAGGCAGAGGAACCAGAGATCAAATTGCCAACATCTGAGAGTGCCAGAAAAACGTCTACTTCTGCTTTATTGACTATGTCAATGCCTTTGACTGTGTGGATCACAACAAATTTGAAAATTCTGAAAGAGATGGAATACCAGACCACCTGACCTGCCTCTTGAGAAACCTGTATGCAGGTCAGAAAGCAACAGTTAGAAATGGACATGAACAGCAGACTGGTTCCAAATAGGAAAAGGAGTACATCAAGGCTGCATATTGTCACCTGCTTATTTAACTTATATGCAGACTACATCATGAGAAATGCTGGGCCAGATGAAACACAAGCTGGAATCAATATTTTCAGATGAAATATGAATATCCTCAGATATGAAGATGACACCACCCTTATGGCATAAAGCGAAAAAGAACTAAAGAGTCTCTTGATGAAAGTGAAAGAGGCGAGTGAAAAAATTGGCTTAAAACTCAACATTCAGAAAACTAAGATCGTGGATGGTCCCATCTCTTCATGGCAATAGATGGGGAAACAGTGGAAACAGTGAGAGACTTTATTTTGGGGGCTCCAAAAATCACTGCATATGGAGACTGCAGCCATGAAATTAAAAGATGCTTACTCCTTGGAAGGAAAGTTATGACCAACCTAGACAGCATATTAAAAAGCAGAGACATTACTTTGCCATCAAAGGTCCATCTAGTCATAGCTATGGTTTTTCCAGTAGAAAAGCTGAGCACTAAAGAAAGCTGAGCACCGAAGAATTGTTGCTTTTGATCTGTGGTGTTGGAAAAGATTCTTGAGAGTCCGTTGGACTGCAAGGAGATCCAACCAGTCCATCCTAAAGGAAATCAGTCCTGAATATTCATTGGAAGGATTGATGCTAAAGCTGAAACTCCAATACTTTGACCACCTGATACAAAGAACTGACTCATTTGAAAAGACCCAGATGCTGGGAAAGATTGAAGGCAGGAGGAGAAGGGGACAACAGAGGATGAGATGGTTGGATGGCATCACTGACTCAATGGGTATGAGTTTGAGTGAACACTGGGAGTTGGTGATGGACAGGGAGGCCTGGTGTGCTGCGGTCCATGGGGTCGCAAACAGTCGGACATGACTGAGGGACTGAACTGAACTGAACAGGTACATTGGTGACACTGGGAGAAATTTAGAGGATTATAAATTAGAATTGAAAGGAGAATCCCTAGCCTCAGTTTTCCAATTGGCTAATACGAAGTGTATAAATAGGATTCATGTATAAACAGGATCTCTGCCTTTGAGGACTTCTAATAATTTATGCTTCCTTGGTGGCTCAATGGTAAAGAATCCACCTGCCAATGCAGGAGATGGCAGTTTTATCCCTGGGTCAGGAAGATTCCCTGGAGAAGGATACGGCAATGCACTCCAGTATTCTTGCTTGGAGAATTCCATGGACAAGGAACCTGGCGAGTGACAATCCATGGGATCACAAGGAATCAGACATTACTGAGTGACTAAACAACAACAAATTCTGATAATTTTTACACACTTCAGCATTTGAGCCTTTGATTTGTTTCTCCTACAAAATAAAGCTCAGGAATAAAAGCAAGTACTTGCTTTTGTTCTGAATTGTTCTCAAACTGCTTTGATGTGTAGAGAGTAGAACTCTTTTTCATAAAATCTTTTAAAAAATAAGTTTTACTAACTAGAGTTTACAGGTAATAAATTCATCAATTTTAACCGTGTAGGTTGGTTAGTATGATCTTGTAATCACCACCGAAGTTGAAACAAAGCACATTTCCATCATCCCCCAAAGTTTACTCATATCATACACACTTTTAAGGAAAGTATTTAGCGAAGTAAAATATACACGCAGAAAAAAGCACCGGCAATACTTTTGTAGCTGATGAATTTTCACAAAGTGTATCTGTCATTCAAATCAAGAAATAGAACATGACTGACATTCCAGGGGTGCCCACATGTCCCCTTTCCCCAGTGGTAACCACTAATCTGGCTTTCATCACCATAAATTGGCTGTCTGCTTTTGAACTTTAATGTAATTCAAGTATTATGATAAATATTCCACTCCATCTGGTTTCTTTTGTTAAACATCATCCTTGTGAGACTGTCTCCTATTGTTGCCTGTAGTTGTAGTTCGTTTATTCTCATTGCTACTATTGCATTGTGTACATATGTCTCGATGTATTTATCCAGTCTATTTCCTGATGAACATTTGGGTTGTTTCCAGTTTTTGGTTCTTAGGAATAGACCTGCTGTGAACGTTCTGATGCATGTTGGCTTGCATTTTTCGTTATCTTTGCTTTTGTTTGTGGACAGTAGGAATATAAGAATCAAACACTGCCCGTTCATTTTGATCAAATTTATTAGCTGGGGCACTTGCCAAAGACTTTTCAGAGGAGAATTTACCTGATAGAAGATTAGGCCTCAAACTTACTTTTGTTTTATTATATGAGAAAAAAAAAAGAGTGGGTTTCAAGACTTGAGAGGCATGTTACCAAGATGGCCAAATGTTCACATTCTGGGCTCGGTACCAGCCTTTGATCCCTTTCTCCCTCCCATTTTTGTTTGCTTTTCCCCTCTTCCTTCCTTCCTTTCAATCATTTTTAGATGGATATGAATTTCAAAGACTGAGTTGAATTGTCCTCAGTTGGGGATTTTTTTTTTTTTTTCATAAAAGTGAAGATGAAGTCAAGTGCTTTCAATTTGCTCTAAATGACTTCTTTTCCTGGGAAATAGTTTGGGCTTTCATAAACACTAGACATTTTTGTTGTCTCAAATTTTGTTCCGCTTATTACATCCTGCCAGATAGGTCTCTGTAAATAATGAAGGCCACGACAACCGTCATAACCCACGTCCACTCCATCGCAGAAGCCCTGGTAGCCCTGCTATTAGAGGAACCTCACATTTCATCTGCCGTTGGTGATGGGCAAGTTTCAATTTGGGCTGGCCAGGCCCTGAAATGATCTACAAATGGCAGGTTGCAGACTGTTATTTTATGGACTATAGGCTAGTTGGAAAGTCTTACTTTTTTCCTAAGGAAGGTCATCTGTTCAATATGGAAATTACTTTTGAGCAAGGACTACTGGAGGGCATGTCCCACATGCTACATGTTTCTCTAAGGAAAAACATTGCAAATTCTAGTTGCTTCCAGTTCTTTTTGTGGACAAGCCACCAGTTAACCTATTTTTTAAAGGTCCTTCCTGGCCATACACACATGGAGTGAACAGGTTGGGTCAGCTCTTCAGTCACCACTCCCCACCCATCCTTTCTCAAGAGCCTTTAATGACCCAGTTCAGTCCATCTTCCCTCACGGCTTCACCGTGGGCCCTGATGTGTTGAGTCAGCTACTCTTCAGCCTCTGATCTGGTCATTGTCAGCTGCTCATTGTAAGTCAGGCCAATCATGCCAGCACAACTCATTTCTGGACCTTTGGTTTGAAATTTTGAGACAGTTTACTGTTTCCATTTTGTGGGAGCTGGGAGCCATGGGCTTGCTGGCAACTCTCTCTGATGCAAGGCTACCTGCTGCTGTGTAAGGAAGGAACATCAGAGAAGCGATGTTTATGTACTTACTATTTATTTTGTGTTTATTATTTATTATCATACAGAGCAATGTATTTACCTTCTGTCATTTCTTCACTCTCCTGAGTGAAGTTGGAAAAAAAGAATTTCTTCTTCCTTTCTCCCAGTTATGTCCATATCAGTAAGCAGACTCATTTCTGACAACTGTTCTAAGGACCCATGAGTGGCCATAGACGCTAAGTACGCCTTCATTTAGGATAATATCTATTTGCATTCACAGGAGCTTTCAGGTAGCATCCAGGGTTGGGATTTGTGTTTCTCCCCCTTAAGGCACGTGGGACTCTGAAGTACGCGGGGTTTGGTGTTACAATCTTGTTCTCGTTGAGGCAGAAAACTCACTCAATAGAAGCCACTTGCATTTCTGTTTGAGCAGCCTGGAGACAAATATAGTGAAATGAATAGCCCTTTAATTTAATTGGCTTCCCAGTGTGAATCCAAAAATAGAAGACACAATCCATCTTGGAGTTGCTGGAGAAATCACTAAGAATCAAGCCCCTGCACATCAGCACATAACTTGGCCCTTGCTCCCCTACCCCTGCCCCACAAGCAGAGTGTTAAGTACCTTTCTCATTGATGCCAGACCTTCCATAGAAACCAGGGTGAGTGGGAGTTTCCAGGGAGGTGGTGTGTCTGGTCCCAAATGGACATACCTGTGTGTCTTTATCATTATTGTTTAGTTTGATTGTCTTCTCTTAAAATACAAACTATGCATGTTAGGAATAAGAAAAAGGTGCTGTTACATATTTGTGTACCTTTCAAAATCAAAATAGAGACAGCGAAGACAAAAAAATCTCATACATTTTGACTTTAAAAATAAAAATAGAAGAGGGTTTCATAGCATGGCTAGAAGTAAAAGCCTGGTTGAAAGGCTGCCAGAAAGTGCTGACACTGCAGTCTTCTGCCTCTTAGAGCTGAGGTCCTGTTGGAAAGTCCTGGAGTTAATTTTGCCTTTGGGCAAAGAAGAAAAAGCTGAGAGGTGTACCCAGTCTGGGTAGTCAACGTTCTGAATTCCTTATTCAATTGAAACATCTCTAAGCAGAATTCTAGCATCTAATGGTCATCCCTTAGTTGGGCTGCACCCTGCAAGCCTTGCAGTTGCCCAGGCTCAAGACCAGAGAAAGAGCCTGGAGACAGGGGCAGATATATCTATAGTTTATTGGACAATGGGATCTTACAGGAAGGGTCCTGGAGCAACACCTTACTATCGCGGCAGACAGTGGGCAGGACACGGCAGAAGTCTTCACTACTCGGGGGAGGAGTAGTTTTTATAGGGGAATTGACATCATGAATTCCCATTTATAGGGAAATTGACATCACTTCACTTCATCCTAAAGAATATATTCCCATAAGAGAATTCCAGGTGCTAGGAGGGATTAAGAATATTGATGTTCTTTAGGTAAATCACCATTAGATTGGTTTTGCCCAGGCAGGCTGGTTCTTGCTTCCTGTCTCCAGGGGAGGAGAGAGTGGTTCTATTTGAATTGGAAAAGTGGCCATGAGTTTGAAACAGTGAAAGTGGGGACTGATTCTTAGGCTTTGCAGAAAATGAGTCCCTTTATTTTGGAAAACACTTATCCTCCCTTGATGTCAAGTGTGGCAATGAAAGAGGCAGAATAGAATACAGAACAGGACTGTCAGTTAAAGGAAACATGTCTCACTGCTAGCTCCTTCCACGACTCTTGAAACATAAGGGAGGCCTTGCTTTGGGCTTAAGGATTTTCCCCTATGTGACATGAGAGCTTTTTATTAGGTGATCCTAAGGCCCTGTGTTCACTAAACTTCTGCTTGCTCCTTGAGAAAAGGATTAAATCCCCAATTAATATGCATGGTCCAAATTGGACACCTTTGGGTACAAAGGTTTCCAATCAACTTTTTTTTTTTTTCCCCACTTTTGCCTTTATCTCTCTCACTTTTGGGATCCATCCTGACTTTCTTCCTGGGCTGTTAATAATTAATAGCACAGGCGTTTATAAGCCAGTGGTAATATGTTTTGATTTTATCGTTTCTTTTCATGAATTATGGATATCATTAAAAAGCACTTTTTTAAAAGACCAAGACAGGAACGGAAGTTGATGGGAGGTCAGAGGGGATAAGAGGGAGCAGGATCTTGCTCTGCCATCATCTGTCAGGTTTAATAAATAGCTTTCAGCTTGAAGGAATTTAAAATTGCTGGTAGCTCCTGTTCTTTCTCCATGTTTCCCTTCGTGGGTGGGAACACACAGCTGCAGCTGGAATACAGATTCACACGAGAGCCTTGAAATCCTCCATCTGCCAGGGACTAGGTCATCCCATAAAGTAGGTCTCTTTTAGATGCAAACAAGAAGGTAAACCTTGAACTGCTCCTGAGTCAACACATCAAATTCTGTATAGACTTAGAATCTGAGAACTGAAGGTCTCATACTGACATTGCTCTGAAAAGCTGTGTGACTTTGAACACAACAGTGAACCTATAAGAGTCCTTATCTCTAAAATGTTAAAACAATACCAGACTCATCTAAGTAACTGTTTTGAGAGTAAAATGAGATTGTCAGCATTAAAAAAAAAAAAAAAAAAAAGCACAAGACCCTAGTTTTTGAAAGACACCATAAAGGAAACTAAAAGGCAAGCCACAAGCTGGAGAAAAATTTGCTGACCATAGGTAACAAAAGACTTGAATCTAGAATATATAAAGAACTCTTACAGCTCAATAATTTAAAAAAAATCTAACTTTTAAATGAGTAAAAGACTTGAATAGACACTTCACAAAAGAATATATATGGATAGCCTGTAATCACATGAAAAGATGTTCAACAACATTAATCACAATAAAATACAAATTAAATCCATAATGAAATACTAGTATAAATCAGTCAGTCCTAAAGGAAATCACCCCTGAATATTCATTGGAAGGACTGATGCTAAAGCTGAAGCTCTAATACGTT